>NC_035439.2:39214004-39543187 GCF_002127325.2 Helianthus annuus | reverse complement strand
TGAAGTTAAAGTGTAGGGGACTTGAAATATGCTCAAAAATATTCCGGATGTCGGTTCGTTGGCCGTACGATCGCGATGTTCGCTTAATTACGACGGAATGCGCATAAGCGTAAAAGATGATCCAAATGACGCCGACGAATGGATTTTCTCATGCCAAAACACTAAGGCATAATATTAGGATGCTTACATAAAATTTTTGGATGTCCGGATGTATTCAGAACGTGAGTTATGCGCGAAAGTGCAAAACTTATGCACTTTTTTGACACTTTTAGTCCTGAATGATCCAAAAGTTTGTTTTAGCATACCAAACCCCTCAAAGCCTATTTCTTAAGCTATGTAAAGGATATATATGGTATGTTTAACTTATGGACATGTTCCGGAATGTTCGTTACAGTTCAATTGGCATACTTTCGCAGTTTGTCAAGTTTAGTCCCTGTAAGCGAATTAACTTGTTTTTGCCATACCAAAGCCTTCAAAACTTATTTCTAAGTTATGTAAAGGTTATTTAAGGTTATGTTAAGTGTATGATGGTCTCCCGGAGTATTTGTCGCATTAAAACTGAGTACGTTTATGCACCAGTTTGCGTATAATTCTCCAGAAAGCGTTGTAGAGTATGAAATTGAACAAGAATTGATATGTGCAAAGCATACACATATTTATACAAATCCCAAGTATGAAAATACAATATTTCCTTGGTTTGGCATTTGTTTGATGGTTGAAGTGACACAGGTGTCACAGTCTCCCCTACTTTAGGAAATTTCGTCCCGAAATTTAATTCTAGAGGAAACTCGTGAGGACAGCTGTGAAGGTTTCGCCTTATAATAGATCCATTGAACCCTTAGGTAAAACCCTGGGCCATGTTAGGATTCTTAGCGAATTTGTTAACCCTCAGAGTGAATTCCTTGAAATAGTAAAACATGAAATTTTGAACTACTGATTGACGAATGTTTCTTATGAAGGCTTATCATAGGAAAACTTGGTGTGTGATTGAGATCAGAATTGGGGGAGTGTGAGAATAAATGACATTGGTCGAGGTCCGAGACTTCTCCCGTATCATTATTCTTGTCACTAGGTCTTAACACATGATGAAACTTCCTGTGGTTCCTGTGCACTGAATTCCATAATTATGTAGGCCTCCATAATTACGTAATTCCTTGCACAGTCCGCACAGTCCATTTCATAATCCGTAGGAAAAATTTCTTGAATAAATATGAAGCGATTTGACTAGACCACCAAAGGATCCTTTTAATTCGATCAACGAACGATCTTTTTAACTAGATCAACACATGATCTTCTTAACTAGACCGTCATACGATCCCTTTAAATAGACCGCTTAAGGGATCATTTTTTTTTATATCATCACATGATATTTCTAATCAGATTTTCAAAATCAATCTGTTTAAGCAGACCTTTCAAGAGGTCCAATTATAGAATGATACTTTATAACCCGAGGGACTTAACTACACTGTTGAAATCCATTAAGGGTTTAAGATAGTATCTTTGGATATCCCATTATGAATCTCTCGTATGAAGATATGAAAGATTCTATAAGGATTTGGATGGATCACATACAACCACAAATCATATAAGAAAATACATAAGCACAAATTTAGTTAACTTGATTCTTTATTTTGTTATCCTTAGGTATGGATATTAAGGCATACTAGGAATCCAACCTATGGATTTCATTTGGCACTTTAACGATTTATGAAGATCTATCTATAAAGATAGAGGGATTCTCAATAAGTGTTTGACTTTGTTTCTTAAAAGAAACGAGAGTTTAAGGTTCTTGGGGAGATCACAAGTGATCATAATATGACAGAACCATACGAGTAGTTTGTTTTTGGGTTGACATCATAAAGTCGCATCAAACATTCACACAAACGCATAAATTTTGCAGAAATAAAAACAACAAATCTTTATTTATGTAGCAACGGATTTGTCTTGAAGTGTCAAAAGATAGCAACTAAGGAAATACAAAACACTAATTGTTCACTGCTGCATCATTGTTCATGTTTGCCTCATTGATGTTGAACACTCGTCCACGCGCTGGAGGTATGTTAACAAGCCTTGGGCAATTGTTCCTGTAGTGGGTAAGGTCACCACAGTTATAACATGACCCTGGAGGGAACCGTGCTTGAATAGCAGCAGGGTTTGCAGCAGCTTGATTTGCATAACCACAAACATTGATCAAATGTCCCAACCGCACACAGTGGGTACATTTGTGACACTGCTCTTGCTCTAGATGATGACAGTTGCATTTGTTGCACAACGGTGCAGTACCAACATAGTTTTGTCTTTTACGAGGTTGTGTTGGCTGGTTTGGTGCAACTTGTTTGTCTTGAGCAGTTACAGCGTAGCTTTGAGAGGCTTTGCGCTTTTTCTTCTTGGGCACCTCAACACTTTCTTCCTTTGTTTCCACATGAGCAGTCTTGTCAGATGGTCTTAAGTCGCCCTTCCGAAACAGCTTGTGCTTCCTGATTTGGGATTCAGTCAGAGTGGCAGCCAATTCAATGGCTTGTCTGACAGTAGTAGGGTTGCTGCCAGTAACGATGTCCTGAACTACGTCAGGAAGCCCATCAATGTATTTCTCAATCGCCTTATCCAGAGGCGTAACCATAGTAGGGCATAACAAGCTCAATTCCTCATAGCGATCAGTATAGGCTCGATGTTCTCCACTGTCTTGCTTTAAATCATCAAATTCCCTTTCTAGAGCCCTAAGCTCATGATGAGGACAGAACTCCTTCATCATAAGAGCCCTAAGCTCGGCCCAAGTCTGTGCTAATGCAACCTCTGCACCGCGGTCTCTCATAACCCCGTTCCACCATGTAAGAGCCCTCTTCTGAAACACACTCGAAGAAAACTCGACCTTGCGATTTTCAGGACACTGAACGTGACGGAAAGTATTCTCAATGCTCTCGAACCATTGAAGAAGACCAGTTGCTCCCTCAGAACCATTGAACTTGAGCGGTTTAGCTGAGTTAAAAATCTTGAAATTGCATGGAGCATTGTTGTTGTTGATGGCTTGAGTTATTTGAGCATAAAGAATTGGGAAGGCAGCAGCCATTTGTTGCGCGATGATTTCCGCCAGTTCGGCATTCGCCATCTGATTGTCGCGTCGAGGAGGCATTCTAAAAGAGGAAACATGTGAGGAAACGAGTGAGAGAATTAGACGAAAAGAATAAGATGAAACAAATCTGATGAAAGCAAGGATAGTGGCCGTCTGTCTGTTACTACAAAGCAACAAACGACCTAGTGATTAATCAAAGCAAATAGGTCAAAAATAATGTATCGCGAAGACATGCTCGCCTATAAGTGGACACTCACCCCAAGAGTTCCCAGGTAAGAGTGACTGGTCCGATTATGTGGATTTGTACGAACACTCTAGCCTTAGACAGAAAACTCAGGGTACAGGCATCCACTCTTCCGGATTGCACGTGTTCACATTATTTAGACCAACTTTGACGAGAGTTTTGAAAACTCAAAGGGGTTCAAAACCTTATAACAAAGGGTTCAAAATCTAGTAATCAATCATCCTAGAACGGATGATTAGTTTTCAAAGCGGTTTTGAAATTTATGTTCTTGTTGCGGTCGTCGCCTAAGGATAGGTGACGGTGTTGTTTTATGACTAAATGCAAGTAAACTCGCGTTAGGGTCCTAGGAAGGTTATAGACTAGGTCAAAGCATTACTAATAACCTAATTCCCTATAACCATGAGCTCTGATACCAACTTTTCTGTCACACCCCGACCACGTGGAACAACAAAACGTGGCGGAAACGTCGGGGAGTGTTGGGACAGAATCATTGTTTCATAACACATGGAAATTTAAATATTGTTTTATTGATTAAATGAACTCGTTGTTCTATTACAATCACATAAGTACAACTATGATCTTCCAAGTTTTAAAGTTGCTAAGGCACGAGTCCATCCTAAATGTAGCATGCATCAACAATCATCTCAAGACAGCACCTGAAACATGTGTAAAAATAGGTACGTCAGCATAAAAATGCCTGTGAGATACATAGGTTTTGTGAAAACGGAGTTCATGACTTGAGTTTGAGAAAATGTTTAGTCATGAACCTCGTATTTTTTGCTTTGTCTTGTAAATCATTTGAAAAACGATAGGATCAGATGATATATATAAATAAGAGAATAAGGTATGGTTAACTGAATAACCATGTAAAAATGAGTTTGTATAAGTTAAGTTGTTTGAAAAACAATGTTTTAATAAAACGTTTATGGTATATATAAAATATACCTTGGTTTTAAGAAAGTTGAATAAGTAATATATTAAAATATATTTCAGTTCCAATATTGTTAACCCAAGTGTACTAAATAACGCCACGGTATGTAATGCAATGAAAACACTTATATATAAGAAGTACCAGCGGCGTATCTACCATGTTTTCATCACATTACACTTGTTCCGTTATCTAAACACTAGCCAAAACCAAATCGTTTGATAGATAGTATATTAAATATACTTTAGTTGTTCAAAATAATAGTTTTCAGTAGTATATTACAGGTATACCTTGGATTTATAAATAACACATTAAACTATGCTTTAGTTTTGTAAGTAACATATCAGAATATGCTTTGGATGTGATAAATAACATATTAAACTATGTCTTGGTTTGTAAATAACATATCAAAATATGCTTTGGATGATTACAAAATATATGTTGGTTCTGTACAATACCACACATGAGAGTATATCAAACTATACTTTTTGGGAGTATATCAAAATATACTTTAAAGGTGCGATTTAAGAATTCATTCAGACCTGGTGCATCAAACTACACCTTTGAGACTATAAGGATACCACAAAGGAAATCCCTATTTGGATGGAGAAACAAATTGGTTTCAGACATTCCATGACAACAGGAATGGGGTGTCTAGTCCTATAGCGCTATATCATACTACCAATCGGTCTGGTGAACAAAATAGGTACTATTCCAACAATTACTTTTGTAATTTTTTGAGAAATCAGTGTTTAAACCATAGATAGTCATTTAGTTTGTCAAAAGATAAATACTATCATGTATAATCAATTATACTTTGAAATCATGAAAATAACAGATAGGTACACATGCTTCACCCCAAAACAGTTCAGAAACAGTAAAAGAGGGGAACTATGTACTCACCTGAGATTGCTTTGGATTCCTTGTATAATAACCGGATAATGCTAAAGATCACGGAATATCAACGGCACCTAATAGGTAGCTTATGTTAATATACCGGACCAAATCGGAAGGATCAGACAGTACGCGGGTTCGTAAACCAAACGAGTATGGAGACTCGTGTAATATGGCTTAGCAAAGCCTACATACTAAAATGAAACCTAATCTAAGTGCTTGCGGTCCATCACGACCCGTTTAGGTAGCTTACACTACCCTAACGCGTCGTTCGCGTAGAACGCGTTCGGAACGCCTAACATTGCGACCACACGGTATAACCTCGGAAGGTTATAGCTATGGTCACCTAATGTGTTTGGTCGGGTCCTAATGACCGACCAAATGGGTCGGGTTCGAAAGTATAAGCGATGGTTTAAATCGCTTACCTTACGACCCTATATAAGCACTAAACTAAAAGTGACGAGCTAAGCATGTTAGAACATGCTTAACTAAGTTTAGAAACAGGTTTGGCATCAAAACAAACGGCTTTGATGCCCACGAGTAGTTTGGTTACAAAATACGCAAGAATGCGCATTTTGGCCGAAACTACGACTCGTCACTGAGCCTAGATAACGTGGTAATCAGTAGGTATGGTCACTATGGACCATAACCATCGTGATCACGCTCACGTTATGAAGTTCCATGAACTTCACATTGACCAAAAGCTGGTCAATGCAGAAAGTCAACAAAACGTTGACTTTCGGACTCGAAAAGCGAATAAAAGAACGAAAGAAGACTTACGGAGGGTCCCCGAGTGCAAATCAAGACCAAATAGCTCAGATATGAAACAATGGTTTCAACTTAGAGCTTCAAGATCTGATTTTGTGAATTTTACACTAAGGGGGGGGGGGTATTTATAGGAAAAGTGGAACCGTTAGGATCGTTTTATCGAATATCGTGCCTTGATCTCGTGCGTACATGTGTCCAAGTGGATAAGTTCAGTGAACTTGACCCTTGGCTCTTCATTGGGTGAAAAGGCATTGCCCCTTGATCGAACGAAAGGCCAGATTCTGCATTAAATGCAAAATCTTCTGTCAGACATGTTCACGCGGCCCGCCTAAGGATTTGGCAAATCCTTACGCGCCCCGCCTAAGGTTCCCAGACCAGAATTTTCAATTTTGGTCCCTGCACTTCAGAAACACGTATTTTGGCCCATTTTTGGCACGTTTAAGCCCCGTTAACCTCATTTCAAGGCTCTAAGATGAAGTTAAAGTGTAGGGGACTTGAAATATGCTCAAAAATATTCCGGATGTCGGTTCGTTTGGCCGTACGATCGCGATGTTCGCTTAATTACGACGGAATGCGCATAAGCGTAAAAGATGATCCAAATGACGCGACGAATGGATTTTTCTCATGCCAAACACTAAGGCATAATATTAGGATGCTTACATAAATTTTTGGATGTCCGGATGTATTCAGAACGTGAGTTATGCGCGAAAGTGCAAACTTATGCACTTTTTGACACTTTTAGTCCCTGAATGATCCAAAAGTTTGTTTTAGCATACCAAACCCCTCAAAGCCTATTTCTAAGCTATGTAAAGGATATATATGGTATGTTTAACTTATGGACATGTTCCGGAATGTTCGTTACAGTTCAAATTGGCATACTTTCGCAGTTTGTCAAGTTTAGTCCCTGTAAGCGAATTAACTTGTTTTTGCCATACCAAAGCCTTCAAAACTTATTTCTAAGTTATGTAAAGGTTATTTAAGGTATGTTAAGTGTATGATGGTCTCCCGGAGTATTTGTCGCATTAAACTGAGTATGTTTATGCACCAGTTTGCGTATAATTCTCCAGAAAGCGTTGTAGAGTATGAAATTGAACAAGAATTGATATGTGCAAAGCATACACATATTTATACAAATCCCAAGTATGAAATACAATATTTCCTTGGTTTGGCATTTGTTTGATGGTTGAAGTGACACAGGTGTCACAGTTTGGTTACAAAATATGCAAGAATGCACATTTTGGCCGAAACTACGACTCGTCACTGAGCCTAGAAAACGTGGTAATCAGTAGGTATAGTCACTACGGACTATAACCATCGTGATCACGCTCACGTTATGAAGTTCCATGAACTTCGTGTTGACCATAGGCTGGTCAATGTAGAAAGTCAACAAAACGTTGACTTTCGGACTCGAAAAGCGAATAAAATAACGAAAGAAGACTTACGGAGGGTCCCCGAATGCTAATCTAGATCAAAGAGCTCAGGTATGAAGCAATGGCATCAACTTAGAGCATTTTGATCAGATTGTGTGAGTTTTTAGCAACAAGGGGGGGGGGGTATTTATAGGAAAAGTAGAGCCGTTAGGATCGTTTCTTGATTTTCGTGCCACGATCCTAAGCGTCCACTTGTCAAAATGTTGTGGTTACTGAAAATGGCCCTTATCTCTTGATTGGGTGAAAGGGCATTGCCCCTTGAATGAACGAAAGGCCAACTGTAAGTGGATTCAAACATTGAATCTGGTCTGTTAGTCCCACGCGGCCCGCGTAAGGATTTGGGCAATCCTTACGCGCCCCGCCTGAGGGTCACAGATCAGAATTTTCAGTTTTAGTCCCTTCACTTCAGAAAAATGCAATTTGGCCCATTTTTGGCACGTTTAAGCCCCGTTAACCTCATTTCAAGGCTCTAAGATGAAGTTAAAGTGTAGGGTACTTGAAATATGCTCAAAAATATTCCGGATGTCGGTTCGTTTGGTCGTACGATCGCGATATTCGCTTAATTACGACGGAATGCGCATAAGCGCGAAAGACGATCCAAATGACGCGACGGGGGATTTTTCTCATGCCAAACACTAAGGCATAATATTAGGATGCTTACATAAATTTTTGGATGTCCGGATGTATTCAGAACGTAAGTTATGCGCGAAAGCCTATTTCTAAGCTATGTAACGGATGTTTATGGTATGTTTAACTTATGGACATGTTCCCGAATGTTCGTTACAGTTCAAATTGGCATACTTTCGCAGTTTGTCATGTTTAGTCCCTGTAAGCGAATTAACTTGTTTTTGTCATACCAAAGCCTTCAAAACTTATTTCTATGTTATGTAAAGGTTATTTAAGGTATGTTGAGTATATGTTGATGTTCCGGAGTATTTGTCGCATTAAACTGAGCACGTTTAAGCACCAGTTAGCGTATAACTCTCCAGAAAGCGATGTAGAGTTTGAAATTGAACAAGAGTCAAAATATGAAAAATGTAAAACACAACCATACAAACATTGGGATCAAATAACGTTGTTTTATTGATAATTGAACTGTTCACAATGATTACAAGCACAAATGTTACAAAATAGATTCTGATGATGACTTTGAAGACCCAATATCAACATTGAAAAAAGTTAACAAAAATAGAAAAAGAAGGATAGTTGAAGAAAGTTCTGAGGAGGATTACTTCATTAAGCCACTACCGAAAAAGAAGAAAGATGATAGGAAATCTAAGATAGAAACAAAAAAAACCTTCAAAAAAGGTGGAACCACCTAGAAAAGAAACTAGAGCTTTCTTCGAATACAGCAACGAAGTGATACTGTTAAGATGTCAACCTAACTCGTATATGGATACTGTAAGAAAATTTTCAAAAAAACAGATTGATGAGGTGAAGAATATGGGATTTGGAGCTATTCTTGATATGAATATCAACCATATTTCAACACGATTGGCATATTGGCTAGCCAGAAACTTTGACGAGATGTTCGATACACTAAACGTAGGTAGACACCAAATAAACATTACATCGGACACAGTTTATGAGGTATTTGGAATACCAAAGGGGCCAAAGCAAGTTGAAATAATAGTCGATAAGAGAAAAGTTAAAAAGGTGGAGAAAATCGAAAAGAGTAAAGAAACGGGAAATGCTATCAGGGATACATTCATCAGCCAATGGGGGGAAAACACGAGAATTACCCATGGCTTAATAGCAACTGCAACGGATGATCAAAGAGATGGGGGAGCCTGTTTAAATTAATTTTCCTAGTGTACTGGATGACGTTCTTTGCGGAGATTACAAAGGCAACACCTGCAAATGATAGATGTTTGCTTGGTGTAGAGGCTGTTGAGGAAATACAGAATCTAGATTGGTGCTCATATTTACTTGACACTTTGCGTCGTACAAGAGCGGGCTGGAAGAACTATAAAATACAGTTCGTGGGACCTATTGCCTTTCTTTTGGTATACATTACTTTGTTTTGTTATATAATTAAATGATACATGCAATTTTAAAAATAATTTTATTTGATCTTGCGATTTATACAGCTTCTGTACACGCATGAGTAAAACAAGAGGCTTAAACTGTTTGAGAAAGTCGTGGAGATACCAGTTATCCGTTATATCACATCTTCGGAGATTGATAAAGTCGAAGAGCATATTTCGGATAACGGACCTGTGTGGACATCAAGTGAGAGTGAAAATGAAGAAGAAGAGGGTCGTTCAACGGAGGAGTATACACTACGACCACCGGTTGACACCACAATAAGCTACAAAAGAAGGACTGCACGTGCAGTAGAAAACGTAGAAAACGAGGAAGATCCAAACAAGAACATTGATGATATGATGGATTTCAGTTTTGAATCCATGAAATGTCTCAGTTGAACCTTGAGATGGGAGTTGGAACACAGACACAGAAAATGATGGATTATTGCAACACTCCTGTTCAACTTTCACCATCGGTAATCTACGACACAGCCCATGAACGAGATCGAGAGGCTTCGAAAATCAACAAAAAGGTAAGCACAAAAAAATATTAATTTCACTTAATCCATTTATATTTAACTTCTGGATTGATATTATCTTAACTCGAAAAATATTACAGAACCTGTTGAAAAAAAATGAAAGCCAATGTCAAAACATACATTAAAATGGTTCAAGATGTTCAAGGGATGAACAACTTAGTTTCAGAAGCAAAAACTAAGTGTTTTTGGGATCCGGAGATTATGGAGGCATGTAAGCAGTGGGATGAGATGCTTCGGAATAATCCCATTTGTGTGCCGCCTGATTCAGTTCAAGAGCATGAAACTGCACCCTCGGATGTTCATCAACAGCCTGAAAAAGAAGCTTCTGAAGTTCATCATGAAGTTACTACAAACGAAGAAAGTAGACAGAATGAAGAAGCTCAATAAGTAATATCCAATGTTTTGGTACAAATGGCATCAGAAGGTAAAACATGCGATTTATGTTAAAAAATCACAATTTCCTATACATATGCGAAACCTTTAAAAACACATGCGATTTCATACAAACACTTCACATTTTGATTTCGCATGCAATGTCATATATACCATGCGATTTTGATTCAGATGTATTAAAATTCAATAATTTGTATCTATAGGGGTACTGCAGCCAAATGATGAAGGATTGACAAATAAAGATGATGGAGGAGTGACAGACACCCTAATTGCAAACATTCAAACTATCGAAACGGGTGTATACGCTTACAAACCACCTGTCAAAGGTAAAAAACACTTTATATTAGAAAAAATTAAAAAGAACAAAATATTATATTTCTTAACTTACTCTGGCCTGCAGAAAGTGGTGAAAACAAAACTGTTATCGAAGAAACAGTGAACTTGGCAGAATCTACACAAAACATTCAAGAAAAAGAGCCAGAAGTGGAAGCAGTTTCTTTAGGAGAAACTACACAAAAAGACCCTCAACAAACCGATTCAGGTATCGAAGTTGAGAAGGAACCGGAAGTTGAATGCCCTCATGTGACGGCTGAGGAATTGCAGTCAGTTAAGTTGCTTTTGAGCCTGGGACCCAGCCTGGAAGAAAATAAAGGAAAAATAACCAGCTAGGGGGAGAAAAAACTCAAAGCCAAAGCAAGTTCCAAAACAAGTTCTACCAAAGGGGTTAAATGAACTCCTTTATAAGACAATAGAAGCAGCCAAAATTCAAGCTGAGAGAAGATGTGTAGAGCTTGGAGACAAAATTTGTTCCCCTTGCTGCAACAGAGTGGTAAACATGCACGAAGCACTGTTGAATCAAGAATTGAATGTGATCCGATATACATTTGCTACATTTGTAGACATAGAGTAAGTAAAATGGCTATATCAACTAACAAACATCTAAATATATACACTCAAAATATTAATTATTTATTTTTTGCCTGGCAGAGATGAACTTTACCGATCAAAAACTGGGGTTTACACATTGAAAGGTATCTTTGAAAGCTTCTACAGGGGTCAGTACGTAGCATCAAACGGAATAGATGCATTTGTAGATGTTCTAAACCTTGAAGAGAAGAAGAGGGATAGAAAATCATCACCATACAGACTCTACTTGTTTACCACAATGATGGTATGATTTTCTAAACATATTGGCATTTGAAATTAAAAGATAAAATGTATATTCAATGATTTCGCATACTATTGTCATTTCGCACATGTTTTACATACAATTCGCATGTGAAAAAATTCACACATTATTTTTGCATGTACTAATTTCGCATGTTTGAATACCTTTTAATACATTACTTAACTTTTATTCTAATTACATAACATACAGCCGAATATCTTTTACAACGAGGAGAAATACACAGACGACAGACGTCTAAGCATATTTGGCTCAAATTTTGAAGACATCATACTAAAATATGAGGTAAAAAAACTTGATTCGGTTGACCTGGTGTTTTTTTTCCGGTACTTCAAGGTGACCACTTCTATGTCTTGTGCTTCCACTTGAAAACCGAAAAAAATTGAGCTAATTGACAATTCAGCCGTTGAACAAGAGTTTAAGGATAGATACAAGGGGCTTCCAGACACACCGGTAATACAAAAACTTATATACATGTTATATTTTATATAAAAGCTACTGACACAATGTTGCTATGTTACAGAGAAGGGTATTGGTTTTATACCTACGAAAGGCTTTAAAACCAACACCGGCTATTGAAGAACTTGCAACCTCAGTGATAGAAAGAAAAGAGATGGATTGGATGACGGAGAATAACGGCGTAGACTGTGGAGTGTTTACGATGCGTCACATGGAAACATACAAAGGAGAGAAAGCATGATGGGTGACTGGGTTTGTGAAAGAAGATGAAGTAAACAACAAACAGAATTCATAACTTCATCTCCTGAGGCACAGATATCTAAGTAAAATCATTCTATCCGAACACAATATGCATCGTGAAATAGTAATTAAAAAGGCAAATGCTTTCCATAAAAGGCCAGACAAAGAAATGTATATGAATGATTTGGAGAACATAATCCCAGCTAGGTTGAGTGCATTTATTGGAAAGGACTAGTAAACTTGTTTGATGTTGGATTTCTGTTGAATATTTACACTTGTTATATAACATTAATGTTTTTAATTTCGCACATATTATGTATAAAATCGCAAGTTTGACATTGAATTGCTTAAAATTTGCAAAATACGGGAATATACAAATGAGAAATCAAAAATCCATTCCATAACACAACATGCGAATTTATTGAAAATGAAAAACTTGGATGTTTTATTAAAACAAAGCACTAAAATAAACAAAGTTCATTCAAAAGATGAAAGAAACTCCATTTTCATCTTCATCGAGCATCTTAAGATAGTTATTGCATCTGCCAACTCTTTCAACTGCTTCTCATCCCTCTCACCCAGATCAACCATGAACATAACAGCAATTTCTTGAAGACTACTCACTTTGTAGGATCGTTGTATGACCTGACTGAGTCGATCAGAAGAGTTGTTTTCCGAATCAAAGGCGGAATCAATGAAATGGACGCTCGATGTAATTATAATGTCTCTTGTATTAATCTGATAGAATTACAGCAGCTGGAGACAATTCAGCAGCACTTCGTTACCGAATACAAGACCTTAATTCCGCTTCAAATGAAACGGCAAGTGCTCCTATATATAGTGATGTGATTCCGCTTGTAATGACCAAGGGCACTTTCAAGCGGAATTAACATTGTTAATTTCGCTTGAACTTGCCTTTGACCGTTTCAAGCGGAATTACCAACTATCCCACTAAATTCAGTTTCTAGCAACTCGAGCACTGGTTATCCTATCCTATCTCATTACATGACTCGATACAAGACGAAGTGAATAGACATACTGCACCAACAGACTCCCCCTTGGATGTTGACGAAGTCTTCAGTGTCGAGTCTCTATCATGACACATCTTCAGTCTTGATCAGTCTTCATGCTCTAGCCGAATTGTCTAACACAGTAAGCATCTATCAATCTTTCTTCAAGTCTTCATAGGTTCAGAATCTTATCCTGGATCTATCTTTATCATTCTACCAGAATCTGACTCTGGCTCTTGCTTTATCAGCTTCTTCAGGCTCCCCCTTTCATCAAGCTTCCATGCTTTAGGGATCGACACCTAGCTTTCCAGTTACAACCTCCCCCTTGCTTTGAGCTCGTCTTCAGACTCCCCCTTAGACTATGCTATCAGGATCGTAGTCTGGTACAATATCTTCAACACTCATACGTTTATAAGTAACAACATTTTAGACTTCCAAGATTCGTAACCTGGCAATTCAATTTCCTCTATCAACAAATTTAATGATTTGGCAAAGTTTGAGAATCCAACTCCCTCAGAGTTAATCATCCAAGTCCAAACTAATGACCTTGGAGATATCACAAACTGTTTTTTATTTTTGTTTAAAAAAAACAGTTTCAAGTTAACGAACTGGTTTTATTTTCAGAAACACAATTTGCTTACTTAGATTTTGACACTCAGCATCTCAGACATCGGTTGTCGAAAATAAAACAGAATCAAAAGTCTTTTTGTATTTTCTGAAATATAAAACAGTAAAGAAATATTTACAAACATATTTACAGATAATATTTTTGTTTGAGCTTGCGTTAGAGGATCATATCAGTTTATGACAAATCACTAGTACCATCGAGCTTTAAACACTTTCAGTTCTAAACGATTCACTTAGATTGTCAGTATACTTTTCCATTTAAATTTTCACACAAATTTCAATTGATTCGAAATACGAGATTAGTGTATTAAGGACTTAAACTTATTCGCGTATCCCACCTCTTGAATATACTCCCGTATCCAGATCCCAATATTCAGTCTTACAGGTGAGTATACCTAGATGATATCTGTAAAGGGTTAAATGCGAGACCGTGAGAGCTCAGGTCAGAACTTCCGTTCAGCAGAGAGATGACGGTTCGACTTTCGGTGTGTTCCCTTTAGAGAATTTTTTCTTCAACAGCACATGATTAGCTTTTTTCAATGTTTCATCATTTTTTATGCTGAGGGCGATGCTATATTTTAAGCAAATGCAAAGTATTATACGGGGACTAGGCCATTGCTTCCGCAAAATCAGAAGTCCCGGGATAATACCCTAGATATCACTGAGTATAAAGACCTAGTATCTCAGAAAGAGGGACCTTTCAAACAAGATTTCGGGAGTTACCGGTGTCAGCCCAATGGCCACCAGCCCGCATTCTAATCCGGAGGTGGTGGGTTCGGGTCTTGCTTGTTACCAATGCCCCTACGGTAGCGGATTTACCCCAGACTCAGGATTGCTGGGTGGCGGTCTGCGAGGTGGGATCACCTCGGCGGTTGGGAGGACCGTGGAATATCCCCCCCCCCCCATATATCCGAGAGATGTTCCCCACGATATAAGTAAGTTTGAAATTTAGGTTTATATCTCGAACACAATCTACTAAATGTGCAAAAACCTACTGGAATATCATCAGTGAGACCGTTTATCACATTAAAACATTCCATTTCTTTAGCATACCGTGATTGTCTACTGATGTACTATCATCTCCTTTTTTTACACAAAAACTCATTTTTCGAATTTTATCATGTTTTTGGCTTTTTCACATTTTCTAATGTTTTTGGATTTTCTGACAATTTTTCTCCTCCTAAAATGCAAAATCATTAAAAGAAAATTTTGACAAACCGATACTGATAGCTTTGTCTCGCCATCCATTTTCTGCTTCTCGTGTACTGATTTACAGAAAATATAACATACCCCCATGATTTACAACTGATGTGTGTAAAATGCAACATATAAATTACATCAAATGAAGCATAAAACTAACCCTTTTTAAGTACTAATGTTGGAAAAAGAGTGTTTTTGTCTTCCTTTTGTATTTTCAGGATGAAATGAGCTCAAATACACAAAAGAAGCAGAAAGACAGCTAATTCTAGCATAAATACAAGAAAAGGAACAAAAGTAGATTGCCCGAACCCTCAACAGCATCCTCCCAAGCAAAGAAGAGAAAACAGAAAACTGAACACGCCCCGTGCTCAGCCAGCACGGGGCCGTGCCCAAGAAGCAGCAGAAAAGACAAATCTGTAGAAGCTTCTATTGCCCACCACGGGGCCGTGTCCAGTGAGCACGGGGGCGTGGCGAAAGTACAGCAGGCGCATTAATTGTAATTGCGAATTACAATTAATGAAGAGAGAGAGTGTCAGAGGGGCACGGGGGCGTGTCCAGCGGAAAGTATTTTATCCTTATAAAATAAAAACGCAGCGGAAAATATTATTTAAAACATGTTACTTACTTGATATAAAACCCATTTTATATGTAAAATCCAATAACCAGATCCATATATGACATGCATGCTATCAAAATTAAAACACAACCATAGGGTGTTTAGAATACTACCTTCCAAGGAGTAAAGGATATGAAGAAGATGATGCTTCTTGAACGGTTACCTTCAAGTGTAGAAGACCTCAAGCTTGTATACCCCAAGCCTTCCAACAAACACCTTAGTTGTAGCTAGGATTTCAACACTTATGAACTCACTAAGATTCCCTCTTGACAACCACCATGGCCGACTTTTCTAGAGAATATTATGGAGTCTTACACTTGATTTTACAAAGTTGAAAACCTCTTGGACAATCTCATGTTGGCCGATTTTTAGAGAGAGCATTTACAAGTCTTCTACTTGAAAAATGATCATGGATTTCTAAGTGTTGTTATAACAATTTTTGTCTTACAAAATGCTTATTAAAAGCATGAGAGAGAATGCCACCCACAAGACCCAATCATAGGCCATCTACACATGCAAATTGCATGTGCATTCATTGGACCAAAATGTGCTTGGGAAGACCACCCAATCAAGAAGCCTCTAACAATGAGAATTGCATGCAATCTCATTGGACCAAAAACTTTAGGAAGACTCCATGTGGGGCAGGGGCGGCCCACCTTTTTATTTAAAAAAATTCAATTTTTCTTTTTAAATAATATAAGTCTTACATATATATATTTTATAACTTTTATAAAATATAACATCATATGTTATAAGACTTATGCTATTTTATTATGTTATTTAACCCATTAAATAACAAAATAAAATATTCTCTCAAAATAAATTATCCATATAATTTATTGGTTTGTCAAGTGAAATTATTTAGAAAACCAATTTCTAAATATTCTAAGTGTTAATATTTATTTGTTTGATCATATCAAAATAAATATTATAAGTGTTTGTCTAGCTTGTATTTGGGTATGACTCATCTTGGATCATAACGTACTAGCCACATCAATTTAATATGTGTCTTGGGCGTACAGAGTCCAACAATCTCCCACTTGCACAAGATACATAGAAGATTGATGCAAGTAGTAAAGACCACCTAACTACAGTTTACTGCCCCTAATACGTATGACTATATGTCCCATTCAATAACATCATCTCCTTCAAGTCCCTTACATGAAAATGATTTAGGTGAATCTATCATTTATCCTTTCGTTACAGATGTCATGTTAAATCCAGAGACATAGAGTGATCACTCTCTGTTGATATAATTTTAGCAGGCCTTAGACATCTTACTCTCAACGAATAAGAGGAACAAATTCCATCTTGATTACATACGTCTCTCACAATCTCCTTGTACCACACCTGAGCTTAGCCTTATGTACTGTCATATTACTAACAACGAAGAAATAAGTCAAGGTACAATATTTGGTGAATATCAAGACCCAATATGTATCTCAGGTCTGAGGATACTATGATATTCTCCTTCACTCAAATTTACTTATGATCAATCACAAATGATTCCATGCAGTAATATTCGAGAGCGAGTCAGTCCAATATTTGTATCCCACAAATATCTATGAACCTTGGCAGCAACACTTTGCTCTATATTCATACGTCATGAATATCCACCAATCCAAGTTCATAATAGTCTTACATTCATATTTGTTCCCACAAGTATGATCGACTACGGACATTTAGAATAAGTAACGTATTCATGGATTTAAACATGCTAAAATGGAACATAACTCAAAATACCATTATGAGTTATAATAACAGTTGTTCCAATATCCAAATACAAAATAGATCAAATCCAATCACTAGAATATCGAAGTCCAAAGGCATAAGTATGACCCTTCATGCTTTGCCCGTTCAAGGAGCTTCGTGAGTGGATCCGCAATATCTTGATCGGTTTAGTTTCATTTTGGTTTGAGATTTACAAGGAACATGAGAGCTTTGGTTCAGATTATGGATTCGGGTTTAGAATCAACGAGTTCGGGTTAAGTTTCGGTTCAGTTAGTAACTCAACGGGTTCGATTCTGGTTTGGTTTTTGGCTCGGGTTTTCAAGTGAATTTTGAGTTTCGGGTCAAGTCTTGTGTTTTGGTTTGGTCAACAGAAGTCAGCTGGTCAACTGGTCAAAGCTGGTCAAACGCGGTCAACGGTTCGGTTCGGGTCAAGCGGCTTCGGCTCAGGGTTCGTGGAACGGTATGGTTCGGGTCGACTTGGTCAAAACGAGTCAACTCAGTCAACTCAGCGAGTCAACTCAGCTGGTTAACTTAGTTGACTCGGTCAACTCAGTCAGCCTACTCGACAAATCGACATGAGAGTTTTGGTAATAGTTTAAGGATGTGATTTCGTTACGTTATTTTTATAGTTTAAATTTTTCGTGACAAACGAGCTTGAACCGATTCGACTAGATTATAGTTTACGTTTGGATACATTTGACAAAATTACACATGTTATGATTGAATCTTGATTGAATTTTGAAAATATAACAACACTTTAGTTGTCGGGGTATCCAAAAACAGAGGAAACTCTGCCCGTTTTTCGTGAAAATCTGTAAAACTAACGTGTTTTTATTATAAGACGAAAACTATCAAATTCAAACAACTATTATAAAAACAAACACAAATGTATATTACTTTCGATGACACGTTACAACTTACGAAAACAACGTTAACGCGAACCCTTTTTATGAAAACAAATATAATGAATCATATTTGGTTCAAACGTCAAAATCTCGGAAACATTTTATAACTTAAAGTATAATTACTTATGATTATTACAAACGTCAAAGTTCGGTAATTCTTTTACAAAATAAATCTATTTAGTTATATGTATTTCAAACAACAAATATTCGGACATTCTTTACAAACAAATATAGTTAATTATGTTTAGTTAAACATCGAAAACTCGGAATTTCTTGAATTGATTTATTCTTAATCCACTTTGATTATTCATATTAAAGTAGTCTTAATACAATCGTGTGTTAAGATAATGGTACACAAATTCATGTTATATTTTGGTGTACCTCCTAACGGTTCTTTCCTTATCGATCGAAAGTTTTGCGATATTCATTGATTCCTCATCTTCGATTGAAAACAATATTTCTTTGATGTTCCATTTTCAATTGAAAATCCTATAGTGTTTGTTTGGGACAAACATTCATATTTACTTCGTAGAGCCCTCACTTGATTTCGAACACGGTGAACTTGTTCGGTCACCGCTATTATTGAATTATCTCGGTCACTACGAAACCTTGTGGCGTCGGTATAATTAGCAGTTTGTGCTAATCACGATCGAGCGTTTCATGCAAAACTATTTCAGTTGAGCTTGTTGATTTTAAGTTCGTCTAGTGGATGTTATTGTTTCTAGAATTCATCTGCATATTATGATTGTTCGTTTGGAATTCAATTGGTCGAAATTCTTCCCTGGACATCAATTTCTGAAACACATTCCTTTTAACTGTTGGGTTCTTATTGTTGTTGTTTGTTGTGACATCTGTGCTTGTAATCATTGTAAACAGTTCAAATATCAATGAAATAAAGTTATTTGATCCCTATGTTTGTTTGTTTATGTTTGATGTTTTTCATGTTTTGACTTTTATTCGATTTCAAACTCTATATCGCTTTCTGGAGAATTATACACAAACTGGTGCGTAAGCGTAATCAGTTAAAAGCGACAAATACTCCGGAACATCAACTCATGCTTAACATACCTTAAATAACCCTTACATAACTTAGAAATAAGTTTTGAAGGCTTTGGTATGGCAAAATCCAGTCAATTCGCTTACAGGGACTAAAATTGACAAACTGCGAAAGTATGCTGATTTGAACTGTAACGAACATTCCGGAACATAATCATAAGTTAAACACACCTTAAATATCCTTTACATAGCTTAGAAATAGGCTTTGAGGGGTTCGGTGTGCTAAAATAAACTTTATGCTCATTCAGGGACTAAAAGCGTCAAAAAGTGCATAAGTTTGCACTTTCGCGCATAACTTACATTCTGAATACTTCCGGACATCCAAAAATTTATGTAAGCACTAAAATATTATGTTTTAGTGTTTGGCTTGTCAAAAATCCATTTGTCGCGCAATTTGGACCGTTTTTGCGTCCGTTACGACTTCCGTCGTAATAAACCGAACAACGCAATCGTACGGCCAAACGAACCGACATCCGGCATATTTTTGAGCATGTTTTATGTTCCCTATCCTTTAACATCCTTGTAGAGCTTAGAAATGGGTTTGACGGGTGTTAGAAGTGCCAAAACTCGACTATACGCGCACAGGGACCAAAACTGCCAAAATGCCAAAATCTGCTGGTCTGCAGGGTCCTTACGGACCGTATGGGTATGCTTACGGTCCGTAAGCCATGCCCAGATCAGCAGAATTGCATTCCAGCCATTTCCAGCTGTTACCCACCCTTGCACATGGTTTTGTTGAGTCTATGGGCTGGTTTAGGGGCCCCCATGGTTTTCTAAAACTATGGGCTTGATGTGTACGGCTAGGATTGAATCTCGGATTACGAGGAACGATCTTAACGGCTCTACTAAATCTATAAATAACCCCCACCCCATTCACTCAAACCCACTTGATTTTTCTGAGATTTCTCTAAGTTGAAGTGTAACCACTTCATACCTGAGAATACTTGGAAAGATCAATCTTGCGGGGACCTTCTTTAAGTTTTCTTTCGCGTTTTTCGTTCATTTTAGCGTTAAAGTCAAACTGTGTTTAACTTTCTGCATTGACTAGTTTATGGTCAACGCGAAGTTCGTTTGGACTTCATAACGTGAGCGTAATCACGATGGTTATAGTCCCTAGTGACTATGCCTACTGATTTCCACGTTATCTAGGCTCAGTGACGAGTCGTAGTTTCGGCCAAAATGCGTTTTCTCACGTATTTTGTAACCAAACTACTCTAGGGTATTAAAACCGTTTGTTTTAATACCAAACCTGTTTTCAAACATTACTAAACATGTTCTAGCATGTTTAGCTCTTCGCTTTTAGATTTGTGCTTGTTTAGGGTCGTAAAGGTAAGCGATCTAATCAATCGCTTATGCTTACGAACCCGAACCATTTGGTCGATCGTTAGGATCCGACCAAACATATTAGGTGACCATAGTTGCATATGGAATAACCTTCTGAGGTTATACCTTATGGTCACATTGTTTAACTAGTTGTATGATAGGTAACGTATGTGCCTTAGGTAAATTCCAAAATACCCTTTTTACGCCAAAATTCATTTTAAGCCTATGTAACATAATTTTTGGTATCTAAACTGATTTAACAACAATATTGAACATGTTAAGGCATATCTTGTTTATCATAGGGCTAGTTAGGCATTCCGAACGCGTTTTACGCAAACGACGCGTTAAAGTAGCACAAGCTACCTAAGCGGGTCGTAACGGGTCAAGAGCACTTAGGATAGGTTTCGTTTTAGTACGTAGGCTTTGTTAGACCATATTACATAAGTTCCCACACTTATTTGGTTTACAAAACCTCGTACTACCCGATCCTCCGATAGGTCCGTTTATTAATGTAGATATCTATATAGGTGCCGTTTGATTCCGTGATCTTCTAGCATTGCTTGGTGGTTATCCTACGACTTCTAAGCAATCTCAAGTGAGTACATAGTCCCCTCTTTTACTGTTTTTCAAACATTTTGGGGTGAAACACGTGTGCCTACTTGTTACTTTCTTGCTTTTCATGTTTTTACATCATATACTTGCTATGTTCCTTAGTACACTATTAGTACATGATTTCATTATGTTTTTGCTATGTATGCCCATTGTGTGCATACTTAGTACATTGTTTTACATGACATTTTCATGCTATGTATGTTCATCATACTTAGTACACTTGTTTTACATGATATTTCACGCTATGTGTGTACATTTGATTACATACTTAGTGCATTGTTTTCACATGTTTATATTTTGGGTATGACATTTGGTTTGTTTAAATGGGACAATATACATTCATTAACTTTGATCACGCCGCTCGTTAGTAGGTAGTGGTACCATAGGAATTGACAACTCCCGTTCCTGACATCCTGGGTATGTTTGGATGAAAAGAATGACCGAATTCGATTTAAACATAAAAACCGATAGACCTTTAATTTGTTTGAAGGTTTATCACCACAGTCACAAGGCTTGAATGTATGCATTTTCACAATACCGCATAAATGTTTCTATTCAATATAGCATGCATCTCCACAAAACATAACGTTGATTTAAACTGAGTTTTACTTCAATACTTTGTTTTGTGCATTTTCACCTATGGTTTAGTCGATACATATTTCACTTACCATACATGACATTTTGTTTACACATGACATGATTGACATTGACATAGACATTTTGACATTGTTACACACATTACATGATTTACACTTGACGTTAGATATGTTTTTTCGCATAAACATTTTGACATCTGGTTAAACATAAACATGTTTACATTGGTGGTTTGTTTGGGTAAGTGATTTAAGTAACGAGGCATGTGTAATATGATACAAACATGGTGGATACGCCGCTGGTACTTCCTATATATAAGTGTTTGTATGATATTACGCATCGCAACGTTGTTTAAATCATTTCAGTTTAGCTATATAACATATTTTTTTCACAATACATTTTTTTAAAAACAACTTGTTTTATACAACTTATTTTACATGGTTATTCATTTAACCATACATTATTCTTTCAAAAATACAGATCTACCATCGTTTTTCAAATGATTTACAAACAATACAATCAACAAGGTTCATGACTACATTTCATTAAACATCTTTTTTCTAAAACCTAAGTCATGGATCCTATTTTCACAAAACCTATGTATCTCACAGGCATTTTTATGCTGACGTACCTATTTTCACATGTGTTTCAGGAGCAAATGCATAGGATGATCGTGATACACTAGGATGGACTTGGGCCTTAGTGACGATAAAATGGATCTAGACTAGTTAAAAGTTGTTATGTACCTTGTTTCTTTTTATTTTAAGACAATGTAACTTGTGGGTTCTCGTTTGAAACAATGTATTCCACCCTTGGGTGATGAATAAAATATTATTTAACTTACCTTGGTTGTGGAACAATAATTCGGTTACAACACTCCCCGACGTTTCCGCCACGATTTGATGTTTTACGTGGTCGGGGTGTGACAGAAGAGTTGGTATCAGAGCCAATGGTTATAGGGAATTAGGTTATTAGTAATGCTTTGACCTAGACTATAACCTTTCTAGGACCCCAACACAAGTTATCTTGTGTTTAGATCTTAAAACATGCATTTCACCTATCCTTAGGTGATCACCAAAACAAGAACCCAGTTTTCTAAAAACGATTTTTGAAAAACAATCTTCGGTTTTCAAATGATTTATTATATGGTTTTGAACCCTTTTTGGTTTTTCAATTTGATTTTGAAACTTTATCATTTGTTTTTGAATGATTCTTTTGGCCTTGTGCCTTCCAAGTTTTCAAAATCTCGTCAAAGTTTTGGGTTCTAAATAGTGTGAACACGTGCAAACTGGAAGGGTGAATGCCTGTACCCTGGGTTTTCTGTCTAAGGCTAGAGTGTTCGTACAAATCCACATAATCGGACCAGTCACTCTTACCTGGGAACTCCTGGGGTGAGTGTTCACTTATAGGCGAGCATGTCTTCGCTAAGCATTATTTATGAGCCCATTTACTTTGATTAGTCACTGTGTGTCGTTTGTTTGCTTTGTGATACGGACAAATGACCAACATCCTTGCTTTGTTGATTTTGTTTCATCTCGTTCTTTTCATCTAATCATCTCACTCGTTTCCTCTCATGTTTTCCTCTTTTTAGCATGCCTCCTCGACGCGAAAATCAGCTACCCAATGCCGAACTGGCAGAAATCATCGCACAGCATATGGCTGCTGCGTTCCCGAATCTTATTGCTCAGTTTAACCAAGCCAACATCAATCAGAACGCTCCTTGTAACTTCAAGAGCTTCAATTCGGCTAAACCACTCAAGTCCAGTGGTACGGAGGGGGCCACTGGGCTCCTTCAATGGTTTGAGAGCATTGAGAATACTTTCCGTCATCTCAGTGTCCTGATAATCGCAAAGTTGAGTTTGCTTCAAGTGTTTTTCAGAAGAGGGCGTTAACATGGTGGAACGGGGTTATGAGAGATCGAGGTGCTGAAGTCGCTTTAGCGCAAACATGGGCTGAATTGAGGACTCTCATGAGAGTGAGTTTTGTCCTCGTCATGAGCTACGAAAGTTGGAAAGGGAGTTTGACGATCTGAAACAGGTTAGTGGTGAGCACCGGGCGTATACTGATAGATATGAAGAGTTGAGTTTGTTATGCCCAACAATGGTCACCCCACTTGACAAGGCTATCGAAATATACATCGATGGTCTACCTGACGCTGTGCAAGACATCGTTACTGGTAGTAAACCTACCACTGTTCGTCAGGCAATCGAACTATCTGCAACGTTGACAGAATCGCAGATCAGAAAGGGTAAATTGCAGAGGAAGGGTGACAAGGGCAAGAATCAGGCGTCTGACAAAGGGGATAGCAAGAAAGGTAAGAAAGGGAAGGATTCTGGCTCATCAAAGGGCTCGAGGAAGCGAAAGGCTTCCTAAAATTTTGCCATCACTGCCCAACAGAACCAAGCGGCTCCCAATCAGCCAGCGCAGCCTCCCGCAAAGAAGCGGTATGAAGGGAATGCACCTTTGTGCAATAGATGTAATAGTCACCATCAACAGCAACTCCCGTGTCGTTTCTGTACCAACTGTGGAAAATCGGGTCATCTTGCAGAGGTTTGTCGTTCTGCTAGAAATCCAGCCCAACAGGGAGCTCAACTACCTGTTCAACAGCAAGCACAAGCTGCACGACCTCACTATCCTCCTGGCTCGTGCTTTAATTGCGGAGACCTGACCCATTATCGAAACCAGTGTCCAAGGCTGGTTAATGCAAATCCAGTTCAGGCTCAGGCTCGTGGACGAGCTTTTAATATGAATGTTGTTGAGGCGCAAGCAGACAACGAGGTGGTGAACAGTACGTTCTTAGTTAATAATCAACCTGCATCTGTTCTTTTTGATTCAGGGGCCGATAAGAGTTTTGTGTCGTTATATTTTGAGCCTTTGCTTCGCGTGTCTAGAACGAAACTAGGTAAGCCTTTGACTGTTGAAGTTGCGAATGGTGAACCCATTGTTGTTGATTCTGTTCTTCGCAACTGCCAGTTGAACCTTGACAACCACCTTTTTCCTGTTGACCTCACGCCTATGCAACTTGGAAGCTTCGACATTATTGTGGGTATGGATTGGTTAGCCAAGCATCGCGCAGAGGTAGTTTGTTTTGAGAAGATCGTTCGTGTGCCGCTTTCGTCAGATGAGATACTACAGGTCCGTGGTGAAAAACCTGCTAGTAGCCTCAAGCTTATGTGTTGTTTTCAAGCTCGGAAGTATCTGCGAAAGAACTATGTGGCCTTCCTGGCACATGTTACGGCAGATAAAGACCAAGGTAAGTCTATTCAAGATATCCCTGTTGTTCGGGAATATCCGGAGCTGTTTCCTGAAGAGTTACCTGGTCTACCCCCAGCACGCCAAGTCGAGTTCCGTATTGATCTTGTACCTGGTGCAAATCCTATCGCCAGAGCTCCATATCGTCTTGCACCGTCTGAGATGCAAGAGTTGTCTAAGCAGCTTCAGGAGCTTTCTGACAAAGGTTTTATCCGTCCTAGCTTTTCACCTTGGGGTGCTCCCGTCCTTTTTGTCAAGAAGAAGGATGGATCCTTCAGAATGTGTATCGATTATCGTGAGCTGAATAAGCTTACCATCAAAAATCGATATCCCCTACCTCGCATTGATGATCTCTTTGACCAGTTACAGGGTGCTACTTGCTTTTCGAAGATCGACCTTCGTTCTGGGTATCATCAACTTCGTGTGCATGAAGAGGATATTCCCAAGACAGCATTCCGCACTCGATATGGGCATTTTGAGTTCACAGTCATGCCATTTGGTTTAACCAATGCTCCTGCTGTTTTCATGGACTTAATGAATAAGGTTTGTAAGCCTTATTTTGATAAGTTCATCATTGTTTTTATTGATGACATCTTGATTTATTCTAAGACGCGAGCTGATCATGAGCACCATCTTCGTCTTACTCTGGAACTCCTAAAGAAAGAGCAACTTTTTGCCAAGTTCTCCAAGTGTGAATTTTGGCTTAAGGAAGTTCAATTTTTGGGACATATTATCAACGAACAAGGTATACATGTAGATCCCTCCAAGATCAGTGCGATTAAGGATTGGGATACGCCTACTACTCCTACTGAGGTCCGTTCTTTTCTTGGTCTTGCGGGTTATTACCGCCACTTCATTGAGAACTTCTCAAAGATTGCAGTTCCTCTAACTGCTCTAACTCAGAAGAACAAACCCTTTGAATGGGGTTGTAAGCAAGAAGAAGCATTTCAGACCTTGAAGCAGAAGCTTTGTGATGCACCTATTCTAACTTTGCCTGAGGGCAACGATGATTTTGTTGTTTACTGTGATGCAAAGGAATAAAGTCATAGCCTACGCATCAAGACAATTGAAGGTACATGAGAGAAACTACACCACTCATGATCTTGAGTTGGGTGCAGTTGTCTTCGCTCTCAAAATCTGGAGACACTATTTGTACGGTACAAAATGCGTGGTTTTCACTGACCACAAAAGTCTTCAGCATATCTTCAATCAGAAAGAACTCAACATGAGGCAAATACGTTGGGTCGAACTCCTAAACGACTGTGATTGCGAAATTCGCTACCATCCTGGTAAAGCGAATGTTGTGGCTGACGCATTAAGTCGTAAGGAACGTACTGTGCTTCATTGTGTTCGTGTTCAATCTGCTATTCAAGCTCGATTTGATATCCAAGCACGTATTACTCAGGCTCAACAGGCTTGTGTTTCACAAGACTTGATGGGTAAGGAATTACCCTATCACATTAAGCCTGATCTTGTGCTGAAGGAAGATGGATCATATTATTTCATGGACCGTTTATGGGTCCCAAGCCAAGATGATCTTCGCACTCTGCTTATGGATGAGGCCCATAAGTCTCGATATTCTATTCATCCTGGCTCAGACAAAATGTATAAGGATCTTCGTACTCAGTATTGGTGGCCTGGTATGAAGAAAGACATTGCCTTGTACGTTTCCAAATGCCTAACGTGTCTCAAGGTTAAGGCTGAACACCAGCATCCTTATGGTCTTTTGGAGCAACCTGAGATCCCAGTTTGGAAATGGGAAAACATCGCTATGGATCTCATTACCAAACTCTCGCGCACTAAGAAGGGTAATGATGCCATCTGGGTAGTTGTTGATCGTCTTACAAAGTCAGCGCATTTCCTGCCGATCCGTGAGAAGCTATCTGCTGAAGATCTGGCTAAAATCTATGTGGATGAAATCGTATCTCGACATGGTGTTCCCCTGAACATTATTTTTGATAGAGATGCTCGTTTTTCTTCTCGTTTTTGGAGAACCATGCAATCTGCTATGGGGACCCAACTCAATCTGAGCACAGCATATCATCCACAAACAGATGGCCAAACTGAAAGAACAATCCAGACCCTGGAGGATATGCTTAGAGCTTGTGTGATCGATTTTGGTGGTAGTTGGGATTCACATCTTCCATTGATTGAATTCTCCTACAACAATAGTTATCACTCCAGCATCAACATGGCTCCTTTCGAGGCTCTCTATGGTCGAAAATGTCGTTCACCAGTCTGCTGGAATGAAATAGGTGAGGCTCAGCTTACTGGACCTGACCTCATTCTAAAGACAACTGACAAGGTTAAGAAGGTTCGTGATAACTTACAGGCAGCTCGAAGCCGTCAAAAGAGTTACGCAGACCAACGACGCAAGCCCTTAAAATTCCAAGTCGGTGATCGTGTATTACTTAAGGTCTCACCTTGGAAAGGTGTGATCAGATTTGGAAAGAAAGGAAATCTTGCACCTAGATACGTTGGACCATTCAAGATCGTCGAAAGAATCGGTAAGGTAGCCTACAGACTTGCATTACCTCCCGAACTTGGAAATGTTCATCCAACTTTCCACGTATCCAATCTCAAAAAGTGTTTAGCTGATGAGAACCTCCACATACCACTTGACGAAATCCGTGTTGATAAAACACTACATTTTGTTGAGAAACCTGTGGAAATTATGGATCGTGAAGTCAAATGGCTTAAACGCAAGCGCATTCCGTTGGTTAAAGTTCGCTGGGAATCTAAACGTGGACCTGAGTTTACTTGGGAACGTGAAGATCAAATGAAGGCGAAGTATCCACATCTTTTCCCACGAGTTTCCTCTAAACGAATTTCGGGACGAAATTCCCACAAGTAGGGGAGACTGTGACATCTGTGCTTGTAATCATTGTAAACAGTTCAAATATCAATGAAATAAAGTTATTTGATCCCTATGTTTGTTTGTTTATGTTTGATGTTTTTCATGTTTTGACTTTTATTCGATTTCAAACTCTATATCGCTTTCTAGAGAATTATACACAAACTGGTGCGTAAGCGTAATCAGTTAAAAGCGACAAATACTCTGTAACATCAACTCATGCTTAACATACCTTAAATAACCCTTACATAACTTAGAAATAAGTTTTGAAGGCTTTGGTATGGCAAAATCCAGTCAATTCGCTTCCAGGGACTAAAATTGACAAACTGCGAAAGTGTGCTGATTTGAACTGTAACGAACATTCCGGAACATGATCATAAGTTAAACACACCTTAAATATCCTTTACATAGCTTAGAAATAGGCTTTGAGGGGTTCGGTGTGCTAAAATAAACTTTATGCTCATTCAGGGACTAAAACCGTCAAAAAGTGCATAAGTTTGCACTTTCGCGCATAACTTACATTCTGAATACTTCCGGACATCCAAAAATTTATGTAAGCACTAAAATATTATGTTTTAGTGTTTGGCTTGTCAAAAATCCATTCGTCGCGCAATTTGGACCGTTTTTGCGTCCGTTACGACTTCCGTCGTAATAAACCGAACAACGCAATCGTACGGCCAAACGAACCGACATCCGGCATATTTTTGAGCATGTTTTATGTTCCCTATCCTTTAACATCCTTGTAGAGCTTAGAAATGGGTTTGACGGGTGTTAGAAGTGCCAAAACTCGACTATACGCGCACAGGGACCAAAACTGCCAAAATGCCAAAATCTGCTGGTCTGCAGGGTCCTTACGGACCGTATGGGTATGCTTACGGTCCGTAAGCCATGCCCAGATCAGCAAAATTGCATTCCAGCCATTTCCAGCTGTTACCCACCCTTGCACATGGTTTTGTTGAGTCTATGGGCTGGTTTAGGGGCCCCCATGGTTTTCTAAAACTATGGGCTTGATGTGTACGGCTAGGATTGAATCTCGGATTACGAGGAATGATCTTAACGGCTCTACCAAATCTATAAATACCCCCCACCCCATTCACTCAAACCCACTTGATTTTTCTGAGATTTCTCTAAGTTGAAGTGTAACCACTTCATAACTGAGAATACTTGGAAAGATCAATCTTGCGGGGACCTTCTGTAAGTTTTCTTTTGCGTTTTTCGTTCATTTTAGCGTTAAAGTCAAACTGTGTTTGACTTTCTGCATTGACCAGTTTATGGTCAACGCGAAGTTCGTTTGGACTTCATAACGTGAGCGTAATCACGATGGTTATAGTCCCTAGTGACTATGCCTACTGATTTCCACGTTATCTAGGCTCAGTGACGAGTCGTAGTTTCGGCCAAAATGCGTTTTCTCACGTATTTTGTAACCAAAATACTCTAGGGTATTGAAACCGTTTGTTTTAATACCAAACCTGTTTTCAAACATTACTAAACATGTTCTAGCATGTTTAGCTCGTCGCTTTTAGATTTGTGCTTGTTTAGGGTCGTAAAGGTAAGCGGTCTAATCAATCGCTTATGCTTACGAACCCGACCCATTTGGTCGATCGTTAGGATCCGACCAAACATATTAGGTGACCATAGTTGTATAGGGAATAACCTTCCGAGGTTATACCTTATGGTCACATTGTTTAACTAGTTGTATGATAGGTAACGTATGTGCCTTAGGTAAATTACCAAAATACCCTTTTTACGCCAAAATTCATTTTAAGCCTATGTAACATAATTTTTGGTATCTAAACTGATCTAACAACAATATTGAACACGTTAAGGCATATCTTGTTTATCATAGGGCTAGTTAGGCATTCCGAACGCGTTTTACGCAAACGATGCGTTAAAGTAGCACAAGCTACCTAAGCGGGTCGTAACGGGTCAAGAGCACTTAGGATCGTTTTAGTACGTAGGCTTTGTTAGACCATATTACGTAAGTTCCCACACTTATTTGGTTAACAAAACCTCATACTACCCGATCCTCCGATAGGTCCGTTTATTAATGTAGATACCTATATAGGTGCCGTTTGATTCCGTGATCTTCTAGCATTGCTTGGTGGTTATCCTACGACTTCTAAGCAATTTCAAGTGAGTACATAGTCCCCTCTTTTACTGTTTTTCAAAAATTTTGGGGTGAAACACGTGTGCCTACTTGTTACTTTCATGCTTTTCATGTTTTTACATCATATACTTGCTATGTTCATTAGTACACTATTAGTACATGATTTCATTATGTTTTTGCTATGTATGCCCATTGTGTGCATACTTAGTACATTGTTTTACATGACATTTTCATGCTATGTATGTTCATCATACTTAGTACACTTGTTTTACATGATATTTCACGCTATGTGTGTACATTTGATTACATACTTAGTGCATTGTTTTCACATGTTTATATTTTGGGTATGACATTTGGTTTGTTTAAATGGGACAATATACATTCATTAACTTTGATCACGCCGCTCGTTAGTAGGTAGTGGTACCATAGGAATTGACAACTCCCTTTCCTGACATCCTGGGTATGTTTGGATGAAAGGAATGACCGAATTCGATTTCAACATAAAAACCGATAGACCTTTAATTTGTTTAAAGGTTTATCACCACAGTCACAAGGCTTGAATGTATGCATTTTCATAATACCGCATAAATGTTTGTATTCAGTATAGCATGCATCTCCACTAAACATAACGTTGATTTAAACTGAGTTTTACTTCAATACTTTGTTTTGTGGATTTTCACCTATGGTTTAGTCGATACATATTTCACTTACCATACATGACATTTTGTTAACACATGACATGATTGACATTGACATAGGCATTTTGACATGGTTACACACATTACATGATTTACACTTGACGTTAGATATGGTTTTTCGCATAAACATTTTGACATCTGGTTAAACATAAACATGTTTACATTGGTGGTTTGTTTGGGTAAGTGATTTAAGTAACGAGGCGTGTGTAATATGATACAAACATGGTGGATACGCCGCTGGTACTTCCTATATATAAGTGTTTGTATGATATTACGCATCGCAGCGTTGTTTAAATCATTTCAGTTTAGCTATATAACATATTTTTTTCACAATACATTGTTTTACAAACAACTTGTTTTATACAACTTATTTTACACGGTTATTCATTTAACCATACATTATTCTTTCAAAAATACATATCTACCATCGTTTTTCAAATGATTTACAAACAATACAATCAACAAGGTTCATGACTACATTTCATTAAACATTTTTTTTTCTAAAACCTAAGTCATGGATCCTATTTTCACAAAACCTATGTATCTCACAGGCATTTTTATGTTGACGTACCTATTTTCACATGTGTTTCAGGAGCAAATGCATAGGATGATCGTGATACACTAGGATGGACTTGGGCCTTAGTGACGATAAAATGGATCTAGACTAGTTAAAACTTGTTATGTACCTTGTTTCTTTTTATTTTAAGACAATGTAACTTGTGGGTTCTCGTTTGAAACAATGTATTCCACCCTTGGGTGATGAATAAAATATTATTTAAATTACCTTGGTTGTGGAACAATAATTCTGTTACAACACTCCCCGACGTTTCCGCTACGATTTGATGTTTTACGTGGTCGAGGTGTGACATATGTCCTTGAATTCATATAATTCTAATAAGTCTTGATTCGATTTCATGCTCATTTGCTTTGGTATTATTCGTATTTATCCACTCATAACATAACTCTAACTAGTTAACATAGTCTAAATTTCGAGGACGAAATTTTATTAACATGGGGAGAATATGACAACCGGTAATTTACGGCTCTTAATTACACGATTAACAAACACTAGGACAAATAAAAGTAGTGTAATTAGACGTAAATTAACTTAATTAGGCCCTTAGTATGCCTAGGAACGCCCATTCTACTTTACAATAGGTGTATAATGATCTGCGAAAAATCTTCGGAACGTAAAACGGTAACGTATAACAACCGAACAAAATACTGACAACGCTGAGAAATACGAATTTTATATGAATATTTTATACTTTTAAATTTAGTTTTTGCGAATTTATCGTGCTTTCGTACATCACAAAGCGCAAACGTGAACGAAAAACGCGACTGCAGGAACGCACCGACACCGAAACGGAAGCATCAGACACGTGTATTACCTTTAAAACTGAAATTTTACAATATATTTAGCTTCGTAATTAGGGGCTGTTTGGCTAAGCTTTTCAAAACTACTTATTTGCTTATTTGCTTTTCTGAAAAGCAAATAAGTCAATAAGCTGTTTTGAAAAGCTTTAAAATAGAGCTTTTCAAAATGACTTATTTGCTTATTTGCTTTTCAGAAAGCAAATAAGCAAATAAGTCATTTTGAAAAGCTTAGCCAAACAGCCTCTTAAATTTTAGTGCTCGCAGTCAAAACCAGATCAAAAAATGGGTTAGCGACGACAAATGAAATATTTTACGCAATTTTTAACGCGACGGCAATCATACGCGACAAACATTAATTTCTTACATCACTTTGCGCATTTTAACCCTAATAATATATCCTATGACATTTTTACGATGCTAGGGTTTGAAAACGGGCTCAAATGTGTAGACGGGCCACTTAAAACACGGGAATTTGGCTTGTGGGCCTTGGGCCCAAGCCCATTAAACAAAAAAAAAAAAAAACGCTAGACATATATATATATTAGTAAACCTTATGTCTTTATCTATTTTGAAACCCTATCTTCAAACTACACAGCTGCACCCCTTCTTTTCTCCATCTTGATTCCTACCTGCAGAACCTTATCCCTAACCACACCTACCTCCTGCCCCCTCTCTCCGGTGAACATTTCTTCAGCGCCGGTTAATCGGCTGGCAAGACACCCCCAAACTTCCTTTTTTTATATAGTTCACTCCTACACGCATCTGAATTCGAGCAAGAGAGAGAGAGAGAGACGAGATAGAGAGAGATATCGGGAAAAGGGTGTGACAATTGTCAAAATTTGCATGTATCCGTACAATAATTAAACGACGATTAGTGCTTCAATGACTGTGCTGAATTAAATTTATGACATGAATGCTTTCTGATTATTGCCATATACATACATGTGCATCACATATTGCATAATGTCATATCAATATTGTATACAACACTTTATCGATTCAAATGATGCATGAAACAAAGCTAGCACAGTTATCTGACAAGTGCTGATGGAGTTCAGTACGTAGACAGACATGGTATTGAGACACAGAATGAGCCAGAAACCAAGAGTTACACTAGTATAGTGTGTAGGAAAGTAAGGATCATAAAACTGCCTTCCTAGTGATAGTTTAAGTGCCAGAAAGTGCCTAAAACTCACATAAACTACTGAATTCCGCAAAATTCAGCAAAATTCAGCTTTTAAACAACTAAATATCATGCAGAAATATGGTTAAATGGTCTAGAATGCTTTCCTAAGTGTCGGGAATCAAAACTGTCACAAAAGGTAACATAAAGCATACTAAACTGCATAGTTTAGCACCTTAACGAACTCGTAACCAACCGAACAACCGCACACTACCCGAAACACCAAATTTTCACTAGAAGCATTGTTTAATCATTTTCGAGCTAGTAATGGTCCCCGAACATCATAACACATTATATAACATCATAACAACTTACATCCTAACTAAATCTTTATATTTCAACTAACTAAACAAACTAACAATTACAACCTAATCTATACCCCCCCCCCCTCTATTTACGGTCACCAAGGGTGGCCCACCCTTGGATTTTATTCTAATTGTTTAATAAATCATGTTGCCTCTTTTGGAGCATATTACACAATGGATTAGCTAGTGTTGGATGAAAGTTTATTATAACCACTAGTGCCTTCACAGTTCTCATTTCACACAACACTTCACACTTGAACTCTCCCTCTCCTCCCTCTACCTACGGCCGAGAACAATCAACAACATCACCACCATTTTCATTTCACTTTCATCCATTCTCAAGTTATACAAAGGTGCCAGGAGCTTGTTTAAGGAGCTTGGAGCCTTTGTGGATTGAAGGACCTCTTTCAAGTGCTACTAGCTACCAAATTCATCATCATCTTCATCTTGTGTTCATCCCTAGCCTTGTGCTAGTAGTAAGACCTTCATAATCTCATTTTACATCTTGTTTAGTTGGTTAAAAGATGATACAGGTAACTAATCATGAAGAATACTAATGATCAAGAACATAATCTTTAACATAAGACTAAAAATCACTATGAATCATGTTGTTTAAGTGTTATTATGCTATTTGATTGTTGATTGTTTGTGTTAATGATGTTAAACATCATATGAACTTGCTAGATTGTGATTAAAGACATGATCTAGGAAGATGAGAGGATGACTATGTTATAAATCAAGATGATCATCCTTATGTGAAACAAGAACTTGAAAGGTTAAATGTTTTTCTTGAATAATGATGATCAAAGTGTAATGTAAGTCTTGTAAAGATGTGATTTCAAAAATAATTTCTCAAGAAACTAAGTTAAAATACAAGATTTACATAAACTTGGTTCTTAAAGAAACTAACCACGTTTTTAGTGGTTAATCAAGTGTAGAAACATATTATTACCAAGAAAAATTCAAGAAGAAACATATTTAGAAAATCATTTTACAGGTTGTAAACATCTAAAATCTTCAAGAATGATGTTTTTAAATAAACAACCACACTTTAAAGGGTAACTAAGCTTACTAAACACTCTACTAAGTTACTACAAATTTTTATAAATTTTCAAGTTCATGAAGTTGTGTAAATAGCTTGATTTTGGCACTTGGTAAGTATTGTTTGATTTGTAGTTGATTGTGATGATTTATAAAAGAAAACGATATGCTTTGAAAGCCTAGAAACCTCCATTTTTAAGGGGAAACTATGGCAAAATTTTTCTAGAAATTAAACACTTGGAAAAATATTTTTAAACAAGTATTTACAAGTATATTTTAACCATGATTTTTCATATAAAGTTTGCCATAATTTTTGTTACAAAAATTACAAATATTGGAGGTTGGTTTTTAATAACTAAAAGTGACTAAATGTGTATTTAGGAGAATATGTATTTAGATGTCACAATGTGTGTGATTACTTGTATATTATGTGTATTAGTTATATTATTTTAGGACTTTAAATAATCTAACTCACCAAAATACCAAAAATTACAATACAAAATATTACCAAAATTCCAAGAAATAAATACATAATTTATACCCAAAATTGGAGAAACCGATCAAGGAATATAACTTACATAAATATTCCGGAATTAAATTCATGCGTATATTTTGGTAAACGGTATTTTGGACACCAAGAGAACAAAAATATGATTTTTACAATTATTACAAAATTATATCATATTTTTTACAAGAAGAAAATATGTTATTTGTGAGTAAAGAAAAATATATATGTTTTCTTGAATTACTAGAAAATATATTATTTTGGAGAAAATATATATTTTCTTAAATAAACTTAGAATATATTATTTTTGGGTGAAAATGGATTTATAAATATTTTCTAAGACAATCTTGAAAATATATTATTTTTGAGGTTTATATGAAAATATAAATATTTTTGCCAAGAAGAAGTATAGATAAAGTTCTACAAATGATTTCTTAAAAATATATATTTTAAGAATATATATTGGTAAATTTTTATTAGAAATATGATTCTGGAAAAATAAATACGAAAATTAAGTATAAGAATACTTAATAAACACAATAAAAATATGTATTCTCGTACGTATAAATACACCAGAATACGCCACCGATACTTGGTAAAAATATACAAGTTTAAGAATACGAGTATGAATACACCCATCCTTGGGGAAAGTTATGCCTGTGCAAATACATTATGTGGCAAGTTAACATATATTATTTTAACTAATATTCGAAGATGTAACAAATATAATTTAAGTTAAAATATTTACTATTTTAACAAATAATTATATATTCTGGAAAAATATTAAGACACAAAGAAACGTAACTCAGAGATACAAATTAAGACTAAAAGTCAAGGCACTACCTACTCGTCTAATAAACTCTAGCACGTTTGTAGGTAGTCGTGTGAACAAGTAGCCGCTTTGAGTTACATCGGATTCGAGACGCAAGACTATGAGTTCATGTCCCCCTTTTCTTTTAACTGTTTTCAGTTTTACAACTTCGGGGGTGAAGTACATGTTACAAATTGTTTACAAACGTTTATATATAGTATGGTTAGCTAAGGAATGAACTGTTAGATCATGTGAGTGGTGGGTACAACGCTTAAGACCATTAATCCTCGTAGTAGGACCGAGGAACATGAGTGATAGATCTATTTGGGTGTTGCGAGCCCCACCCATGAGGACCGGGATTTGGCCCATGAGGTGACTATGTCTTCCAGCCGGAAGCCCGGTACAAAATCTACTAGGATTGAGCCTTCCTACATCACATCACACATATTAATGGCCTTGCAAACCATTAATTGATCTGTTTCCTTGTTTACTTTCATACTGGGGTTTTACAAATACATACATGCTTACAGTGATTACAAAGTTTATTCGAGCTCACATACACAACACATGAACTTGCTCAACTTTTGTTGATGTTTTTCAAACTACATGTATTTTAGGGAATTGAAATGGATTTGGCGGGCGCTGAAGTTTTATAAGTTGTGTTTTCTAAATAAATGATGTCATCCCACCTTTTGTAGGGTTTGGAATGGATGTCTCATCCTAGATAAGACATACATTTCAAAGCATTGTTTTATCGTTGTATCGTGTCAAGTCTGTTATGGAACTTCAAACTTTGGTTGTTATGTGTTTCAAACTTGAAGTCTGTGTTTAAAACAATGATGGTTGTAATACTTTGAAACTTATTTATGGATGAATATCATGGTTTTATCATATAGTTGTTTGTTATGGTTGAATGCAATAATATTAAGCAAGTCGCACATAATCACGCTTCCGCAAAAGTCAGGGTGTGACAGAGGGAGCGACGACGGCTGTGGCGCCGTCATCTACGGCGGTGGACGGCAATGAGCAGGCGATGTACAACCACAATCAGCGGCAGAGTAAAGGATTAGGTGGTGATTCGACGGCGGTGCGATAACGGAGGCTCAAATTCGACTGATCGGGTTGTTGGTGGAGGTGCGACGTGGCCGGCGGCGGCAGAGGCAGTGGATAAGAGGATGTGGTTCAGTCATTGTTTGGTTTTTATTTTCGGGTTCGGTCGAGTCGAAAGGGTCAACAGATGGTTCGGGTATTGTTGATGGACCTTGAGATGTGTCGGCCTTGGTAGTCGACGGCGGCGTATGGCCGCGGGAGGTTGACGACGACAGTGGAGGTGTTCGTGTAATCGGTTTAGTTTTGTTTTGGTTTGAGATTTACAAGGAACAAGAGAGCTTCAGTTTAGATTGAGGATTCGGGTTCAGAATCAATAGGTTCGGGTTAAGTTTCGATTCGATCAGTAATTCAACAGGTTTGATTCTGGTTTGGTTTTTGGTTCGGGTTTTTCAAGTGAATTTTGAGTTTCGGCTCAAGTCTGGTGTCACACCCCGACCGCGTTAAAACAACAAACCGCAGCGGAAACGTCGGGGAGTGAAGCGACAGAATTATTGTTTCAACAACCATGGCAATTAAAGTTTTGTATTATTGAAATTAAAGTTTACATTGTCTTGAAGTTCAACAAAAACATAACATAATTAACTGTCTTTTAAGTCACTAAGGCCCAAGTCCGCCTAAGTGAAGCACAAACATCATCATACATTAGCACCTGTAACACATGTAAAAATAGGTACGTCAGCATAAAAATACCTCTGAGATACATAGTTTTGTTTATGCAAGATTCATGACTTGTAGTTAAAAGAAGTGTTTAACAAAAATGTAGTCATGAACCTTGTAAAACTGTTTTCTTTTATAAAATCATACGAAAATCGATCTGAAAATCAAATGATAATAAAAGGATAATGCATGTTTAAATGAATAACCAAGTATAAATGAATTTTGTATAAAATGTGTAATTTGTAAAACAATGTCATGTACTTGTATAAAATGTTTCATGTCTATGTCAAGTGGTTTAGCTAACGCAAGAATGTGTAATACGATAAAAGCACTTATATATAGGAAGTACCAGCGGCGTATCCACCATGCTTTTATCATATAACACATAGCCCCGTTACATAAGTCACTTATCAATAACCAACCAAAATGTCTTGTTTAATGTCAAAATGTTTATGTGTAAACCATGTTCAATGCCATGTGTAACATATAACATGTATAACCAAATGTAATGCATAGCAAGTAGAAAGTATCTACTCAAACTATGTGATAATGTCAATGTGAAAACAAATGTCATGTATGGTGAATAACTCGTAATTACTCAACCCCATAGGTAAAATGTACAAAACAAGGTTTTTGAATAAACCTAAGTTTAAATCAAATGTTATGTTTTGTAGAAAACAATGCTTTTATGATTACAAACATTTATGCAGTAATGTTAATCGCATACATTCAAGCCTTGCGACTATGGCAACAAACCCTTAAACAAATTAAAGGTTTATCTAAATTATGTATATCGGATTCTGTCATTTCCAACTTCCAAACAAACCTAGGAAGTCGGAAACGGGATTTGTCAAGTCCTATGGTACCATTACATACTACCGAGCGGCGTGATCAATCTTAATGAATGTATTATTGTCCCAATTGAACATACCAAATGTCATAACCAATGTAAGCATGCTATGAAAACCATGTACTAGGTATGCTAAGTAAACATATATAGTAGAAATGTTCATGTAAAACAATGTGCTAGCTTGCTCAGTAAACATACATAGCAGAAATGTCATGTAAAACAATGTGTCCATATGCTAAGAAATCAATGTGCTAGCATGCTTAACATACATAGCAAAACATAGTTGAAATCATGTACTAGATATGTACTAGGTGAAACTAGCATGTTTATATCATAAAAGCAATGAAAACACATAAGTAACAAGTATGTATATGTGTATCACCCCAAAGTATTTGAAAGCGGTAAAAGAGGGGAACTATGTACTCACTTGGGATTGCTTATTAGTCTTGAGAATAAGACCAATTTAAGCTCCAAGGATCACGGAATCAACAAGCCACCTAATACATGTAACGATGTTATTAATCGAATCCTAAATCGGGAGATAGGATAGAATGTGGTTCTATAAATCAAATGAGTGTTTGAACTCATATGGTATGATTTAAGAGAGCTAACATTTTGATTTGAAAGTCTACCTAAGTGCTTTTGACTCGTTTCGACCCATTATGGTAGTATAAGCTACTATAACGCGTCGGTGGCGTAAAACTATGGTCGGATGGTTATCTATGAGCTATGTCAAGTCTTACATGCCCAATTATGCCTAAACATGTTACTAAACCAGATTATATGTCAAAAACATGTTCACATATGCAAAATACGGATTTATGCTTCAAAAGGGCATTTTGGTCATTTCCTATGGGCATATAAGCTAATTAACAAATAACTAACCAATCCTATGTGATCATAAGGTATAACCTCAGAGGTCATTCCCTATGCAACTTTGATCACTAAACAAGCTTGGTCGGATCCTAATGATCGACCAAACGGGTCGGGTTGGAAAGTCTAAGCGGTTGTTTAGACCGCTTAACTTACGACCCTAAACAAGTATTAAACTAATAGTGACGAGTTAAACATGTCAAAACATGTTTAACTAACTTAGAAAACTGATTTGGTATCAAAACAAAGTGTTTTGATACCTAAAAGTAGTTCCGTTGCAAAATGCGTGCTAAAAGGCATTTTGACCAAAACTTTGACTCGTCACTACACCTAGTTAACGTGGTAATCAGTAGGTATAATCGCTAAGGATTATAACCATCATGATTACAATCACATTAGAAAGTTCAAACGAACTTTGTGTTGACCATTGACTGGTCAAAGCTGAAAGTCAAACAGTGTTTGACTTTCACGCTAGAAAAGCGATAAAAGTACGAAAGAAGCTTACAAAGGGTCCTTGCTAGGGAGAACTTGATCTAAATAATCTCAGGTATGGAGTAAATGACTTCAACTTAGAGAAAATCATATCAAGGGTGAGTGAAATGAATGAATGGCTTGGCTATTTATAGTTTTGGAGGATGAACAAGATCATTACATGTGTATTATGTATTGCCCAATCAATAATCTTGTCCACACAAGTGTTTGGTGCAGGTTTCATGCCTCGGAGAAGGCTTAACTTGGTGATTAAGGTGCCAAAACAATCAAACAAAAACCAAGGATTTAAGCTGAGTTACAAAAACAACTTTTCTGCCCAGATGTGATGGTGGCGTGCCGCGACCACAAGGCCATAAGGCCGTCGCACGACGCTAGGGCAATGGCTGGACGTTTCAAAGTTTGGTAGAAATGGTCCCTGCACGTGTTTAAACTTGTTTTTGACGTTTTTAACCTCCGTTAAGCCATTTTCAAGACTCTACAAGGTCATCAAAGTGTAGGGGACCTGAAATATGCTTGGAAATATCAAGGATGTCGGTTCGTTTGGTCGTACGGTCACGTTGATCAGTTATTTTTGACGAAACTCGAACGGACGCGAAAACGAACCAAATTAAGCGACGAATGGTATGGCCGATCACTAAAATAAAAATATTTTAGTGTCTACAAAAATTTTGGATGTCCAGATGTGGTCAGAACGTAAGATATGCGCGTAAATGCAAAGTTACGTCGTTTTTGACACTTTTAGTCCCTGTAAGATCAAATAAGCAAATTTTCGCACACCGAACCACTCAAAGCTTATTTCTAAGCTATGTTTAGGTTATTTATGGTATGTTTAACTTATGATCATGTTCTGGACTGTACGTTGCCTTACGAAATGGCAGACTTTTGCAAGTTGACGTAAATAGTCCCTGTGAGCGAATAAACTTGTTTTTGCCATACCAGACCCTTTAAAACTTGATTCTAAGTTATGTAAAGGTTATTTAAGGTATGTTAAGCTTATGTTGTTGTTCCGGAGTGTTTGTCACGTTAAACTGATTAAGTTTACGCATCAGTTTGTGTATAACTTTCCAGAAAGCAGTATAGAGTTTAAAATCGACCAAAAATCAAAACGCGCAAAATGTCAAACATAAATAACAAACATTGGGATCAAACCACATTGTTTTATTGATATTTAATTGTTCGGAGTTTGTACAATGATTACACAAGCACAGATGTCACAGTCTCCCCTACTTTTGGAAATTACGTCCCGAAATTTATTTAGAGGAAACTTGTGAGAATAGATATGGATATTTCGCTTTCATCTGATCTTCACGTTCCCAAGTAAATTCTGGGCCGCATTTTGATTCCCATCGAACTGTGACAATAGGTATGCGCTTGTGTTTGAGCTTTTTGACTTCACGGTCCATGATTTCCACTGGTTTCTCAACAAAGTGCATCGTGTTATCAACACAATTTTCATCAAGTGATATGTGGAGTTTCTCATCAGCTAACCACTTTTTGAGATTGGACACGTGGAATGTTGGATGAACATTTCCAAGTTCAGGAGGTGGCTCAAGTCTGTAGGCTACTTTTCCGATTATTTCAACGATCTTAAATGGTCCAACATAGCGTGGTGCAAGTTTTCCTTTCTTTCCAAATCTAATCACACCTTTCCAAGGGGATACCTTGAGTAGGACGTGATCACCGACTTGAAATTCTAAGGGCTTGTGTTGTTGATTCGCGTAAATCTTTTGACGGCTTCTAGCTGTCTGTAGGTTATCACGAATCTTCTTGACCTTATCTGTAGTCTCTAGAATGAGTTCAGGTCCAGTAAGCTGAGTTTCACCTATCTCATTCCAGCAGACTGGTGAACGACATTTTTGACTGTATAAAGCTTCGAAAGGAGCCATGTTGATGCTAGAGTGATAACTATTGTTGTAGGAGAGTTCGATCAACGGTAGATGCGAATCCCAACTACCACCAAAATCAATCACACAAGCTCTAAGCATATCCTCCAGTGTCTGGATTGTTCTCTCAGATTGACCATCCGTTTGCGGATGATATCCTGTGCTCAAATTAAGTTGAGTTCCCATGGCAGATTGCATGGTTCTCCAAAAGTGAGACGAGAATCGAGAATCTCTATCAGATATGATTTTCAAAGGAACGCCATGTCGAGATACAATCTCATCTACATATATCTTAGCAAGCTTGTCAGCAGATATATCCTCACGGATCGGCAAGAAATGTGTTGACTTAGTAAGACGATCAACAACAACCCAAATGGTGTCATGACCTCTTTTAATACGTGGCAGTTTGGTAATGAGATCCATAGCAATGTTTTCCCATTTCCAAACCGGCATCTTTGGTTGCTCCAATAATCCAGAGGGATGTTGATGTTCTGCCTTAACCTTGAGATAAGTTAGGCATTTGGAAACATATAAGGCAATATCCTTCTTCATACCCGGCCACCAATACTGGGTTCGAAGATCCTTATACATTTTATCTACACCAGGATGAATAGAATAACGTGACTTATGAGCTTCATCCATTAGCAAGGTGCGAAGATTGTTTATACTTGGGACCCACAAAAGGCCCATGAAGTAGAATATTCCAAAGTCTTTTAGTTCAAGCTCAGGATTAATATGACATGGTAATTCGTTACCCATTAAGCCTTCTGTAACACAGGTATGTTGAGCCTAAGAAATTCGGGTTTGAATGTCAGATTGAACCTTAACACAGTGAAGCTTGACACGTTCCTTACGACTCAATGCGTCAGCCACGACATTTGCCTTACCAGGATGGTAGTGAATTTCGCAATTGTAGTCGTTTAGGAGTTCAACCTAACGTCGTTTCCTCATGTTAATTTCTTTCTGATTGAAGATATGCTAGAGACTCTTGTGGTCAGTAAACACTACACACTTTGTACCGTACAGGTAGTGTCTCCAGATTTTGAGAGCAAAAACTACTGCACCCAACTCAAGATCATGAGTCATGTAGTTTTTCTCGTGTATCTTCGGTTGTCTTGATGCATAAGCTATGACTTTGTTTCTTTGCATAAGAATGCAGCCAAGGCCTAAATTGGATGCATCACAGTACACAACAAAATCGTCATTGCCCTCAGGTAAAGTTAGGATCGGTGTATCACAGGGTTTCTGTTTCAAGGTCTGAAAAGCTTCTTCCTGTTTGCATCCCCACTCAAAAGGTTTATTCTTCTAAGTTAAAGCAGTGAGAGGAACTGCAATTTTAGAGAAGTTTTCAATGAAACGGCGGTAATAACCCGCCAGACCAAGAAATGAATGAACCTCGGTAGGAGTAGTAGGAGTATCCCAATCCTTAATCGCACTGATTTTGGCGGGATCTACATGTATACCTTGTTCGTTGAAGATGTGCCCCAAAAATTGAACTTCCTTAAGCCAGAATTCGCACTTGGAGAATTTAGCGAAAAGCTGCTCTTTCTTTAGGAGCTCCATTGTTAGACGGGGATGTTGCTCATGTTCAGCTCGAGTCTTAAAATAGATCAGAATGTCATCAATGAAAACGATGATGAACTTATCCAAATAAGGTTTACAAACCCTATTTATCAAGTCCATGAAAACAGCAGGAGCATTTGTTAGACCGAAAGGTATAACAGTAAACTCATAATGACCATATCTCGTATGAAAAGCTGTCTTGGGAATATCTTCTTCGATCACTCGGAGTTGATGATACCCAGAACGCAGATCAATCTTTGAAAAGCAAGTAGCACCCTGTAGCTGATCAAAGAGATCATCAATGCAAGGTAGAGGATATCGATTTTTGATGGTAAGCTTGTTAAGCTCATGGTAATTGATACACATCCTGAAAGATCAATCTTTCTTTTTCACAAATAGGATAGGAGCGCCCCAAGGTGAAAAGCTCGAACAAATGAATCCATTATCAGAAAGCTCAAGGAGCTGCTTAGACAACTCTTGCATCTCAGACGGTGCAAGACGATAAGGTGACTTAGCAATAGGATTTGCGCCAGGCACAAGATCAATGCGAAACTTAACTTGGCGTACAGGGGGTATACCAGGTAATTCTTCAGGAAATACCTCAGGATAATCCCGAACAACAGGGATATCTTGGATAGTCTTATCCTTGCCTTTCATAGGTATTTTTGGGCTTGGGTACAAGACATGAGTTTAGGGCTACTAACGGGTTTCTCCCCACGAACTTCTAAGATCTCACCAGTCGAAAGCGGTATACGGACCAACTTCTCAAAACATACCACCTCATCATGGTACTTGGATAACCAATCCATTCGTACTCTAACATCGAAGCTCCCAAGTTGCATCGGTGTGAGGTCAGTAGGGAAAAGATGGTTATTACGATTCAACTGGCAATTTCGAAGAACGGAGTCGAGTACAACATGTTCAACACTAGCTACTTCTACTGTCAAGGGCTTTCCTAGTTTTGTTCTAGTCATCGCAAGCAAAGGCTCAAAAGCTAAGGACACAAAACTCTTATCGACACCCGAATCAAATAGAACAGAAGCAGGATGGTTGTTAACAAGGAACGTACCGTTCACCACTTCGTTATCCGTACGTGCCTCATTTGCATTAAGGTTGAAAGCTCTACCATGAGCCGGTGCCTTATTTGCGTTTGCCAACCTCGGGCAGTTGTTCCTGTAGTGGGTCAGATCCCCATAGTTGAAACATGAACCAGGCGGATAGTGAGGTCGTGCAAGAATCTGGGCAGGGTTTTGTACTGCTTGGTTTTGAGCTGCCTGATTTTGGTTAGGAGCAAAGCGACAGGTATTCGCAAGATGACCAGACTTGCCACAATTTGTGCAGATGCGGCATTGCACCTGTGGCTGGTGATGGCTATTACACTTGTTGCGCAGAGGTGCATTCCCAGCATACTGCTTCTAGGCGGTAGGTTGTGCAGGCTGATTCTGTGTTGCCTTGTTAGTCTGAGCAGTAACGGCGAAATTCTCGGAAGCCTTGCGCTTCCTAGACCGTTTTGAGGACTCAGATTTCTTGCCCTTCTTCTCCTGGGTGCTATCAGACTGTTTCTGCTTCTTATCTCCCGTTCTGTGGAGTTTACCCTTCTTGACTTACGACTCAGTAAGGGTAGCAGCGAGCTCAATGGCCTGTCGGACGGTAGTAGGGTTGCTGCCAGTGACAATATCCTGAACAGGATCTGGCAAACCGTCTATGTACTTCTCAATAGCCTTATCCAAAGGCGTGACCATTGTAGGACAGAGCAAGCTTAACTCCTCGTATCTGTTTATGTAAGGCCGATGTTCACCACTGTCTTGCTTCAGATCATGGAACTCATTTTCAAGTGCCCTCTGCTCGTGACGAGGGCAGAACTCTCTCATCATAAGAGCTCTAAGTTCCTCCCTTGTTTGACACAAAGCAACATCAGCACCTCTATCTCTCATTACCCCATTCCACCAGGTGAGAGCCCTCTTTTGGAATACACTTGAAGCAAACTCGACCTTACGGTTGTTAGGACACTGAACATGGCGAAAGGTACTCTCAAGACTCTCAAACCACTATAGGAGCCTAGTTGCTCCTTCAGAACCACTAAACTTGAGTGGTTTAGCCGAGTTAAAACTTTTGAAGTTACACGGAGCAGGTGCATTAACATTGTTATTGTTGGCTTAGTTCATTTGAGTGGTGAGATTAGGTAGCATAGCAACCATCTGTTGTGCTATAATAGCTGCCAGTTCGGCATTGGGTTCCTGAACATTACATCGAGGAGGCATTCTAAAAGAGGAAACATGAGAGAAAACGAGTGAGATGATGTGATGAAAAAAAGAGATATCACATACCAACAAAATGAAAGGATGGTGGTCATTTGTTCATTACCTCGTAATAAACAGTCGACACACAGTGACAAATCAAAGTTAATGGGTCATAATAATGTATCACCGAAGACATGCTCGCCTATAAGTGAATACTCACCCCAAGAGTTCCCAGGTAAGAGTGACTGGTCCGATACTGCGGATTTGTACGAACACACTAGCCTTAGACAAAAAACTCAGGGTACAGGCATTCACCCTTCCAGTTTGCACGTGTTCACATTATTTAGACTCAAACTTTGATGAGATTTTGAAAATTTGGAAGGCATTAAGCCAAAAGAAATCATATAAGGATAGACGATTGATTTCAAAATCATTTTGGAAATTGTGTTCATGTTTTGGTAATCACCTAAGGATAGGTGACGTGTATTGTTTTAAGATCTAAACACAAGAAAACTTGTGTTAGGGTCCTAGAAAGTTATAGTCTAGGTCAAAGCATTACTAATAACCTAATTCCCTATAACCATTGGCTCTGATACCAACTCTTCTGTCACACTCCGATCGCGTTAAAACAACAAACCGCGACGGAAAGGTCGGGGAGTGGAGCGATAGAATTATTGTTTCAACAACTATGGCAATCAAAGTTTTGTATTATTGAAATTAAAGTCTAAATTGTCTTGAAGTTCAACAAAAACATAACATAATTAACTGTGTTTTAAATCATTAAGGCCCAAGTCCGCCTAAGTGAAGCACAAACATCATCATACTTTAGCACCTGAAACACATGTAAAAATAGGTACGTCAGCATAAAAATGCCTGTGAGATACATAGGTTTGTTTATGCAGGATTTATGACTTGTAGTTAAAAGAAGTGTTTAACAAAAATGTAGTCATGAACCTTGTAAACCTGTTTTCTTTTATAAAATCATATGAAAATCGATGTGAAAATCAAATGATAATAAAAGGATAATGCATGGTTAAATGAATAACCAAGTATAAATGAATTTTGTATAAAATGTGTAATTTTAAAAACAATGTCATGTACTTGTATAAAATGTTTCATGTCTATGTCAAGTGATTTAGATAACGCTACAATGTGTAATACGATAAAAGCACTTATATATAGGAAGTACCAGCGCCGTATCCACCATGCTTTTATCATATAACACATAGCCCCGTTACATAAGTCACTTATCAATAACCAACCAAAATGTCTTGTTTAATGTCAAAATGTTTATGTGTAAACCATGTCCAATGTCATGTGTAACATGTATCATGTATAACCAAGTGTAATGCATAGCAAGTAGAAAGTATCTACTCAAACTATGTGATAATGTCAATATGAAAACAAATGTCATGTATGGTGAATAACTAGTAATTACTCAACCCCATAGATAAAATGTACAAAACAAGGTTTTTGAATAAACCTAAGTTCAAATCAAATGTTATGTTTTGTAGAAAACAATGCTTTTATGATTACAAACATTTATGAAGTAATGTTAATCGCATATTCAAGCCTTGCGACAATGGCGACAAACCCTTAGACAAATTAAAGTTTTATCTAAATTATGCATATCGGATTCTGTCATTGCCTACTTCCAAACAAACCTAGGAAGTCGGGAACGAGATTTGTCAAGTCCTATGGCACCATTACATACTACCGAGCGGCGTGATCAATGTTAATGAATGTATTATTGTCCCGATTGAACATACCAAATGTCATAAACAATGTAAGCATGCTATGAAAACCATGTACTAGGTATGCTAAGTAAACATACATAATAGAAATGTTCATGTAAAATAATGTGCTAGCAAGCCCAGTAAACATACATAGCGGAAATGTCATGTAAAACAATGTGTCAATATGCTAAGTAAACATATGCAACAAATGTCTAAGAAATCAATGTGCTAGCATGCTTAACATACATAGCAAAACATTGTTGAAATCATGTACAAGATATGTACTAGGTGAAACTAGCATGTTTATATCATAAAAGCAATGAAAACACATAAGTAACAAGTATGTACATGTGTATCACCCCAAAATATTTGAAAGCGGTAAAAGAGGTGAACTATGTACTCACTTGGGATTGCTTATTAGTCTTGAGAATAAGATCAATTTAAGCTCCAAGGATCACAGAATCAACAAGGCACCTAATATAGGTAACTATGTTATTAATCGGATCCTAAATCGGGAGTGTGACATCTGTGCTTGTAATCATTGTGAATAGTTTAGTTATCAATGAAATAAAGTTATTTGATTCCAATGTTTGTTTGTTTATGTTTGACAATTTTCATGTTTTGGTTTTTATATAATTTCAAACACTATATCGCTTTCTAGAGAGTTATACACAAACTGGTGTGTAAACGTAATCAGTTTAACACGACAAATACTCCGGAACATCAATTTATGCTTAACATACCTTAAATAACCTTTACATAACTTAGAAATAAGTTTTGAAGGCTTTGGTATGACAAAATCAAGTTTATTCGCTCACAGGGACTAAAATTGACAAACTACGAAAGTATGCCAAATGGAACTGTAACGAACATTTCGGAACATGATCGTAAGTTAAACACACCCTAAATATCCTTTACATAGCTTAGAAATTGGCTTTGAGGGGTTCGGTGTGCTAAAATAAACTTTATGCTCATTCAGGGACTAAAAGCGTCAAAAAGTGCATAAGTTTGCATTTTCGCGCATAACTTACGTTCTGAATACATCCGGACATCCAAAAATTTACGTAATCATTAAGATATTATGTTTTAGTGATTGGCTTGTCAAAAGTCCATTCGTCGCGCAATTTGGATCGTTTTTGCGTCCGTTACGACTTCCGTCGTAATTAACCGAACAACACAATCGTATGGCCAAACGAACCAACATCCGATATATTTTTGAGCATATTTTAAGTTCCCTATATGTTAACTTCATATTTGTGCTTTAAAATGATGTTAACGGGGCTTAAACGTGTCAAAACGCATCAAAAATCAAGTTAGGAGACTCAGGGGCCTGTTCTGCCATTTTACCAAACTTTCTGCCAGCAAGCATGGTCCTTACGGACCGTAAGGGACCACATACGGTCCGTAAAGCTTGGCCAGATTAGTAGAAAGTTGGTTACAGCTATGTCCATCTTGATCCCACCTTTGCACATGGTTTTGGGGCATTTCTAGGGGCTCCCCTGGTTTTGTATAACAATGGGCTCGATGTGTACGGCTGTGATTGAATCTCGGTTAACGAGGAACGATCTTAACAGCTCTACCACATCTATAAATACCCCTTCCTCTCATTTGCAAAAACCCACCTTTGAATTTGATTTTGGCCCTCTAAGTTGGAGTTCATACTTCATACCTGAGGGTAAATCGGATCAAATCTTGCGGGGAACTTCTGTAAGTATTCTTTCATTCTTTTCATTCGTTTTTAGCGTTAAAGTCAAACTACGTTTGACTTTCTATATTGACCAGTTTATGGTCAATGCAAAGTTCGTTTGAACTTCATAACGTGAGCGTAATCACGATGGTTATAGTCCCTAGTGACTATACCTACTGATTACCACGTTATCTAGGCTCAGTGACGAGTCGTAATTTCGGCCAAAATGCGTATTCTTGCGTATTTTGTAACCAAACTACTTTTGAGTATCAAGACCCTTTGTCTTGATATCAAACCTGTTTTTAAACCTCGTTAAACATGTTTTGACATGCTTAGCTCGTACTTTTTAGATTTGTGCTATATAGTGTCGTAAGGTAAGCGATCTAAACAATCGCTTATACTTTCGCACCCGACCCATTTGGTCGATCATTAGGATCTGACCAAACACTTCAAGTGACCATAGTTGTATAGGGAATAACCTTCTGAGGTTATACCTTATCGTCACGTCGTTTAAGTAGTTGTATGATAAGTAGTTCATATGCCTTAGGAAAATTACCAACATGCCCTTTTCGCGCCAAAATTCATTTCAAGCCTATGTAACGTAATTTTTGACATCTAAGCTGATTTGGCAACAATATTAAACATGTTAAGGCATATTTTACTTGTCATAGGACTAGTTAGGCGTTTCGAACGCGTTTTACGTGAACGACGCGTTAAAGTAGCATAAGCTACCTAAACGGGTCATAGCGGGTCAAAGGCACTTAGGATAAGTTTCGTTTTAGTATGTAGGCTTTGTCAAACCATATTGCATGAGTTCCCACACTTATTGGGTTTATGAACCCTCATACCACCCGATCCTCCGAATAGGTCCGTTTATTAATGTAGATACCTATATTAGGTGTCGTTTGAATCCGTGATCTTCTAGCTTTGCTTGGTGGATATCTAAAGTCTATTGAACAATCTCAAGTGAGTTCATAGACCCCTCTTTTACTGTTTTTCAAACATTTTGGGGTGAAACACATGTGCCTACTTGTTACTTCCGTGCTTTCCTGTTTTTCACATCATATACTTGCTATGTTCATTAGTACACTTATAGTACATGATTTCATATATGTTTTGCTATGTATGTTAACTTAGCATGCTAGCACATTGATTTACATTACATTATTTTGCTATGTATGTTTGCTTGGCATACTAGCGCATTGATTTACATTTCTGCTATGTATGTTTACTGAGCATGCTAGCACATTGATTTACATGACTTTTCTGCTTCGTATGTTAACTTAGCATACTTAGTACATTGATTTACATTACATTTCTGCTATGTGTGTTAACTGAGCATGCTAGCACATTAATTTACATGACTTTTCTGCTTTGTATGTTAACTTAGCATACTTGGTATATCATAACATGTTTACATTTGGTATAACATTTGGTTTGTACAAACAGGACTTAAATACGTTCATTAACATTAGCTACGACGCTCGATAGTAAGTAATGGTACCATAGGACTTGACAAATCCCATTCCTAACATCCTAGGTTTGTTTGGATGAAAGGAATGACTGAATCCGAAAACATTCTTTTGATAACCTTTACTTAAGGCTATCCTTCTGTCTCAAGGCTTGAATGTATGTGTTAACTTACCGCATAAATCTTTGTATCAGTAAAACACGCATTTATTTTGCAAAACACAACTTTTTGATATACTCAAAATACTTTGTTTTCTACATTTATTCATTTGGTTAAAATGATTACACTTTACTTACCATACATAACATTTGTTACACATCACATGTCTACATCTTGACTAGTATCATTTGACATGGTTTATACAAGAACTTTTGACAATTGGTTTAAACATGAACTTTATACATTGGTGGTTTGTTTAAGTGATTTGAGTAACGATGCATGTGTAATATAATACAAGCATGGTGGATATGCCGCTGGTACATCCTATATATAAGTGCCTGTGTGATACTACATGTCGTAGCGTTATTTGAATCATTTCAGTTTAGACATATAACATTTTTCTCAAATAACATACTTATCACAAGACATTGTTTTACAAAACACTTTGTTTTATACAAACTCATTTTACTTTGTTATTCATTAACCATACACTTTTCTTTTACATAATCTGATTTCTTATCGCTTTTCATACGATTTACAAAAGAAAACACTTAACAAGATTCATGACCACTTTTTTTATTAAACTTTTCTTTAAACTTAAGTCATGAATCCCATTTTCATAAAACCTATGTAACTCACAGGCGTTTTTATGCTGACGTACCTATTTTCACATGTGTTTTCAGGAGCTGTTGCTTAGGATGATCGTGACACTTAGAGACTTAAAATGAAGATAGAACTAGTTTAATTATGTGATGTACTCTTGTCTCTTTTTATTTAAGACAATGTAACTCTTTGGTTTGAATAATAAAATGTTATTTTAATTACCATGGTTGTGGAACAATAATTCTGTTACAACACTCCCCAACGTTTCCGCCACGATTTGATGTTTTACGTGGTCGGGGTGTGAGAGTTGGTATCAGAGCCAATGGTTATAGGGAATTAGGTTATTAGTAATGCTTTGACCTAGACTATAACCTTTCTAGGACCCCGACACAAGTTATCTTGTGTTTAGATCTTAAAACATGCACTTCACCTATCCTTAGGTCATCACTAAAACGAGAACCCAATTTTCTAAAATGATTTTTGAAAAACAATCTTTTGTTTTTAAATGATTTATTATATGATTTTGAACCCTTCCAGTTTGATTTTTGGCCTTGTACCTTCCAAGTTTTCAAAATCTCGTCAAAGTTTTGGGTTCTAAATAGTGTGAACACGTGCAAACTGGAAGAGTGAATGTCTGTACCCTGGGTTTTCTGTCTAAGGCTAGAGTGTTCGTACAAATCCACATAATTGGACCAGTCACTCATACCTGGGAACTCTTGGGGTGAGTGTTCACTTATAGGCGAGCATGTCTTCGCTGTGCATTATTTTTGACCCATTTACTTTGATTAGTCACTGTGTGTCGTTTGTTTGCTTTGTGATACAGATGAATGACCACCATCTTTGTTTTTGTTGATTTTGTTTCATCTCATTCTTTTCATCTAATCATCTCACTCATTTCCTCTCATGTTTACTCTTTTTTTAGCATGCCTCCTCGACGTGAAAACCCGTTATCTAATGCTGAAATGGCAGATATTCTGGCACAGCACATGGCTGCCGCACTCCCAAACATTATAGCTCAGGTGAACCAAGCCAATAACAATCAGAATGCTCCTTATAACTTCAAGAGTTTTAATTCGGCTAAACCACTCAATGGTTCGAGAGCATTGAGAGTACATTCCGTCACGTTTTGTATCCTGAGAATCGGACGGTCGAGTTTGCTTCGAGCGTGTTTCAGAAGAGGGCGCTTACATGGTGGAATGGGGTTATGAGAGATCGTGGTGCTGAAGTTGCTTTAGCACAAACATGGGCAGAACTTAGAGCTCTTATGATGAGGGAGTTTTGTCCTCGTCATGAACTGCGAGCTTTGGAAAGGGAGTTTGATGACTTGAAACAAGATAGTGGCGAGCACCAGGCATATACTGATAGGTATGAGGAGCTGAGTTTATTATGCCCAACAATGGTTACCCCACTCGAGAAGGCTATCGAGAGGTACATCGATGGTCTACCTGACTCAGTGCAAGACATCGTTACTGGTAGTAATCCTACCACTGTCCGTCAGGCAATAGAGCTATCTGCGACTTTGACTGAGTCGCAGGTTTGAAAGGAGAAGCTACATAAAAAGGGTGACAAGAAAGGTAAGAAGCAGGCGTCTGACAAAGGGGATGGCAAGAAAGGTAAAAACAAGAAGGGAAAGGATTCAAGTTCTATAAAGGGTTCAAGGAAGCGAATGCCTTCCCAAAACTACGTCGTTATTGCACAGGCTCAAGCTGCACCAAATCAGCCTGCGCAACCACTAGCCAAGAGACCTTATCTTGGCAATGCACCTTTGTGCAACAGGTGTGACGGTCATCACCAGCCACACCTCCAGTGCCGTCATTGAACTAAATGTGGAAGACCTGGTCATCTTGCTGCTACGTGCCACATTCCTGCCAACCAGAATCGGGCAGTTCAGAACCCGGCTCAACAAGTTGCTCAGCCTCTTGCTCAGCAACAAGGTCAAGCTGCACCACCTCACTACCCACCAGGTTCTTGTTATAATTGTGGGGATCTGACCCACTATCATAATCAGTGTCCAAGATTGGTGGATGTGAATCCAGTTAGGCCCAGGCTCATGGGCGTGCTTTTAACATGAATGCACAAGAGGCGCAAGCAAACAATGAAGTGGTTAATGGTACGTTTTTTGTTAATAATCAACCTGCATCTGTTCTTTTTGATTCAGTGGCCGATAAGAGTTTTGTGTCGTTATCTTTTGAGCCATTGCTTCGCGTGTCTAGAACAAAACTAGGTAACCCTTTGATAGTAGAAGTTGCTAGTGGTGAACCCGTTGTTCTTGGTTCTGTTCTTCGCAACTGCCAGCTAAACCTTAACAACCATCTTTTTTCCTATTGACCTCACGCCAATGCAACTGGGAAGCTTCGACATTATTGTGGGTATGGATTGGTTAGCCAACCATCACGCAAAAGTAGTTTGTTTTGAGAAGATCGTTCGTGTGCCGCTTTCGTCAGGTGAGATTCTACAAGTTTGTGGTGAGAAACCTGCTAGTAACCTCAAGCTTATGTCTTGTTTTCAAGCTCGGAAGTATCTCCGAAAGAATTATGTGGCCTTCTTGGCACACGTTACAACAGATAAAGGCAAAGGTAAGTCAATTCAAGATATCCCTGTTGTTCAGGATTATCCGGAGCTGTTTCCTGAAGAGTTACCTGGATACCCCCAGCACGCCAAGTCGAGTTTCGTATTGATCTCGTACCGTCTTGCACCGTTTGAAATGCAAGAATTATCTAAGCAGCTTCAGGAGCTTTCTGACAAAGGTTTTATTCGTCCTAGCTTTTCACCTTGGGGTGCTCCCGTTCTTTTTGTCAAGAAGAAAGATGGATCTTTTAGGATGTGTATCGATTATCGTGAGCTTAATAAGCTTACCACCAAGAATCGATATACCCTACCTCGCATTGATGATCTCTTTGACCAGTTACAGGGTGCTACTTGCTTTTCGAGGATCGATCTTCGTTCTGGGTATCATCAGCTTCGTATGCATGAAGAAGATATTCCCAAGACAGCATTCCGCACTCGATATGGGCATTATGAGTTCACTGTTATGCCATTCGGTTTGACTAATGCTCCTGTTGTGTTCATGGACTTGATGAATAGGGTTGCAAACCTTATCTGGATAAGTTTGTCATCGTTTTTATTGATGACATCTTGATTTATTCTAAGACGCGAGCTGATCATGAGCAACATCTTCGTCTTACTCTGGAACTCCTGAAGAAAGAGCAACTTTTTGCCAAATTCTCCAAGTGTGAATTTTGGCTTAAGGAAGTTCTGGCTTAAGGAAGTTCAATTTTTAGGACATATTGTCGACGAACAAGGTATTCGTGTAGATCCCTCCAAGATCAGTGTGATTAAGGATTGGGATACGCCTTCTACTCCTACAGAGGTTCATTCTTTTCTTGGTCTTGCGATTATTACCGCCGCTTCATCGAAAACTTCTCGAAGATTGCAGTTCCTCTAACTGCTCTAACTCGGAAGAACAAACCCTTTGAATGGGGATCTAAGCAGGAAGAAGCGTTTCAGACCTTGAAGCAGAAACATTGTGACGCGCCTATTCTGACATTTCCGTAGGGCAATGATGATTTTGTCGTTTATTGCGATGCATCTAAATTGGGACTTGGTTGTGTTATGATGCAAAGGAACAAAGTCATAGCCTACGCATCAAGGAAATTGAAGGTGCATGAGAAAAACTACACCACTCATGATCTTGAGTTGGGTGCAGTTGTCTTCGCTCTCAAAATCTGGAGACACTATTTGTACGGTACAAAATGTGCGGTTTTCACTGACCACAAAAGTCTTCAGCATATCTTCAATCAGAAAGAACTCAACATGTGGCAAAGACGTTGGGTTGAACTTCTAAACGATTATGATTGTGAAATTCGCTACCATCCTAGTAAGGCGAATGTCGTGGCTGACGCAATGAGTTGTAAGGAACGTACTAAGCTTCATGGTATTCGTGTTCAATCTGATATTCAAGCTCGATCTGATATCCAAGCAAGCATTTCTCAGGCTCCACATGCTTGTGTTTCATAAGACTTGATGGGTAAGGAATTACCCTGTCACATTAAGCCTGATCTTGAACTGAAGGAAGATGGATCGTATTACTTCATGGACCGTTTGTGGGTCCCAAGCCAAGATGGTCTTCGCACCTTGCTTATGGATGAAGCCCATAAGTCGCGTTACTCTATTCATCCTGGCTCAGATAAGATGTCTAAGGATCTTCGTACTCAGTATTGGTGGCCTGGTATGAAGAAGGACATTGCCTTGTACGTTTTAAAATGCCTTACTTGTCTTAAGGTTAAGGCTGAACACCAACATCCTTCTAGTTTATTGGAGCAACCAGAGATCCCAATTTGGAAATGGGAAAACATCGCTATGGATCTCATTACTAAACTTCCGCGCACTAAGAAAGGTAATGATGCCATCTGGGTAGTTGTTGATCGTCTTACTAAGTCAGCGCATTTCTAGCCAATCCGAGAGGATTTTTCTGCTGAGAAACTTGCCAAAATTTATGTGGATGAAATCGTATCTCGACATGGTGTTCCTTTGAACATTATTTCTGACAGAGATGCTCGTTTCTCGTCTTGTTTTTGGAGAACCATGCAATCTGCTATGGGACCCAACTTAATCTGAGCATAGCTTATCATCCACAAACTGATGGCCAAACTGAAAGAACAATCCAGACTTTGGAGGATATGCTTAGAGCTTGTGTGATTGATTTTGGTGGTAGTTGGGATTCACATCTTCCATTGATTGAATTCTCCTACAACAACAGTTATCACTCCAGCATCAACATGGCTCCTTTCGAGGCTCTCTATGGTCGAAAATGTCATTCACCAGTCTGCTGGAATGAAATAGGTGAGGCTCAGCTTACTGGACCTAACCTCATTCTAGAGACAACTGATAAGGTTAAGAAAGTTCGTGATAACCTTCAGACAGCTCGAAGCCGTCAAAAGAGTTACACGGACCGACGATGCAAGCCCTTGGAATTTCAAGTCGGTGATCGTGTATTACTTAAGGTCTCACCTTGGAAAGGTGTGATCAGGTTTGGAAAGACAGGAAAACTTGCACCTAGATATGTTGGACCACTCAAGATCGTCGAAAGAATCGGCAAGGTAGCCTACAGACTTGAATTACCTCTTGAACTTGGAAATGTTCATCCAACCTTCCACGTATCCAATCTCAAGAAGTGCTTAGCTGATGAGAACCTCCACATACCACTTGACGAAATTTGTGTTGATAAAACACTGCATTTTGTTGAGAAACCTATGGAAATTATGGATCGTGAAGTCAAGTGGCTTAAACGCAAGCGCATTCCTTTGGTTAGAGTTCGCTGGGAATCTAAACGTGGACCTGAGTTTACTTGGGAACGTGAAGATCAAATGAAGGCGAAGTATCCGCATCTATTCTCACGAATTTCCTCTAAACAAATTTCGGGATGAAATTTCCTCAAGTACGGGAGACTGTGACATCAGTTCTTGTAATCATTGTGAACAGTTCAGTTATCAATGAAATAAAATTATTTGTTCCCAATGTTTGTTCGTTTATGTTTGACATTTTTCATGTTTTGGTTTTTATATAATTTCAAACTCTATATCGCTTTCTAGAGAGTTATATGCAAACTCGTGCGTAAACGTAATCAGTTTAACACGACAAGTACTTCGGAACATCAATTTATGCTTAACATACCTTAAATAACCTTTACATAACTTAGAAATAAGTTTTGAAGGCTTTGGTATGACAAAATCAAGTTTATTCGCTTACGGGGACTAAAATTGACAAACTGTGAAAGTATGCCAAATTGAACTGTAACGAACATTCGGAACATGATCATAAGTTAAACATACCCTAAATATCCTTTACATAGCTTAGAAATAGGCTTTGAGGGGTTTGGTGTGCTAAAATAGACTTTATGCTCATTCAGGGACTAAAAGCGTCAAAAAGTGCATAAGTTTGCATTTTCGCGCATAACTTATGTTCTGAATACATCCAGACATCCAAAAATTTATGTAATCATTAAAATATTATGTTTTAGTGATTGGCTTGTCAAAAATCCATTCGTACACACAATTTGGGTCGTTTTTGCGTCCGTTACAACTTCCGTCGTAATTAACCGAACAACGCAATCGTACGGCCAAACGAACCGACATCTGATATATTTTTGAGCATATTTTAAGTTTTCTATACTTTAACTTCATATTTGAGCCTTAAAATGAGGTTAACGGGGCTTAAACGTGTCAAAACGCATCAAAAATCAAGTTCGGAGACTCAGGGGCCTGTTCTGCCATTTTACCAAACTTTCTGCCAACAAGCATGGTCCTTACGGACCGTAAGGGACCACGTACGGTCCGTAAAGCTTGCCCAGATCAGTAGAAAGTTGGTTACAGCTATTTCCAGCTTGATGCCACCTTTGCACATGGTTTTGGGGCATTTCTAGGGGCTCCCCTTGTTTTGTATAACAATGGGCTCGATGTGTACGGCTGTGATTGAATCTCGGTTAACGAGGAACGATCTTAACGGCTCTACCACATCTATAAATACCCCTTCCTCTCATTTGCAAAAACCCACATTTGAATCTGATTTTGGCCCTCTAAGTTGGAGTACATACTTCATACCTGAGGGGAAATCGGATCAAATCTTGCGGGGACCTTCTGTAAGTATTCTTTCGTTCTTTTCATTCGTTTTTAGCATTAAAGTCAAATTGCGTTTGACTTTCTGCATTGACCAGTTTATGGTCAATGTGAAGTTTGTTTGAACTTCATAACGTGAGGGTAATCACGATGGTTATAGTCCCTAGTGACTATACCTACTGATTACCACGTTATCTAGGCTCAGTGACGAGTCGTAGTTAAGGCCAAAATGCGTATTCTTGCGTATTTTGTAACCAAACTACTTTTGGGTATGAAGAACCTTTGTCTTGATATCAAACCTGTTTTTAAACCTCGTTAAACATGTTTTGACATGTTTAGCTCGTCACTTTTTAGATTTGTGCTATATAGGGTCGTAAGGTAAGCGATCTAAACAATCGCTTATACTTTCTCACCCAACCCATTTGGTCGATCATTAGCATCCGAGCAAACACTTCAAGTGACCATAGTTATATAGGGAATAACCTTCCGAGGTTATACCTTATGGTCACGTCGTTTATGTAGTTGTATGATAAGTAGTTCATATGCCTTAGGAAAATTACCAAAATGCCCTTTTCGTGCCAAAATTCATTTCAAGCCTATGTAATGTAATTTTTGACATCTAAACTGATTTGGCAACAATATTAAACATGTTAAGGCATATTTTACTTGTCATAGGACTAGTTAGGCATTCCGAACGCGTTTTACATGAACGACGCGTTAAAGTAGCATAAGCTATCTAAACGGGTCATAGCGGGGCAAAGGCACTTAGGATAAGTTTCGTTTTAGTATGTTGGCTTTGTCAAACCATATTGCATGAGTTCCCACACTCATTTGGTTTATGAACCCTCATACTACCTGATCCTCCGAATAGGTCCGTTTATTAATGTAGATACCTATATTAGGTGCCGTTTGAATCCGTGAGTACATAGACCCCTCTTTTACTGTTTTTCAAACATTTTGGGGTGAAACACATGTGCCTACTTGTTACTTTCGTGCTTTCCTGTTTTTCACATCATATACTTGCTATGTTCATTAGTATACTTATAGTACATGATTTCATATATGTTTTGCTATGTATGTTAACTTAGCATGCTAGCACATTGATTTACATTACATTATTTTGCTATGTATGTTTACTTGGCATACTAGCGCATTGATTTACATTTCTGCTATGTATGTTTACTGAGCATGCTAGCACATTGATTTACATGACTTTTCTGCTTCGTATGTTAACTTAGCATACTTAGTACATTGATTTACATTACATTTCTGCTATGTGTGTTAACTGAGCATGTTAGCACATTGATTTACATGACTTTTCTGCTTTGTATGTTAACTTAGCATACTTGGTACATTGTTTTCACATAACATGTTTACATTTGGCATAACATTTGGTTTGTATAAACGGGACTTAAATACGTTCATTAACATTAGCTACGCCGCTCGATAGTAAGTAATGGTATCATAGGACTTGACAAATCCCGTTCCTAACATCCTTGGTTTGTTTGGATGAAAGGAATGACTGAATCCGAAAACATTCTTTTGATAACCTTTACTTAAGGCTATCCTTATGTCTCAAGGCTTGAATATATGCGTTAACTTACCGCATAAATGTTTGTATCAGTAAAACATGCATTTATTTTACAAAACACAACTTTTTGATATACCCAAAATACTTTGTTTTGTACATTTATACATTTGGTTTAAATGATTACACTTTACTTACCATACATTACATTTGTTACACATCACATATCTACATCTTGACTAGTATCATTTGACATGGTTTATACAAGTACTTTTGACAATTGGTTTACACATGAACTTTATACATTGGTGGTTTGTTTAAGTGATTTGAGTAACGATGCATATGTAATATAATACAAGCATGGTGGATACGCCGCTGGTACTTCCTATATATAAGTGCCTGTGTGATACTACATGTCGTAGCGTTATTTGAATCATTTAAGTTTAGACATATAACATTTTTCACAAATAACATATTTATCACAAGACATTGTTTTACAAAACACTTTGTTTTATACAAACTCATTTTACTTGGTTATTCATTAACCATACACTTTTCTTTTATATAATCTGATTTCTTATCGCTTTTCATACGATTTACAAAAGAAAACACTTAACAAGATTCATGACTAATTTTTTTATTAAACTTTTCTTTAAACTCAAGTCATGAATCCCATTTTCATAAAACCTATGTAACTCACAGGCATTTTTATGCTGACGTACCTATTTTCACATGTGTTTTCAGGAGCTGTTGCTTAGGATGATCGTAACACTTAGAGACTTAAAATGAAGATAGAACTAGTTTAAATATGTGATGTACTCTTGTTTCTTTTTGTTTAAGAAAATGTAACTCTTTGGTTTGAATAATAAAATGTAATTTTAATTACCATGGTTGGGGAACAATAATTCTGTTACAACACTCCCCGACGTTTCCGTCACGATTTGATGTTTTACGTGGTCAGGCTGTGACAGGGAGATAGGATAGAATGTGATTCTATAAATCAAATGAGTGTTTGAACTAATATGGTACGATTTAATAGAGCTAACATTCTGATTTGAAAGTCTACCTAAGTGCTTTTGACCCGTTTCGACCCATTATGGTAGTATAAGCTACTATAACGCGTCGGTTGCGTAAAACTATGGTCGGATGGTTATCTATGAGCTATGTCAAGTCTTACATGCCCAACTATGCCTAAACATGTTACTAAATCAGATTATATGTCAAAAACATGTTCACATATGCAAAATACGGATTTATGCTTCAAAAGGGCATTTTGCTCATTTCCTATGGGCATATAAGCTAATTAACAAATAACTAACCAATCCTATGTGATCATAAGGTATAACCTCAGAGGTTATTCCCTATGCAACTATGATCAGTAAACAAGCTTGGTCGGATCCTAGTGATCGACCAAACGAGTCAGGTTCGATAGTCTCAGCGGTTGTTTAGACCGCTTAACTTACGACCCTAAACAAGCACTAAACTAATAGTTACGAGTTAAACATGTCAAAACATGTTTAACTAACTTAGAAAACTAATTTGGTATCAAAACAAAGTGTTTTGATACCTAAAAGTAGTTTCGTTGCAAAATGCGTGCTAAAACGCATTGTGACCGAAAGTTTGACTCGTCACTACACCTAGTTAACGTGGTAATCAGTAGGTATAATCGCTAAGGATTATAACCATCGTGATTACAATCACGTTACAAAGTTCAAACGAACTTTGTGTTGACCATTGACTGGTCAAAGCTAAAAGTCAAACACTGTTTGACTTTCACGCTAGAAAAGCGATAAAAGCACGAAAGAAGCTTACAAAGGGTCCTTGCTAGGGAGAACTTGATCTAAATAATCTCAGGTATGAAGTAAATGACTTCAACTTAGAGAAAATCAGATCAAGGGTGAGTGAAATGAATGAATGGGTTGGCTATTTATAGTTTTGGTGGATGAATGACGTGATGTCGTGGTCACGCAAATTTAATCCCAAGAACAACTATGTAAATAGTGGCAAGTGGGTATTGAACACAGGGAGTTTGTCGAAAATGTGCTATTTGAAGTGCTACTCTAAGTTAACTAAATTAAACTAATTGCAAGAAAAATAAAATTCAGAAGTTGGTTTGATTTGATTGGTTTTAAAAAACTAAGATTAATCAACTAGTTTGCAAAATGAAAACTCGAGGTTGTAAACAATTTAGAAATAAACGACTATCTTGAGTATCCGGTTTGTTTCAACTTTTGTGTTAACATTCAACTAGAAAGAACTACATAGACATAGTTCATGTATAACCAATGTTGAGGTATGAGTTGTTGTTGTTGTACCCCACCAACATTTGGAATCACTTGTACTTGGCCTTGCATATAACCGTACTCCCCTTGCTCTCCATCACCCCCATAACCGTACCCATCTTCATCAAAACCTTCAAACTCCTCATAACCTTCATCATACCCATCTCCTTGAATTCCCGATGATTGCCCAAATGGAATAGTCGAGTATTGGAAACCCGATTGATTTGATGGTCGATACGGTGTAGCATGGACAATAGACGAAATTGGTGCTATAGTATGGCTCGAATATGACGGACCCGCACCCGGGAAAAAATGGGATAATGGTGGTATAGTAGTGGAAGGGTTAAATGTGACGGTTGGTTCTTCTTGTGTAGTAATGGGCTGTGTGGTGTTGGTTGGTGTGACATTTTGAAGTATGGTGGGTTCGGTAGTATTTGGTGGAATGGTGGTATTTGGTGAGGGTTGAGTGGATGTTGGTATAAATGATGAGGTGGATTCACCCGTAGTGGGTGGTGGTGGTGGTGGATCCATGTATCGAGGTGGTGTAATCGGTGTAATTGGTGTTGTTGGTGAACTGCTGGTTGTATTTTCCCTTAGCAAAATTCTGTTTGCTCGCAAAGTTCGCTCGATTTCCGGATCAAACGCCAATGGTGATAGCTTGTGAGAACTTCTAGTACGCATGCACCTGTAAATACCTGCACACTAAACACACCTCGCGTAAACCAGAAAAATAACAAACTCAAAACAAGAACAAAAATAACACACGTTGCGCACTACTCCCCGGCAACGGCGCCAAAATTTGACGTGATGTCGTGGTCACGCAAATTTAATCCCAAGAACAACTATGTAAATAGTGGCAAGTGGGTATCGAACACAGGGAGTTTGTGGAAAATGTGCTATTTGAAGTGCTACTCTAAGTTAACTAAATTAAACTAATTGCAAGAAAAATAAAATTCAGAAGTTGGTTTGATTTGATTGGTTTTAAAAAACTAAGATTAATCAACTAGTTTGCAAAATGAAAACTCGAGGTTGTAAACAATTTAGAAATAAACGACTGTCTTGAGTATCCGGTTTGTTTCAACTTTTGTGTTAACATTCAACTAGAAAGAACTACATAGACATAGTTCATGTATAACCAATTGCAGTGATGAAAGGGGACTAAGTACTCAGATTCCGAGAACGTGAGGTTATCACCCGATGATCAATCAACCCTTACCCAAACCTAACTATACCCATGATATCTCGATTGCCAACGGCACCAAGAACGTATGGTTTCTAATTAGTTCAACATAAGAATCAACAAGTTACTAACAACCAATTATACACCATAACAATCAATTCAAACGAAAAGGAATTGTTATTCTAGAAATATAGATAAAAACACAAAAGTTTACCACAAACCTTCAACACAAGATAACCATTCAAGTATCTAGCCACTCATGGCTTTAGCTAACATCATGACAAAATGAAAAGATAATAGTGTTCACAAGTTTCACCCACAAGAACTAATGGAAGCTAGATGATTTTAGTGAAAGATAATTCAAAAGATGATGTTTTTGAGCTCCCAAGTTCCCCTCTTATGCTCCTCCCACGTTTTTCCAACTTTGTAACCGAAAATCCCATGATAAGCATCATCAAAATCCATCAAAATGGCATTAAATGCCATAGGTTACATTTTTGGGTCAGTCGGAGCCGTAAGCTACGGCCCCCAGCCGTAGCTTATGGCAGTCAGTGGAATGACACAAGTCAACAAGGGGCCGTAAGCTACGGCTCCCAGCCGTAGCTTACGGCTGGCAGTGGATCTTTACGCCTAGCTGCTCCTGTCTTACGGCCGCTTTTTTATCCATCATGTGGGTGCCGTAAGCTACGGCTGGGAGCCGTAGCTTACGGTGATCAGCTTACTTCTCTCTTTTTCATCCACCAAACTTTACTTCTTCCATTTTTTTGACTCCAATAACTTTATCATTCCTTCATGCCTCCTAAAATCCACCTCTTGGACACTTTAACACCTACATAACCTAACACAAAGTGGTTATCTAATTCAAGCAATTAACCGAATAAAGTGAAGAATGTGCGTTGTATTAAGCCTTTTAAAGGTTGTCCTACGGACCACCCGTCACATCCCCACACTTACCCGTTGCTTGTCCCAAGCAACCACTTCAAAAACTATTTTTAACCATAAGCGACCAATCGTGCGAACCAAACTAAAGTGCCGTCCTTTTACTAACTTTTTATCATACCACAAAACACACCCCTCACAAAAACTCTCGGTGACAAGAAAAATTAGCTAGTTATGCTAAACCACTCAATGCATATATGTGTGTGTGCGACAATAAGCTTGTATGAGAATCAAGTTTCCTCCTAACAAATATTTAACATGCTTATGAATCAAGGGAACTTACGGGTTGTACTGGGGCTAGGTGCAAAGGTAGGAAAATGGAATATATATGTAGTAGCGAAGGATTTAACCCGGTCTTTTATTACACAATGAAACAAACACTAAACATGATATAACTTCTACAAACAAGACAACTCAACATCACTTTTTTTTTCTTTCTTTTTCATTGCTTTTTTTTTTCAAATATTTAACATAACACCATAACATATCTACTACTAAAACAACTACTAACACTATGAGACCGGGTTAAGTCGGGTAAATTTTTGGGAAACTAGCTAAGGGGTAACAAATGATCGGCTTTTAGGCACAAAATGGGCAACTAAATGTCCAAACCCCCGCCCTTCTCGCAACCATGCTCATATATATAATTAATGAGGTCCAACCCCCCAAATCCCACACTCGCACTCACCTAGACGAGGCATCCTAAAAGTCCCCTATCATCTTCAAAAGCATGCCAACTCTAGGACTTAACAAGCATTCACACACAAGTTCTATTTACACACTACACACACCGCCACTCAAGCAAATAATTAACTCTCATATGTGGTTCAATTCTCACCAAGAAAAAGCTATGAACGGGTGTCGGTGTGTTAAATGGTACAATATCAAGTTTTCAAATTTTTTCACTTTTCGCTTGGATTTGCAAAAATTTTTGAATTTCTCAAAAATTTCCCCCATCCCCACACTTGGGATACATTGTCCCAATATATGGTTTTGAGGGAACGATCGCTTCATCCAAAAACACCAACATTTGCTTAGACTCTCAAACCCCAAGTTTTTTTTTTTTTTTAGAGATTATAAAAGACACCACCAACTCTCACAACCCAAGAACATATTAACACAAACACCACCCAACCTCCCAACCGCAACATAAACATAAACACATAGACATATATACAAAAATGTACAAAGGAGCACAATACAACCTGGCTAGTAGTACTTCGGCTGTGGAGGCCCAAAGATGGATGTCATCATATCCGTCCACTCACCAAAACCAAATGCTCCACCGCTACTACTGCTTCCTTGATCACTGCTTGGATTTGCTTGTTGGTAACTCATAGCATGCGGATCCACCCACTGAGAATGGTGCAATGGCGGGGTGGGGTATGACACACTACCATCATATGGTGGCAATGTGGTGTAGTCCACAATGGGTGGATCTCCTACAACTGGCTGCCCCGCATGCCATTGGTCATGCATGCGTCTTTGACGATCATCCAAGTAACGGTTGTTTGTTTCTTCTTCACGGGCATATCTATGAGCACGGTTCCATTGCTCATTTCTATCGTAACTTCTTTTGATAGCCCTTTCCACACTAGCACCCATAAATGTTTGTTGATCAAAGAGCATCTGGTTTGGTTCACTCCAATCACCAAAAGTGGGTGGCCGCCTTCGTTGAATGATTTGACCCATATCCCCCGAATGGGCCCAGTACGGGTCATAAGCCTGTTGTGCATAATCAAATGCACTACCCACATAACCAGATTGTACGCCAGCTCCTTGAACCCCCGCTTGACCGGTAACCCTCACCTGAGCATCTACCATGAATGTGTCTTCACGATAATCATCATCTCCACTTATTTCCTCATCCGCTGATTCGGGTTCCTCTTCCACTCCCGGTCGTAACGATCTCGCATCCACTTTCAATGCTCTCCACCTTCTACCATCCGTTTTCAACTTATGAAACCTTTCCGATTCTGTGTAAGTCCAATCCAACCCAAGATTCTTAAGGTCGAATGGTCTAAACCTCTTGTAAGAACCTTTTTCATCTCCCTTAATTGCCCCGTACTTTTTAAGCAATGCCGTAATCAACCGGCAATGAGGTATAATCTTTCTTTCCCCACTATTCTTGCTCAACCAAATGTTGTTTAGCACCAAAAATCAGAAAGGAACCTTGGGTGACCCATGCATCATCATATATAAGATTGGCACTTCTTGATGTCGCACTTCCATCTTGTCACCCCGCCTCGGCATGACATTGTACATGCACAACGTCAATAAAAACTTTGCTTCCATTCTTAAATTTCTTCTATATAGCTTCCCATGTGTTGTACCCGGAAGGAAGAGGTAGTCAAGCATATTTTGCCATTGTGGATGTTTAGCGGGCTCATGGTAAATATCCTTGAGACTCGGGTAAATGTATTCATTGGCCGCCCCATCATCAAACTTTGCTACCCGGCGCAAAGAGTCATATGACATTTCTACTTTCACCCCATTACACCACCCAACTAACCGCATCTTGTTCGGAGCCTTGAACGGGGGACATTCAAGTGATGCCACCCACTCTTGAATCTGCGTGTCATACATTTTTTTCACTTCACCATCATAGCATTTTGTAGCCGCCCCCCAACCCAACGCGTTAAACTTGGCTATGATCCCGAATGGCCCGAAATCAACCTCCCGGATCTCCTTTTCACAAATAAATGCTTCACCTCTCTGTTTTAGCTTGTTCATTTGTTCATGAAATAGATCCTCTCTCCATTCCGCGGGTTGGTCTAACAATGAACCGGTTGTCCAATCCGGCTTTGGCCCCCTTGGAGGTGCATCCTCCACCGGGTCCGGGTCACCAACCCGAACCAATTTCCTCCTTTTCTGTTGTGCCGCATCCCCTTGAGAAGAACTTGCAACTCCTTTCCCTTTCCTAGACGCCATGCCTACACACATTCAAGAATCATGCAAACAAAGCAAGTTAGTTTTTCTTATCCAATCTTCCCCACACTTGCTTCATACTATGGGTATAGATGTACAAAAACCAAAAATTTTATTCTTTCAAACAAAATTTTGGCATGATGTCACCTAAAATTAGAACTTTTCTAAAAAATTTCATTAGACATCAAACGCATTCATACCCATAACACTCAATGGTTCACAAAATTCTATCATCTATCTCATACAAGCAAGTGTGTAAGCAAAAACATAGTGAAAACTTACAAACCTCAATGTACTTCAAAGAATGAAAAGAAATTGCATACCTTGGTTTTATAGAAGATGAGAATCACAAAAACTTGAAGTTCACACGAAAACCCCCAAAAAGCCCCAAATTTTCGGCACCTAGGGTTTTAAATTCGGACTAGAAAACGTGATTTCCTTCCAAAAATTTACCCACAATCGGAATGCTTGTGAAATTTTAGTCACAAACGACCCAAAAATCACTGAAATCGGGCTTGATTTGAGAGTTTTATGAAGATATGAAAGTTAGGGTTCTTAGGTGAAGAAGAAGAAGTGGAGAAGAAGAAGAGTATGTGTGGTTGGGGATTAATGAAGAAGGGAATGTGTGGTTGGGGTTTTAGTTGATTATTTTATTATTATTATTATTATATTTTCGGGTTTTTTATTTTTATTTTTTTTTTATTTTCCGAAACTTCAACGTAGAAAACCTTAACTTTTCAGTGCGAGCCGTAAGCTACGGTCCTCAGCCGTAGCTTACAGCTGGATCTGGGAATTTTTGTGTAGCCGTAAGACAGGGACCGCGAGCCGTAGGGCTCCTTGTTTTCTCCTTGGAGCCGTAAGGTACGCCTCTGGGCCGTAGCTTACGGCTATAGCTGGGCAGTTTCAAATTTTTTTTTTTTTTTTATAAATTTTTAATTTTATCGTTTTTATAATTTTAAGAAAACATAAAAATATTACCCTACCCCCCGTTAAAAACCCGTGTTGTCCTCAACACTATGTTCGGGAAATCCGTAAAAATTTCCCCACACTTGTTTCGAGCACCGGTTTAAACGGAACTTATTCAAAACGCAAGAAACTAAACTAAATATTTACAAATACCAAACCTGGGCCTCTTTCACATTTCCTCGTCATCCACCGGGCGTAAAATGTAACCCACTTTGTCTAGCTCGAGATTGTTGATATCATTACCTTCCAAGTACGGTTTGAGCCGATGCCCGTTCACCGTTTGTTGCTTGTTTGTTTGTTCGTCTTGAATATCAATATCACCGAACCTTCCCACTCTTCGGATAACGTAAGGACCCATCCACTTGCTTTTTAGTTTCCCCGCAAACATTTTCAACCTTGAATTGTACAACCACACCTTTTGACCCACTTCAAAGTTCTTTTTCTTTATCTTCGCGTTATGAACTTTTTCAGTTTGTCTTTATATGCGGATGCACACTCATAGGCTTGATCCCTTATCTCCTCAATTTCATTCAATTGAAGCTTTCTCGCCCGACCCGCTTCATCATAGTTTGCGTTCACCGTTTTAATTGCCCAATACGCCCGATGTGCCAACTCCATAGGCAAATGACATCCTTTCCCATAAACCATCCGATAAGGAGTGGTGTCAAGTGGAGTTTTGTAGGCCATTCGGTAGGCCCACAACGCATCGTCAAGCTTGCTTGACCAATCCTTCCGATCCGTTCTCATCGTCTTCATTAAAATCTCTTTAATTTGCCGGTTGGAAACTTCGACTTGACCACTCGTTTGCGGGTGGTACGGTGTAGCAACGCGGTGATTCACATTGTATCTCTTAAGCAACTTTCCAAAATTGAAATTTTTGAAATGCGAACCGCCATCACTAATTATCACCCTAGGCACACCAAAACGAGCAAAAATATTAGATTGCACAAACTTACATACAACGGAGTGATCATTGGTCCTTGTGGCAATAGCTTCAATCCATTTCGACACGTAATCAACCGCAACCAATATGTATAAAAACCCATTTGAGTTTGGGAAAGGACCCATGAAGTCTATTCCCCAAACATCAAATACTTCTACTACCAAAATCGGGTGTAACGGCATTTCATCACGTTTCGAAATACTTCCCATTCTTTGACAATTGATGCAATTCCGGGCATACTCACAAGAACCCTTGAAAATCGTGGGCCAATAAAACCCACTAGCTAACACCCGATAACCCGTCTTGTTCCCACTAAAATGCCCTCCACATGCCGATGAATGAGCATGGATCAAGATCTCTAAAACTTCCGTTTTGGGAACACATCTTCGTATCATTTGATCGGCCCCAATTTTGAACAAGTCGGGTTCATCCCATATGTATTGCTTCACTTGACTAAGAAGTTGTTGTCGTCTCTTCCTAGTCCAATGATTTGGCATTGCACCCTTAGCCAAATAATTAACGTAATGGGCATACCAAGGTGCAACATAAGTAGAGACGACCAACAAGTGTTCATCGGGAAACCGTTCATTGATTTCACTTGGGTCATCAACACCTTCCAACGGGATTCGGGACAAATGATCCGCAACAACATTTTCACATCCCTTTTTGTCCCGAATCTCAAGATCGAATTCTTGTAGCAAAAGCACCCAACGAATCAACCGGGGCTTCGCATCCTTCTTTTCCATCAAATATCGGACCGCACTATGATCCGAATACACTATCACCTTGCTCCCCCAAATGTAAGATCTAAACTTGTCCAAGGCATACAATACACCACCGCTAATAATTCTTTTTCGGTTGTGGTGTAGTTGAGTTGCGCCTCGGACAAAGTTTTTCTTGCATAATATATCACCACCGGCTTCTTATCGACCCTTTGACCCAAAACCGCTCCAATGGTCGTGTCACTAGCATCACACATAATCTCGAACGGCTTTGACCAATCCGGTGGTTGTAAAATAGGAGCCTTCACCAACTGTTCCTTCAAAACTGAAACGCTTGCAAACATTCATCAGTAAAATCAAAGGGAACATCTTTTAATAATAAGTTACATAAAGGTTTTGTAATTACACTAAAACCTTTAATAAACCTTCGATAAAACCCCGCATGTCCCAAAAAAGATCTCACCCCCTTAACATTCTTTGGTGGGGGTAAAGATGAAATTACCCGAATTTTTGCTTTATCTACCTCCATTCCCCGGTCCGAAATCACATGCCCCAAAACAATACCCTCTTGAACCATAAAATGGCTCTTTTCCCAACTTAGTACCAAGTTTGTCTCAACACACCTTTTTAAAACTTTTTCTAATTCATTAAGACAAGAGTCAAAACTTGGACCAAAAATGGAAAAATCATCCATAAACACTTCAAGAGATTCCCCGACCATGTCCGAAAATATACTCATCATACATCTTTGGAACGTGGCGGGGGCATTACATAGTCCAAATGGCATTCACCAAAAAGCGAATGTACCATATGGACATGTAAATGTAGTCTTGTGTTGGTCGTCCGGGTGAATAGCAATTTGGTTATATCCCGAATACCCATCCAAAAAACAATAATATTTTTGACCGGAAAGTTTCTCAATTATTTGGTCAATGAAGGGTAACGGGAAATGGTCTTTTGAGGTAGCCGCGTTTAATTTTCGATAATCAATACACACTCGCCACCCGGTTACCGGGCGGGTGGCGATTTGCTCACCTTGTTCATCTTTCACTACTTGGATGCCGGATTTTTTAGGCACTACCTGAGTTGGACTTACCCATGCACTATCCGAAATGGGATAAATGATCCCCGCATCCAACCACTTGATAACTTCTTTCTTCACCACCTCTCTCAAATTCGGATTTAACCTTCTTTGTGTTTCACGGGTCGGCTTTGCGTCATCACTTGTAATAATCTTGTGCATCACAATGGATGGACTAATGCCTTTTAAATCGGCTATCGTCCACCCAATCGCCGCCTTATGAGCCTTTAACACCCGCATCAACTCTTCCTCTTGAGCTACCTCCAAGTTGGAAGCAATGATCACCGGTAAAGTGTCATTCTCCCCCAAAAATGCATACTTTAGGTGCTTTGGTAGCTCCTTCAACTCCACACTTGGTGGACTTTCCAAAGAAGGCTTGGTGCCCGAATCGATTTCCACCAGTAAAGTATCCGTTTGGTAGGTCCATGGTGGATTCCCTTCCTTCACCGCGAGAGCTTCTTGCTCTTTCTCTTCTACCTCCAACTCACATGCGTGAACCTGCAAGGACATGTCACAAATACAAGAGCCCAAAATTTCTTCTTCGAACTCCTTCGGGTCATAACCATCTATGAAATCTGCTAAGAAACACTCATCATCATACACATTAGTACCGTTAGTAAAAACGTTTAACCTCATTTTTCTATTACCGAATGTCATGTCAACTGTGCCATAACGACAATCAATAATAGCATGTGTGGTGTTCAAAAATGGCCGACCCAAAATAACATTTTGTTGTTGAATTGGGTCCGCGGATGAGTAATCTAGCACAAGGAAATCAACGGGATAATAAAATTCATCAACTTTAACTATAACATCCCGTACGATACCCCGGGGAAGTTTATGAGACAAGTCGGCTAATACAACCGTTGTCTCAACTCGCTTCAATGGACCAAAATCGTATTGGTCATACAACCCCCCCGGTAGGATACTTACTCCGGCTCCAAGATCCAATAACGCCCTTGTAGTTTGAAAATTCCCAACTTGAATGTTTATTAGGGGCGTTCCCGGATCTTGTAACTTAGGAGGAAGGTCCCCTTTCAATACCGCACTTACCCGCTCCGTCAAGTCAACCAATTTAGGCACTTTTTGTTGCCTCTTTTGAGTACACAATTCTTTTAGAAACTTGGCATAAGCGGGCACCTGTTTAATAGCTTCAAGTAAAGGAAGATTAATTTTAACCTGTTTGAAGACCTCCCACATTTCCTCTTTTTGAGGACCCCATTTTGAAATAAAATTTTTTCTACCCGGATCTAATAAAGCCGAAGGAAACGGTACTTCACTAGACCCCTCACCCTCATTTACTTTTTCTTTTTCTTTAATAATTTCGGGTTTTTCAAAATTGGGTTTTTTAGAAGAAATAATGGGTGGTTCATTTTCTTCCTCACTTTCTTGACCCGTTATATCCTCAACCACCCCATCAACCAAATCCGGTGAAGGATTGGTTTTGTACTCTTTCCCACTTCTCAAAACACTTACATGATGGATATTAACATTGTTACCTCTTGAAGTACCATGGGATGGATTTACCTTAGTGTCACTTGGTAATTGACCTTTGCTTTTCTTCAACTCGGACACTTCGGTGGCAAGTTGACCCATTTGAGTGGTCAAAGTTTGGATTGCTTTGTCTCGAGCCTCATCCTTTTGTATGCGAGCGTCATCCATTTGGTTCCTCTTTTGCATTTCCGCTTGCATGCTCTTCAACATTTCCATCATTTCATTACCACCCGAAGACCCCCCTTGTTCTTGACCCGCTTGGTATTGCCTTTGGTATCCTTGGTTGTTCCCACCTCGATATCCACTTTGATTATTATAAGGTTGGCGCGAACCATAGTTCCCTTGGCTACCTTGAAAGTTCGGGTTTGATTGATTCGAAGGGTTCCCATAACGAAAATTCGGGTGGTTTCTCAACCCGGGGTGATAAGTGTTAGAATTCATATTGAAATTTCTACCACCCCCTCCTTGACCTTGAACGGCATGAACTTCTTCAAATTGCCCTTCCACCATTCCTTGGCAATTTTCCGCCGCATGACCTATTTCATTACACAATGCACAAACATCATAAATTTGATTAGAAGTTTGTATATTACCGTCATCAAGCGCATGCACTTGTGTTCGAGTAACGGCCGGTCGTGCTCTCCTTGAAGCTTGAGCCTTTCTCTTTGAGGTGATCGCCATTTGTTCCAAAAATTCCCAATCCTCATGCTCATAGTTTGTGCCAAATGTCCCATTTGTAATGGACATCAAATCTCGTGCATCTTCGGCACACAACCCTTCATGAAAGGCGTTCATTAACTCCCAAAGCTCAATCCCATGGTGTGGACAATTTTTAATCATCATGTTCAAACGCTCGAAGGCTTCATGGAACATTTCGCCTTGTTGTTATTGAAAGCTCCTCAACCCTTTTCTCGCATCATTGGTCTTTTGGGCGGTATAAAATTCGTCTAAGAATGTTTGTTGCATCTCCGCCCAAGTATAAATAGATGCCGAAGGCAAAGTGTAGAACCACTTCTTTGCCTTGTTCTCCAAAGAAAATTGAAATAATACCAACTTGATATCATCGGCCGAAAATCCTTGACTCCCAAGAGTATTGCAAATTGATTCATACGCCTCCAAATGGAAATAAGGCTCCTCCGTTGCTAGCCCCTTGTATTTCGGAAAACTTTGTAAAGAATTAGTTCTTACTTCAAAAGTTCTCCCTTGGTTGTTATGAGGAATAACCACCGGTGAAGGATTGTGAGTGATCACCGGTCTAAAATGCGCTTCAATACCCCTCGCATTTTCCCTAAGATGCCTCCTTGGCACACCAAATCGACCCCTTGGACGAACTTGACCCATTGGTCTTTGTATAGGCCCTTGTGGTGCATTGGGTTGTTGAAATTGTTGTTGTGGCACCGGTGGGTGTTGAATTGGTCTTTGGAATGGCGGTTGCACATGTTGTGGTCGAACTTGTTGCAAAGGAACCGGACGTTGCAATTGCGGCCCTTGTGGCCTTGGCCTAATATGTTGAGGTATGAGTTGTTGTTGTTGTACCCCACCAACATTTGGAATCACTTGTACTTGGCCTTGCATATAACCGTACTCCCCTTGCTCTCCATCACCCCCATAACCGTACCCATCTTCATCAAAACCTTCAAACTCCTCATAACCTTCATCATACCCATCTCCTTGAATTCCCGATGATTGCCCAAATGGAATAGTCGAGTATTGGAAACCCGGTTGATTTGATGGTCGATACGGTGTAGCATGGACAATAGACGAAATTGGTGCTATAGTATGGCTCGAATAATACGGACCCGCACCCGGGAAAAAATGGGATAATGGTGGTATAGTAGTGGAAGGGTTAAATGTGACGGTTGGTTCTTCTTGTGTAGTAATGGGCTGTGTGGTGTTGGTTGGTGTGACATTTTGAAGTATGGTGGGTTCGGTAGTATTTGGTGGAATGGTGGTATTTGGTGAGGGTTGAGTGGATGTTGGTATAAATGATGAGGTGGATTCACCCGTAGTGGGTGGTGGTGGTGGTGGATCCATGTATCGAGGTGGTGTAATCGGTGTAATTGGTGTTGTTGGTGAACTGCTGGTTGTATTTTCCCTTAGCAAAATTCTGTTTGCTCGCAAAGTTCGCTCGATTTCCGGATCAAACGCCAATGGTGATAGCTTGTGAGAACTTCTAGTACGCATGCACCTGTAAATACCTGCACACTAAACACACCTCGCGTAAACCAGAAAAATAACAAACTCAAAACAAGAACAAAAATAACACACGTTGCGCACTACTCCCCGGCAACGGCGCCAAAATTTGACGTGATGTCGTGGTCACGCAAATTTAATCCCAAGAACAACTATGTAAATAGTGGCAAGTGGGTATCGAACACAGGGAGTTTGTGGAAAATGTGCTATTTGAAGTGCTACTCTAAGTTAACTAAATTAAACTAATTGCAAGAAAAATAAAATTCAGAAGTTGGTTTGATTTGATTGGTTTTAAAAAACTAAGATTAATCAACTAGTTTGCAAAATGAAAACTCGAGGTTGTAAACAATTTAGAAATAAACGACTATCTTGAGTATCCGGTTTGTTTCAACTTTTGTGTTAACATTCAACTAGAAAGAACTACATAGACATAGTTCATGTATAACCAATTGCAGTGATGAAAGGGGACTAAGTACTCAGATTCCGAGAACGTGAGGTTATCACCCGATGATCAATCAACCCTTACCCAAACCTAACTATACCCATGATATCTCGATTGCCAACGGCACCAAGAACGTATGGTTTCTAATTAGTTCAACATAAGAATCAACAAGTTACTAACAACCAATTATACACCATAACAATCAATTCAAACGAAAAGGAATTGTTATTCTAGAAATATAGATAAAAACACAAAAGTTTACCACAAACCTTCAACACAAGATAACCATTCAAGTATCTAGCCACTCATGGCTTTAGCTAACATCATGACAAAATGAAAAGATAATAGTGTTCACAAGTTTCACCCACAAGAACTAATGGAAGCTAGATGATTTTAGTGAAAGATAATTCAAAAGATGATGTTTTTGAGCTCCCAAGTTCCCCTCTTATGCTCCTCCCACGTTTTTCCAACTTTGTAACCGAAAATCCCATAATAAGCATCATCAAAATCCATCAAAATGGCATTAAATGCCATATGTTACATTTTTGGGTCAGTCGGAGCCGTAAGCTACGGCCCCCAGCCGTAGCTTACGGCAGTCAGTGGAATGACACAAGTCAACAAGGGGCCGTAAGCTACGGCTCCCAGCCGTAGCTTACGGCTGGCAGTGGATCTTTACGCCTAGCTGCTCCTGTCTTACGGCCGCTTTTTTATCCATCATGTGGGTGCCGTAAGCTACGGCTGGGAGCCGTAGCTTACGGTGATCAGCTTACTTCTCTCTTTTTCATCCACCAAACTTTACTTCGTCCATTTTTTTGACTCCAATAACTTTATCATTCCTTCATGCCTCCTAAAATCCACCTCTTGGACACTTTAACACCTGCATAACCTAACACAAAGTGGTTATCTAATTCAAGCAATTAACTGAATAAAGTGAAGAATGTGCGTTGTATTAAGCCTTTTAAAGGTTGTCCTACGGACCACCCGTCAATGAACAAGATCGTTACATGTGTATTATGCATTGCCCAATCAATAATCTTGTCCACACAAGTGTTTGGTGCAGGTTTCATGCCTTGGAGAAGGCTTAACTTGGTGATTAAGGTGCCAAAACAATCAAATAAAAACCAAGGATTTAAGCTGAATTGCAAAAACAACTTTTCTGCCCAAATGTGATGGTGGCGTGCCGCGACACAAGGCCATAAGGCCGTCGCGCGACGCCAGGGCAATGGCTGGAAGTTTCAAAGTTTGGCAGAAATGGTCCTTGCACGTGTTTAAACTTGTTTTTGACGTTTTTAACCTCCGTTAAGCCATTTTCAAGACTCTACAAGGTCTTCAAAGTGTAGGGGACCTGAAATATGCTCGGAAATATCGCGGATGTCTGTTCGTTTAGTCGTACGGTCACGTTGTTGGGTTATTTTCGACGAAACTCGAACAGACGCGAAAACGAACCAAATTAAGCGTTGAATGGTATTTTTGCATGCCGATCACTAAAATAAAAATATTTTAGTGTCTACAAAAAATTTTGGATGTCCAGATGTTGTCAGAACGTAAGATATGTGCGTAAATGCAAACTTACGTCGTTTTTGACACTTTTAGTCCCTATAAGATCAAATAAGCATATTTTCGCACACCGAACCACTCAAAGCTTATTTCTAAGCTATGTTTAGATTATTTATGGTATGTTTAACTTATGATCATGTTCCGAACTGTACGTTGCCTTACTAAATGGCAGACTTTTGCAAGTTGACGCAAATAGTCCCTGTGAGCGAATAAACTTGTTTTTACCATGCCAGACCCTTTAAAACTTATTTCTAAGTTATGTAAAGGTTATTTAAGGTATGTTAAGCTTATGTTGCTGTTCCGGAGTGTTTGTCACATTAAACTGATTACGTTTACGCTTCAGTTTGCGTATAACTTTCCAGAAAGCAATATAGAGTTTAAAATCGACCAAAAATCAAAACGCGCAAAATGTCAAACATAAATAACAAACATTGGGGTCAAAACACACTGTTTTATTGACATTGAATTGTTCGGAGTTTGTACAATGATTACACAAGCACAGATGTCACATCTGGTGTTGCGGTTCAATCAACAAAAGTCAGCTAGTCAAACGCGGTCAACGGTTCTGTTCGGGTCAAGCGGCTTTGGATCAGAGTTAATGGAACGGTACGTTTTGGGTTGGCTCGGTCAAACCGAGTCAACTTAGGGAGTCAACTCAGTCGGTCAACTCAGTCAGCCTACTCGACAAATCGACACGAGAGTTTTGGTAATAGTTTAAGGATGTGATTTCGTTACGCTGTTTTTATAGTTTTAATTTTTTGTGACAAACGAGCTTGAACCGATTCGACTAGATTATAGTTTACGTTTTGATATATTTGACAAAATTATATATATGATGATTGATTCTTGATTGAATTTTGAAAATATAACGACACTTTAGTTGTCGGGGCGTCCAAAAACAGAAGAAACTCTGCCCGTTTTTCATGAAAGTTTGTAAAACTAACACGTTTTTATTATAAGATGAAAACTATCAAATTCAAACGACTATTACAAAAACAAACACAAATGTCTATTACTTTCGATGACACGTTACATCTTACGAAAACAACGTTAACGCGAACCCTTTTTAGAAAACAAATATAACGAATTATATTTGGTTGAAATGTCAAAAACTCAGAAACGTTTTGTGACATAAAGCATAATTACTTATGATTATTACAAACGTCAAAGTTCGGAAATTCTTTTACAAAATAAATCTATTTAGTTATATGTATTTCAAACAACAAATATTTGGACATTCTTTACAAATAAATATAGTTAATAATGTTCAGTTAAAACATCAAAAACTCGAAATTTCCTTTATAAAATAAATATAATTATTATATTTACTTCAAAAGTCAACGACTTGAAAACCTTATAAACTAAACATGACGTTTATATTTATTTTATTTTCAAACGTCAAAAGCTCGACGATTCTTTTATAAAATAAATATACCTTTTATATTTATTTCAAACGTCTAAACGACACATTATATATCATATATATCAACGTACGAGTTTTCAAGACACCATTTTCATATAAATATTCTCTACATACACGTACGACTTCTCGGGACGACTAACGCGATTATATCGATATATTTATATACGTTTATATAAATATTTATATGTTCTAAATCCCTTGAAAAACTAAGTCTTTCCAAGACTTATTAATTGTTAACGACATTAAACGAAACTTAATAAGTATAACTTAATCGTTTTCATTAAGTTAACAACATACAATCGGATCGTTCAGTTAGCGATTCGGTAGAGCTCGGTGACACGTAGTCTAGTTACCGCTTTTATTTAGAAACTTATAAGATATTCCGTGTTAGGGATATTATAGAATGCACGCTAGCGAATCACGTCTTGGAAACGACATCACAAAGTCATATTAAGCTAGCTTTGCACAAGGATATCCAGATGAGTTCATAACCCCACCTTTTTACGGTTTTACATTTTTCTAAATGTTTTCGGGGTGGAAAGACATACACGTTTTGCAAAAACAAACAAGGTTTTCGGTGATCAAAAATTACATATTTTCTAGATGTACACGTTTTGCTAAAACACATAAGGTTTTTGATGAACAAAAATTACATATTCTTAAACCATGCTACAAATAAGTTTTGACTAACACAAATGATATGTGATTATCATTAAACTCAAATGGTTTATGAAAAACTTATGCAAAACATACTGGTTTTTACAAAAACATAACCAGTTCACGAAACATGCATGAGCTACAGACACTAGTGACGGGGTTGGTCCTAGTTACAAAGGGGACTGGGGTCCCACATACAAACAAGAGGACTGGTTGGTCCTGTACACGAACAACAGAGACTGTGTGTCCCACTACAACAACCCAAAATCTTGCATGCACCTAATTCCTTCATCTTAAGGACTGAATAGTCCACATACAGACTCATGCAGGCGTGTATGTCATTGTCATGCGCAGACATTGACCGCCACACAAGTGTTACAAACACAAAACTTTACAAATACAATGTTTTACTAATATAACGCTTTACACATACAAAGTTTCACAAATAAAAAGTTTTCATATAACATGCCAAAAAAATGATTTTTATTTCGTTTTCTCAAACAATTTTTTAAAAAACGGTTATTCAAAAAGATTTATTCCAAATCTTTTACAAACAAACTATGAACTCGCTCAACTTTATGTTGATTTTTCGCATGTTTCTTTCTCAGGTTGCATTTTAAAATTATGGCATAGTTGGAATAGGAGAACCATGTGGATTTGTACTTAGTGGGCGTTCGCTTTCTAGAAGTCTTAGCATTAACTACTTCCGTTGTGCAATGAAGATACCCGTCAAGTCACGCCAGCTCTGATATTCCAGGGTGTGACATAATTCTACTTGCTAGGCAAGCTCTACGGACCGTAGAGGGTCCAGGAATACGGTCCGCAAAGGGGTGGGCAGGGCAGAAGTTTGAGTATTTGGCAGATTTGGCCCTAGGGCTTGTTTCGTCGCGTTTTCTCACTTTTAACCCCTTTTGACCTAATTTTTAGGTTATATAAAGGTGTTAAGGCATATGTAACTTGGATTTTGCCCGAAAATGTTATGGATGTTGGTTCATTTGGTTGTACGATTACGCGTTTCGCAAAATAATGCATAACGCTTTAGCGAACACGATAATGATCGAAATTACGCAACGATTGACATTTTTGCATTCTTATCAATAAAATCTACCTCTCAATGCCATTGTTCCATACAAGGGGGATCTAATCTTCCTTAAATCTCATCCACCTGATCAAGTTATTGGCAACATCAATGAAGGGATTCTCACAAGAAGTCAATCCCAAAAAAATTATCTTTTTGCAGGCTTTCTATCTCTCCACCAACCAGTCAAGTACCAAGAGGCACTAAAATACAATAGTTGGATAGAAGCCATGCAAGAAGAGCTCCAACAGTTTAAAAGACAACAAGTATGGGAACTTGTACCACTGCCAGAGGATGTAAGTCCAATTGGCACAAAGTTGGTTTTCAAGAACAAAACTGTTGAAAGGGGCATTGTTGTCAAGAACAAAGTCAGGCTTGTAGTTCAAGGTTATAGACAAGAAGAGGGCATAGACTATGTTGAGACATTTTCTCCTATAGCAAGACTTGAAGCCATCAGATTGTTCTTAGCCTATGCTGTCAACCACAACATCAAGGTGTATCAAATGGATATAAAGTGTGCTTTCCTATATGGCAAAATACAGGAAGAGGTATATGTCTGCCAACCTCCTAGTTTTGAAGATCCTTTTTATCCTGATCATGTCTACAAGCTCAATAAAGCTTTGTATGGCGTGAATAAGCACCAAGGGCCTGGTATGAAACTCTTTCCACTTTTCTAATCTCCATAGGCTTTACAAGAGGTAAAATTGATAAAACACTGGTTTTAAGATGGAGAGGAAAAGACTTGATGATTGTCCAAATTATGTTGATGACATCATCTTTGGAAGCACATGTACCTCCATGTGTGAAGAGTTTAGGAGACTCATGACATCAGAGTTTGAAATGAGTGCCATGGGTGAACTCCAATGCTTTCTTGGTCTCCAATTTAAGCAATTGCAAAATGGTACTTTCATTCATCAAAGCAAATATGTAAAAGATCTTTTAAAAAAAAATTGACATGAATGATTGCAAACCATGTAGTACACCCATGGCAACCACAAAGCTTGTCACAACTGATGAAAAAGATGACTTGGTCGATCAAACATTGTACAGAAGCATGATTGGGTCTCTATTGTACCTAACTGCATCAAGGCCAGACATCATGTTTGCAACATGTGTCTTTGCCAGATCTCAGTCAGCACCTAGGAAGTCTAATATCATTGCTGTGGAAAGAATATTCAGATACATAAAAGGTGCTCCCATACTTGGTATCTGGTATCCTGCTAATGGGAATGTCAAGCTTTCAAGTTTCTCAGATAGTGACTTTACTGGATGCAAGACCACAAGGAAGTCTACATCAGGAGGATGTTAATTCCTAGGCAATTGCTTAGTGTCTTGGCAAAGCAAAAAGCAAGCAGCTGTTTCCACATCCACTGCTGAAGCTGAATATATTGCTGCTGCAAGCTGTACAACCCAACTGTTGTGGCTTCAAACTAGTTACTGGATTTTGGTATAACTGCTCTAAAGACTCCTCTCATGTTGGATAGTCAAGTAGCTAAGTAGCTGAAAATATCATAAAAGATCCAGTATCCCATTCAACCACCAAGTACATTGACATCAGACATCACTTTGTGAGGGATTGCTATGAAAAATGTTTGATTTCTCTGCATCATGTTCCAACTAAAGATCAACTGGCAGATGTGCTAATAAAAGCATTAGACACATCTACCTTTGAAAGTTTGATCTCAAGAATTGGCATGCTTAACTTGGATTAGAAGGCAAAACTTCTTTTCCTTGAATAAAAAGCATTAAAATGTTTTTAGAAAATCAAAAATTCATCCTTAAAAATAGCTTAAAATGAAATTTTTTCAGAAATCCTTAAAAGTCTGTCCATATCCACTGATTTTCTAGACCTCTAATTGGTTGAGAATTCACCCACTGCTGAAAAACAACCTCTGTTTTCACTTCCTTTGTTGACCACTGATAGACTAAACAACTGTTGGTTTCAACCTCTAATGTATATCTACTGATAGATTAAAATCAGCCACTGTTTTCATATACATTGTACCCAACCACTGTTGTTGCCTAACAGTGGTTTCCAAACAATTGTCATCCACTTTTTCATCAGAGGTTGCCACGTGGGCAGATGTTAACCGTCCAATCTTTGAAACCGCTGCCACGTCAGCATTCACTTTTCCCTTTTATAAAACCCTGTTTAATCTCCAAACAGAGCTTTTACTCGCCGTATCGAATTCAAAAATTCTCCAAAGTGGTTTCCATCTTCTTCATCACTTCTTCTTCAACCTCTTGAAATTTCTAAAAGACTCTGATCATGGCTCTGACAATCAAACACCCTCATAACTACCTCTGCACTTTCGAGAAAACCGACAAACACACCGACTTTCACTCAATAATTGACATCATGTCATCATCCAAATACAAAACACTTCTTACTACCGATGCACCAATTTACCAAGATACACTCTGCGATTTTTGGGCAAATGCCAGCATTGAAGAACAAAACAATGAGCCATTTGGTATAACTTATAAAGTCGGAGGCGAATTGGTTGCCATAACCCCCACTACCATATCAGCAACATTTGAGATAAACGACATGGCAGGTAAGACATCTTTCCCGAAAAATGAGTTTCAAACAGAGCTGATTGAGAGAGGATATGATGAACTGTTAAATAAGGCTACTATGTATAAGCTAAATTCACCACCAATGAAATTTCTGTTCCATACCCTCTTAACCTGTCTCTCAAATAAAACCACTACTTTTAATGAAATACCTCTGAAAATTCAGTACTTGGGGTAGGCAATTTTGACAAACCTCGATTTTAACTACTCCCAACCACTGTTTGTTGACTTGGTTAATAATTTGAAAAACATTAAAAACGAGAAAAATGTTGCTACGAGCGGGTGTGACATTAGGATCTGAGTTTGATACTTGTAAACAAATACTGATAAAAACGATATAGTTTACAAGTAGAGATATATTATCAACAACTGTTTTTCAACTGATTCAAATGATATCAAAAGTTTTACGCTAAAGATTTTACAATCTCCCCTCAGCCTGATCACTCACTAAAACTATTTGTACAGAAGAGAATGTGTGAAGTGATGAAATAGATCTCTAACAGGTGACATCTATTTATACTAAGTACTAAAACTTTGTTCGTGATAGGCTGACATCACCGTGATAGTGACATCTAATATTCCTAACAGAAAAGATTTCACCGATGTTGCAAACATCTGTGCAAATCTAACATCTATTCTAACTAGTCTAAACACTAATACAAGATATATATTGTTACATTGGGAAACCATTGTTGGAGCTATCTTCTATTGCTTTGATTCCAAACATCTGTTTGGCTAGACAGATGTTTGCTTTGTTCTTCAACAGATGTTCTGATTAGGTGATTAAGATTCAATATATTTGAGGAGAGAATTGCTTCATCAAGTGTTTATTTCTTGATCTTTGTATCTTGTCTTGGCTTTTGGATATCATCTATTCTTTTGTAGGTCCAACAACCATTGTCTAAGATAAAAGAACCATTGATTCACCGACCACTATTTGACTTTTAAAGTAAAACAAATCCAATGTTTCCTCAAAACTCACCGCTATTTTCACTAAAAACTGTGTTTAACCCAATAGAGGTTTCAAAGGGTTTCCTCAAAGGGACCCACGTTCTGAACAGAGGTTTCCTACAACGAATTACATCCGGCCATGTAGTAAAAAAGGTTTCCATTGGCCATGTTGTTCTCCCTGTTCCGCAAACCCTATAAAAACCCATGAGAAAGTGAGTTTACATCTATCCTCCATTATTTTTAAAGTTAAAGCATTTAAAAAGAGAAAAACTCCGAATTTGCTTCCATTAAACTCTGTTTTCAATCAAAAGATCATCTATTTAACATATTTTCAAAAGATTTGAACTAAAGTTCATCATCACCCTCGAATTGAAAACCCCTCATAACTACTTACTGTATCTTGTAAAACACAACAAGAACACGGACTTTCACTCCAACATCGACATCATCAATTCCTCAAAATACCTCTACATACTCATTGCAAACGCCCCCATTTATTTAACCACCCTTAGGGAATTTTGGGCAATTACATGTGTGGATACACTCGAAAGACTCTAGATTATTTTTTAATTTATGTATTATTTTTTTATTTACATAAGAAAGCAGCATATATGAGAGAAAGAGACCAGATTCTTTTTGTAATATTCCCATTGTATTTAAATGACATCAAAGTTAGTATAAATTGTTGATGGTTTTTGGCATTTAGATTATGTTTATTAGACGTGTAGCAATTGTATTCTATAGATATTAACATTGGGAATTGTAGGGCTACGGTTGATCAATAAAATACATTTTTTAATTAATTCCACAAATGGAGAATTTTGCTTTTAATATAGGGTCATGACTGAAGATACCATAGGTATACTCCTCTGAAGTCTGAAGACATTGTGTAGTGTTCATGCTGAGAATATGCCTTTTCCATTGTAAGGCTACATTAGATTTACCTTAGTATCAATGATCATTTTTGTCCAAACTAATATTTTTCGGTTCATTTATATAAGCTAAAATTATAAAGTACTAATACTTCTATATAAAATCTACGAAAACTGTATCCTTAAAACACTAGATTAATTTGAAAACTTCTTTCATAAATTTTAGTGTATTATTATCATTAGAAACAAAATTATATACAGCTAGTTAACAATTCAATTATACAAAAACAGAGGTGAATGTATACAACATCTAATTCATATATAATAATCAAAAGTGTTAAGACCACATTAAGGTTTCACAATAAATACTTAAATAAGATAAGAATAGTATTACAATAATCCAAACACATCCTTGACTTAAAAGAATTTCACCACCTGTACATAAAGAAATGAAAAATCAAGAGAATATAACTATATAAGTTAAAAAAAATTAAAAAAAAAATAAAAAACAAGGGTTGGGGACATAACCGATATCCTTTCACCTAGGGATGTAGTGCTAGTGTAGTCCTGACAAAAGAAGGTCATGGGTCAGAATTGGAATTGTGCACGTTCTCCCAAACACCCAACACACACATATGTCGCCCGGGATTCGGGGAAAAAGAGTAACATTACAAAGACCTTGGACTTTGACACACCTTTAATTACTAAATTCTCCTGCAATTCAAACAAAGTAGAAAGTCTTATGATTCTTTGGACATACATGTATCTACTCAATTATTTTAATTTATGTTTATTAAAATATTAAAAGACAGAGGATAATTGTATATGTAAAACTTGAATTAATGCTTTAACCATAATGAATGCAAAAATGACACGTTTATTTTTTTAAATATTAATATTGATATGTTTATTGATGGGGATGTATAACACGATAGCTCAATAACACGGAGGATGCGATAAACTACTACATTTAACAAGAGTAAACATATACAATGCAATAAAGCGAATTACACGACATGTTTAACGTAATCATCGGCACATCTAAACAAGCATGACAAATATATGTATATACGTGGTACTCTTTTGGATTACATATGGTTTTTACATTATCAACATGTTCATTATTTTGTAGCATGCTAGTTTTAGTTAATGATAAAAAAAAAAAACTAAAAATAAGGATATTGTATATGATGGAAACGTGACGTGTTGTTTTATAAACCGTATTCAACTTGATACATTTAACACAACTAGTTAAGCCTAAACAACATGTTTAGTACTTATTAAAATACAAACACGAACACTATTAATGAGCGGGATCCACGACATAAGTAGTGCAAAAGTGTAAAAGACAAAACATGTTTAACGTAATTTTTAACATGATTCACCAAACACGATTAAGAATTACAAGGCCTGATTAACACGATGAGACAAAAGTTGCCAAAAAATTACAGTTCAGGATATAATATTTGTAAAACTATTTTGTTATTGATAAACGGGCTATGATTATATTGTGTTGACCTATTAGCATATTTAACAAGATAACTTAAGCATGGTACGTGTGTGGGTCAAGTAGGTACAAATTTGACCTGAACACTAACCCATTTAGTTATGACAAATGATGATTAAACGTAGTAGAATATTCAATGATGAATAGTTTTTAAACTGATGCTATGGCTTATATGTGGTATAATGTTTCAGATTAAAGGTTGCAAACCTACGTGATACCTGTAAAACCAAATCCACAATTTCAATTGCTTACTCAAACTGTTAAAAATATGCTTATAAGGAGTTGATTCAATAATTAGGAGACTCGTATGCGAACTAATTGGATAAAGGAAAAATAGCTAAATATGAATGGAAGCTTTAGCCGGCTAGATGCTCATATTAATAATCAACACAGGCAGATCACCTTACTGCCAAACCTAATTGTATTGATATGGATTCAAGCTTTGGAGTTCACGCATTTTTTCTTAAATTCTTGGTTTAATTAATTTTTTTTAAATTAACTCTATAATGCATGGTTTAGAATCTTTATTAAATATTTTAAATGTTTAATTAAAATTAAACATCTGGATTATGTTATCTTCCAAATGTAAAATCGCAGCATAATTTTCCACACTTAATAAATAATTTGTTATAATAAAACGTTTAAAAACCATTTTGCGCGTCATTAAAAAGGAGGAAAAAGACAGAAAGTTAGATGTTAACTGAAAAATCTGACCAGATTTTGATTTTTGATGAAAATGGCAACAAAATTGAAATCACAGGGACCGAAATTCAAAAGATTTGAGTTTTGTACTAATGTGACAAAAGTGACCATACCTTAGGGACCATTTTGGCAGTTTACTCTAAATTATTTTATAACCTATGCATATAGACAAAAATAAATAAATAAACAAAAATCTAAGAGGACAGTAGTATTGGCTGTAAACACAAGGAGCCCAGACTCCGGTCACTAGTCCACAGTCGACACCCCATTTATCTTTTACTATTTCATGAAGTGTTTGTATGGGCTCATTAGAGTCCATTAGCCTATATGACAGGTTGGGCTGTCATCTTTTGAGATATCAAAGAAAAAAAAACAATTGCACAGAATGTTAAATACATGTTGATATGGAGTTGATGATTTGATTCACTAGTTAACAGATTCATATGCAGATTAGATAAAAGGAAAAAAGAGTTAGATAGGGGTTCAACTTTAAACAATCATAATTTTTGTATTGGTTTAAAGTTATGGGGCCATAAAATGTGAATGAAAAAGTTTTAACATAAAGACACTTATGCTAATAACCATTGACGGTGTGCCCGACTATCCAACCTAATTCTATCGATATGGATTCCTACTTTTGGCTTCACACCTTTTTCCTATCGATTTTCAGTTTAATTATAAATGTATAAATTAGCAGTGATAGATCTAAGAATTTCTTTCTTCCATTGGGTTCCTTTCGTTAGATGTTCTAACTATTTCATATGACTGAACATAAAAGTTCTCACTAATAATTTCAAATTGAGTGGTTCCTCAGAACCTAACCTAATCTTTACATACTGGATCTACTCATGTGAAGTAGGAGCTTTATTAATTTACGTGTTTACTCACTTGTTTAATTTATTTTTGATGAAACACCGATTAACACAAGGTTTATCGATGGGGTTATTTCGTCTATGGGGTTCAACCTCTTTTCTTGCTCGTATCAATGGCTTGAGATCTGCAAAACAGTAAACACCGTCAGTCTCGTTAAGAGGGGGAGAAAGGGGATTTCCCTCTTAACCAGGCTCCGGCGTGAGAATAAGTACTGTTCTGAGAGAAATAAACAGTGTGTGTATAGAGTGAGTATGGAGAGTAAAGATTCTCAACCTGAATGATGAAGGGTCCTATTTATAGCCGGAGGGTAAAGGAGGGAAGAGCAGCTATGCCAGCTGTGGGTGCGCGCCAGCTGTCCGACTAGGAGGAATATCCTCTTGGTCTGTTCTGTTGTGGCAGGGATAGTGGTACACGTGGCGCGCTTGCATTTGCCTATGCTGGAAACCTTGTACTGACGACGTCAGTTCTGCTCCTTGATTTGCTGATGGCCTACGTGGCGTCCTGCGGTTGGTGACACGTTTTGTCCTTTATGTCTGGTAGAGCATCTTTGGTGCCACCTGCAGATCTTCCAGAAGTTTCTAGAAGCTTCTGGGTTGCTTTGCTGATGTGGCTGCCAAGTGTGCTCAAGAAGTGGTATGGTCCCTGCCATGTAGGCAGGGAATTGGTCCGGTGTGCTAGCGGTTTCTATTCGTTTCAAGCACGATCAGGTGTTGCTCCGGTGTGCTCCGTGCCTTTGAAGAGTCTTCATGACTGGAAACAGAAATTTTTCTACATCCGCCGCGGTGTAATCCCGATAGATATGCCTTATTGGCAGGTGAGCCAAGGGATTCCAAGGGTAGATGTTATGGAGGATTATGGTGCCCAGGATTGGTACAAGAAGATAACCCACAAGGCGACTGCCATTTCTCAGTTGGAGGAGATGGCCTTGGTTGGTGCTGGGATGAGTTTGTTGTGGGTGCCCAAGAATCCATTGGGTCAGCCCGTATACAACTATCAGGGCAAATGTATGTTTCTTTCATAAGTTACCGCTGAGTTATTCTCCCTTATGTTTGTTATGCTTTCTTATCTTCTTGTCCTTTTGCAGTTGGTTACAGCTTGTTGAATGTCTTGGACCCTAAGGCGGCAGGTGCCATGGTTGAAGCTATTCAAGCGGAAGGGAACCCGACGTGGTTAGACCAAATCCGGGGTCGTTTTTTGCATCCAACTGATGAGAGCTTGAGTAGATATGCCAGCGAGGTTCTAGGTGAAGATGTTTGGAATGACCCTGTCGACCCGGGTCGAGAGGGAGTCATTGTCCTTTCAAGTGGGAGTTCTAACCAAAACCTTGAAGATCTAACCTCTCGTTGCGCGCGTGCAGGTACCGCGCAGGGTGATGCTGCTGAACCCGTGCATGAGGTTGTCGGTGATGATGATGATGATGATGTAGAAGTGCTTGTTGATCCTTCTACTCAGTTGGAGCCGAGGAAGAAACCGAAAACTAATAAGTCTGGGAGGAAAGAGGGGAAGGCTGAGGGTAAAGCTGCTGGTTCTTCTCGTAAGCAACCCTCTACTCTTCCTTGTCTAGATTATGTGGTAGTTTCTAACACGTTGTCTGGCCTAGGGGTTGGTGAGAGAAGTCGAGAATTGGATCCTGATGACAGTGCCACCTTGACTGAGCACATGAGGAAGAAAGCCCTCGAGGATCACAAGCGCAAGCTTGATGAGCAGTCCGCTGCTCATCTTGCTGTTATAAGAGCGAAACTTCATAAGGAGGCCCCCCCAGCGCCTTCTGAATATGAAGTTGATCTTGGTTTTTTTAGTGGAGGTCGTGGAAATCTTTTGGAGGAGCTATATGCCGCATCTGCCCCTCCTACTGGTAATTAGTCTTTAGTTGTATATTTCTTTCGTTTTCTTCAAGTTGTTTTTAATTCTTGTTTCATGACATCAGTCAAGATTGGCAAGAAACCTCGTGTGGTAGATATTTCTCAGATCACGCCGCCCACTTCCCCACCGTCGAGGATGGTTGATCTGACCCCTCCTCGTGATGATGCTGGGACAGGTAAAAAGGGTGGAGAAAGGGCTGCTGAAGATGTGGGTGAAGGTGGTGGTGATGCTGGGATTGTTGGTGGTGATGCTGGAGCTGTTAAGGGTAAGGGTGTTGAGGTGGAGGGGGAATCTAGTGAAACTACTCCTCACCAAACCATTTATACTAAGCGTCCTCCTGGTGGAGGTGGGGCTACTTCTGGTGTTGTGCGCAGCCCGCAATTTGAGCATAACCCTGCTGATTCTTGGGGTAATCCTGCTTGCGACGACCTACCACACGCCCCTCGTTGGAACCTTACTCAGGGTTCCAGGATGGATGATGTGCACAACTGCCATGAATTTTTTGCTATGTCTCTTCCCCCTACTGAGAGGATGTTCCAGAAAAACCGCAATCGATTTGCCTTGTTGGACGACCATGTTCGTGCCGGGGTTAATTTCTTTGCTACTTCTCAAGAAATTCTTCATGAGTGGCGGTCAATAGGGGAAGAGACTCTCGAGTTTGAGGAGTCAAAGAAGTTGTTTGCTGAAGAGAGGGAGAGATTTAATGCGGAGAAGAAAGGTTTACAGTGGAGGGTAGCTGATGCTGAACAGAAGCTTGAAGAGCAAAAACAGTTGAATGATCAGAAACAGAAAGATTGGGAAGCCGCGTGCGCGCGCACGAATGTTGAGATGCAATCTCAGCGTGATGCGATCGTGCGGTTATCCGGTGAAAAAACAGAACTTGCTGAAGAGGCTCAGCAGGCGCGTGTTGCGTCCGAGAAGAAAGAGAAAGAATATGTTGATCGGATTGATAAGTTAGAGGTTCTTGTCCAGCAAAAAGTGGCTGAGTGTGAGGCTGCGCAGCGCCTTCTTGCTGAAAAGACTGCTGAATGTCAAGCAGCGGAGCTTCTTACTGAGGAAACGTCTGCTGACACCAGATGGTTGCTTTCTCGTGGTGTTCCCTTGGTAATTTCTTTTGCTCTTTCATCTTCTTTTATTTTCATGATCTTTTATTTGGTTGTCTTTTTTTTTTTTTTTTTTGTGCAGCTTGCTGACCGCATTTTGAATTTGACTGAACTTGCCACGTACATGTTCGAATTGGGTGGAGCGGGGTATAATAGTGGCCCGGCATGAATACCACAAATTCCTTCATGCACTTCCCGGATTAGGTAATTTGCGTCGTTGGCGTCAACGCATCTCAGCAGCGGGCCGAGATACGACTTTCGGTACAGTATCCCGTCTGCCATCTGATAGTGTTCTGATTTGTATTGGATCTTTCGCGCTTCGGCTTTGTTTTCGGGAAGTATCCCTGACTGCAAGTACATGATTATCGGTGTCATCCAGGACGTTGTTCCCGTCTGGATGACACTTACTTCTCTGAGTGGAACGGATGGGTTGCTCAAAACCTCTATGCGCACATCCTTTGCTAGCTGTTGAAAACTTGTTGATGCGAGCTTGCTTAGCGCGTCTGCTGGCTTGTTCTCGCTTCGGTTTATGTGATGCACCTTGTAGGAATAGAAGGTTTGTAGCAATGTTTTTGCTTGACTGAGATAGAGTGCCATGACATCCCCTTTGGCTTCGTATTGGCCGTTGATTTGCCCTGCTACCAGCATGGAGTCCACATGCGCTTCGATGTGTCGGACCCCCATTTTGATTGCCAATCGTAAGCCAGCCAGGAAAGCTTCATACTCTGCTTCGTTGTTTGTGCTTTTAAAATCCAGGCGTATTGCGTATGTGAATTCATGTTTATCGGGGCTTACCAGCCTTAGCCCTGCGCCTGCGCCGTCTTCGTTAGACGCTCCGTCGGTATATAACAACCATGGCTCTTCGGTTTGCTTTTTCTCAGCTTTTTCCATGGCTTTGCACTCTCTTTCCTTATCGTCACGAACTTCTGTCATAAAATCTACCAAGACTTGGCCTTTGATTGATGGTTGAGGTCTGAAAACCACATTATGACCTCCCAGTTCTATTGCCCATTTGGCTAGCCTTCCTGATTCTTCTGGTCTTGCAAGGATGTTGCCGATGTTGTAGTTTGTTAGCACGTGGATGACGTGATTGGCAAAGTATCTGCGCAGCCGCCTTGAAGCATGAATTAATGCAAGGACTAACTTTTCCATGATTGCATATCGGGTTTCTGGATCGGTCAAGGTTCGTGACACATAGTAAACTGGTGTCTGGACACCTTGGCGATCGACAAGCAGCACAGCTCCGACTGCCCTATCGGAAACTGAAAGGTAAAGTACCAAAGGTTCTCCCGTGTTTGGTGCGGTTAGGGTTGGCAGTTTGATGAGGCAATCTTTCATCTCGCAGAACGCATTCTCTGCTTCCGGAGTCCACTGGAACTGGCTTTTCTTCATACAGTTGCGCAAGGTTTTGATGAACGGAAAAGATTTTGCGGCATGATTAGCTAGGAAACGATTGAGCGCAGCTAGTCGTCCTGCTAACTTTTGCATGTCTTTGATGTTTGATGGTGAGGGCATCCTTTCTATAGCTTGGACTTTTTCCGGATTCACCTTAAAGCCATCCTTTGTGACGATGAAGCCTAAAAACTTTCCTTCCTCCATACCGAATGAGCATTTCGCTGGGTTTAGCTTGATACTCACGCTGCGCAGCGTGTTGAAAGTTTTCTGGATGTTTGCCAGCATCATGCTCTCTTCCTTGCTCATAATCACCAGATCATCCATGTACACTTCTATGTACTTGCCGATAGCGTCACTGAACGTTTCGTTCATCAGTCTTTGGTACGTCGCACCCGCATTCTTGAGGCCAAAAGGCATCTTGGTATAACAGTACAAACCTGTTGGCGTGCGGAAAGCGGTTTTATCCTCATCTTGAATAGCCATTTGAACCTGGTGATACCCCTTGTAGCAATCGAGAAAACATTTCCACCTGAATGTTGCCAGAGAATCGATTTTTTCATCTATGTCTGGTAAGGCGTAGCAGTCGCGTGGGCATGCCTTGTTTAAGTCTTTGTAGTCAACGCACATTCTCCAGCTTCCGTTTGGTTTCTTTACCATCACTGGGCTTGCTACCCAAGTTTGGTATCTGACTTCTCTGATGATGCCTGCATTTAGTAGTTCTAGTACTTGCTCTTTCATGGCGTCATGCTTTATATCGCCCAGGTGGCATTTGGCGTGCACCACTGGTTTTGCATATTCTGAGACGTTCAGACGGTGCTCTGCAATGTGCCGTGGAACACCAACCATGTCGGCTGGTGTCCAGGCGAACACGTCCATATTCTCGTGTAACAACTTCTTGAGCGCTGCGCGCGTTAGGTCGGAAATTGCTGGTCCCAGGGTAACTGTTTGTTCTGGGTGGGCGCTGTTCAACACCCACTTTTCTGCCTCTGCGCGTGGCGCTGGTTTACTTACTTTTGTAGGCCTCATTTCATCTGTTGCTAAGACTTCTTTGCTTGCGTATATCAGTGTGATGCCTGTTTCCGTTGGGAATCCGATGGCTGAGTGTGGTGCAGAGCAAATCATGCTGAAGTCTCCCTGTGATTCTCTTCCTAGGAGGATGTCGTGTCGTGAGTGTGCAGGCAGCACCATGAAAGTGACTTCTTCTGTTCTTGAATTTCGTCCGTCCAAGAGTAACACCGGGAATGATATCTGTCCCAGGGGAAAGACGGCCTCGTTGCAGAAACCAGTTAGTGGGTAGTCTACTGGCTCCAGGCGCGCCTTGTCCTCCTGGTCAAATTGATTGAAGCATTGTTCGTATAGGATATCCGCGGTGCTCCCCGGATCGATGAAGATGTAGTCTGTCTGGTAATGACCAATCACTCCTGGGATGACTATTGGTCGTTTTTCTCTTGGGCCTCCTCTAACAACTGGGAAGATGACTTGTTTTTCGCGCCACGAATCATCTTGTGTACGCTTGTTGTAATTTTTCTTTGGTCTTCGTGGGCCTCCCTGCACCATGTGGGTCTCCAACTTCCTGAGTTTTTTGTTATCCGGCCCTTCGTCTCTTCTTTGGATTTGGCGGTAGTCGCGCTTTCCGCCTTTGACCAGGTGAGTGAGCTTTCCATCCCTTAGGGCTCTTTCAATTTCTTGCTTCAGGCTGAAACAGTCGTCGGTGAGGTGACCCGTATCCTTATGGAATTCACAGTAGAGATTGGGGTCTTGGCCCCTTTTGTTGCGCATTTGTAGGGGTGGTTTAAATTGGTGATTTTCAGTGGCCAAGACCTCCGAAGGGGTCTTGGTTAATGGTGTCCACTGTTTCTCTCTGTTTTCTTTTTTTACTTCTTTTCTGTGTGCTATCTGATTGATCGTGTGTCGCTCATCTTCTCTTGGTGGGCTTCTTTCTCTATGACTGGAAGACCTCCATGACTGGCCTCTGCTTTTTCTGCCATGTCGGTCATTAGAGTTATGTGCGCGTTGACGGTGGTCATCACCGGTCAACTGTTTGTCTGTCTGTGCTATTGTCTTGGCGGCCTCAATGAAAGTTTCCCAATCTTTGGGTCCTCCGTCTCTACCTTTCACGCGCTTGATCAGATCGTCACACTTGACTGCCCTCATGAAGTGCGCGCGCATCATTTTTTCTCCCACATCTCCAATCTCCAAGCATTCTTTGTTATATCTTGTGATAAAATCTTCCACGCTTTCGTGGTCTCGACGCCATATGTTTAGACAATCTGCTGGGTCTCTGGCGTGCCTCCGCTGTTGAGAGAAGTGTGCCAGGAACTTCTCTCTGAAGTCAACCCATGATTTAATTTTTCCTGCTGGTAAGCTGTCGAACCAGACGCGCGCTGCGCCCACGAACGTTTGTGCGAACAGGTGGCACCAAGTTGGTAGGTTCCACCCACCTGTTGCTCCTGCGCCTTTGAAGACCTGGAGGTGATCATCTGGATCTGTCAGTCCATTGTATTTGCCAACGTTGTGCGGCAGCTTGGTTTTGTCTATGGCAGCTGTGGCAATCTCCCTGATGAATTTCGAATCTTCAGCCATATCGTCTGGACGATAGCTTAAGGTATAGTCATGCTCTGCCTTTGGGTTGTACCCTGCGCGCTTTGCGGGCTTGTATGCTTCATGCTCTGGATGAAGTCTGCTAAACACTGTGGTTTCCCGTTTGTATGTTGGGTCGTCTTCTTCTTCATCCCATTCTGTGTTCATATTGCGCGCGCCTAAACGAGCCTGGATCGGTTTTCTTTGCACGTTGGGATTTTGCACAAAGTTTCTTTCTGTTTCACCATAGGTATCGCGCGTGTCGTGCGCGCTTGGTCTTCTCACATTTTGAACTGGTCATCTCTCCGGACGTAGGTTCCACGCGTTAGTCTGCTGAGTTGTATGTGTACTCAGAGACCTTGGTTGTGGAGTTACAAATGCTGACTGGTTAGCTTGTGCCTGGAGTAGAGCTTGCTGTGCGCTGAGTTGCGTATAAACGAGGTTTATGGACGCCATCTGTTCGGCATACCAGGAAGCGAGAGTTTTTCCTTCGGGTAGCCCTAAAAGTGCGGAGTAATTGAGTTGTGCTTGTTCCGATGGAGCTGAGGGGCCAGCTCCATGGCTTGGTGTCAGAATTGATGGTGGTGTTTGTTGCAACACCCCGGTCGGAGTTTGGAATGCGGCTCCGTTTGTGGTTTGAGTGATAATCCTTGCTGGTGGAGTTTGGAAAGTGGGTCCAGTTGTGGTTTGGCTAACAACCCTGGATACACTCCCAAAGATAGGAGGAAAATCGTTGTTCAGTTGTCCCTCTTGGATGGTTTCGTTCCTTTAACCCCTTTGGACGTGTGCTGTGTCCGAAACGAGTTCGAAGGAAGAAACTTCTCCGTCGACTGGGTGTGAGGGATTTTGTTCGGCCATTTTGACGAGTGTTTTTTAATAGAGAAAAGAGATGAGATTGGTTTTGCAAAAAGTGGATGGCGCCAATGATGAAACACCGATTAACACAAGGTTTATCGATGGGGTTATTTCGTCTATGGGGTTCAACCTCTTTTCTTGCTTGTATCAATGGCTTGAGATCTGCAAAACAGTAAACACCGTCAGTCTCGTTAAGAGGGGGAGAAAGGGGATTTCCCTCTTAACCAGGCTCCGGCGTGAGAATAAGTACTGTTTTGAGAGAAATAAACAGTGTGTGTATAGAGTGAGTATGGAGAGTAAAGATTCTGAACCTGAATGGTGAAGGGTCCTATTTATAGCCGGAGGGTAAAGGAGGGAGGAGCAGCTGTGCCAGCTGTGGGTGCGCGCCAGCTGTCCGACCAGGAGGAATATCCTCTTGGTCTGTTCTGTTGTGGCAGGGATAGTGGTACACGTGGCGCGCTTGCATTTGCCTATGCTGGAAACCTTGTACTGACGACGTCAGTTCTGCTCCCTGATTTGCTGCAGGCCTACGTGGCGTCCTGCGGTTGGTGACACGTTTTGTCCTTTATGTCTGGTAGAGCATCTTTGGTGCCACCTGCAGATCTTCCAGAAGTTTCTAGAAGCTTCTGGGTTGCTTTGCTGATGTGGCTGCCAAGTGTGCTCAAGAAGTGGTATGGTCCCTGCCATGTAGGCAAGGAATTGGGACCATACCTCTTCAATTTTGTATATCATAATTATCTACTAATTTTAAATTCGCCGTATAAATTTAAACACTTAATTTCAACACTTAAACAATGCACGTGGACAAAAAGAAGTTATTTGAGGACTGACTGGACAATATATGTTTGGTTACTATTTAAAGAAGTGTTTATATGGGCTCGTCAAAGTCCATTGGGTCTAGATTTAGTAGGTTTGTTAGGAGTAGAGGTGTAAAAAAAACCGGTTCCATACCTAACCCGGTGGAAATGATTCATACCCGGTTCCGATTCCTATCCGGTAGGAGGAGGAACCGGTCCATACCCATTTATACCCTATTGGCCCTTCCCGGTTCTACCTTTTTTTTCTAAGATCGATTCCTACTCAACTCGGTTCCGACCCAACCTGAATTTACCCGGGTAAGAACCAGTTTCAATGGTAAAAAAAATTAAAATCGGTTGGAACCGGTTTTGGACATCCAAAATAAAATACCTTTGGGGTGTATTGGTTATTTACCCAACTCAAAAAAAACCAAAAAAAAAAAACGGCAAGTCAAACAACTTACGAAAATGTCTCAATATTGGAGTGACGATGAGTACATGTTGGGTCTAGCTTTTGTTCACGTTAGGACTGAAGACTTACGTGGGGAGGGTCCAAGTAATAACTTTGGGAGGGGGTTTTGATCTCGGGTTAAGGATAGGTTTGACGAGGAATTAAGTTATCCCACCGGACGTAGAAGTAATGCTCTTAAAACAAAGATTATTAGCATGGCCCAACCAATAGGAATATTTCATGAAATTTATTGTCGATGATCGAACGAGATTAAAGAATTAAATGACGAGCAAGTTATTAAAGAATCATTGGCAGAGTATGAACAAATTAATAGAAGACCATTTACCAAACTAGATATTTAGAAACTCTTAAAGGAAGTTCAGTTATAGTTAGGCTATATGGTGTGGAGCCAAGCTCCATGACGCCCCTAAAATTTGGATGAATTTGATTTGGCCAAGAATGCTAAACAATGGGGTCCACAACTAGAGCCTTTAGTGCTCACCATTGCACTTTAGCGTTCTTCTTTGACACCCACTGGGCGGTGTTCAAGGTGTTATTGACCAGTGTGGAGGTGGGCCGCCACTCTACACCGGTTAGCCATAGTATTAGTAGTTTAGTTTTAGTAATTCAGTTTAAATAATTGTAGTTTTAGTATTTTATGTGTAATGTTAATTGTTAAGTATGTTTGATTTTAATGATAATTTATATAAGTTAAATATTAAAACATGAAACATTTAAATAACAAACATTAAAATCTTACACATTAAACATAAACATTAAAACATGAAACACTAAACATTAAATATAAAACTTTACATCCTATTCTTATTTAAAACATTAACTTAATGATAAACTTAAACAAATACAACATAAAATGGAAGTTAAACGCTATCACTATTTTTGGCCGGCAGTTCCAGACGATTCCTCCTCCTTCTTCGTTTTTTTAACCGGACAATGTTTCTCTGTATGTTTTTTTGGGGGTTGAGTTTGCCACGGCTTTCATGAACTTGTCACAGTATTTGTACCGAGCAATCTCAGTGTTGTCAGACATAAGGCAGAGGTCGAAGTGCTTCCAAACCTCTGGGTTTCTCTTAGTTTCAAGAACCAAAACAATATTTTCATTGCTTGCCATCGTTGGAGTGTTGGAGATGTAAAAAAAGTTTAGCGGTTTTGTGTTTTTAGAGCGTTTGAGAGTTAAAGAAGTGGTGTGGTTAAAACTAAACATTTTAGGCCAATTTATACCAAGTTAGAGGGCTAAAGTGGTCGAAAATCGATTCCAAATGGCAATATTACCGTTAGGAACCGATTTCTTAACGGTAATTTAAAAAAAAGGGTATACCAGATTTATACCTGGTTCCGGTTAACCCGAAGCCGGTTTTTACCGAATCAGTTCCAGTGGATTTGATTATTTATATTTATACCCGGCTTCAGTTCCTACCGGGTTCCTGCTTTTTCCTAGGTCCAAAAATACCCGGTTGGGCCGTACCCAGTTCTTACGCAATTTCCTGGTACGACCCAAAACCCGTTTTGTGCAACTCTATTCAGGGGTAGTCTCTAAAGTTTATTTGATCTCATATTTTTATTTTTATTTTTATTTTTATTTGCTATATACTTAAATCTCAAGATATAGTTAGAAGTCGTTGCATCAAACTAAAATTTAGGGTCTGTTGATATGGGTATTTGATCGGAATGTCGCGCTCCGGTCAAAGATGATATTTATAAGCCCAAATTACCCTTAACAATGTGTTAGTGGTAGTAAGGGGTCGAACCTCGAAGAGTATGTGGTTTGTGTGTGGATTCGAATGAATTAAAACAATTGTCACAATTTATGAAGCTTGCTAAAGTATTTTTGTATTTTCGTTTAATGGAGAGATGATTTTTAACTAAATGAATTGATGCGAATGGTTAACAACTACTAATTAACGATTGCAAGAAAAATGGTTACTAGAACAATAATGATAAAAAGGAATCACACCCGGTTTCGGTAATTGTTAACCTAGGATTTCTACAAGTTTTAGTTTCAACTCAAATGCATTCGATTAACGGATTTAGTGTACCGTGACTTAGGTGCTACTAGCTATCAACGCCCCGAAGAACGGACAAAAAGACACTTTGTAATCAACACAAGTAAATCCTAACAACGACAACGTACAATTACATATCACCATTTCGCAAAGTCATAACTTTTAACATCGTTCGACAATTCACGAATTCGTAACAAATGTAATACTATTGTCAAAAGTTTCAAAAACCAAATACAAATTGTCACTAAGATGAAACAAGAACAAATTGAAACCCTAAAATTAACAACTACCTACACCGGGGTGAAACCGAGATGATTAGTCGCTCATGTTTGATGCAACTTGATCACCGGATGCTTGGAATGCGGATGGAGTCATCTTGAAGCTTGTAGGATGAAGAAATGATGGAGAATTAGGGTTTATGGAATGATGATGGTGAGAAGGATGATGGATTGGATGAATTAGGGTTTTGATGGTGAATTGGGGATGAATGATTGTGTTTCGGTTGTAGAGATGATAGATGATGGAATGGTTGGTGAATGATGGATGATAGTGGCTCCAAGAACAAGTTCAAACTCCAAAAGATAGTGTAACTTATGAGTTAATGCCCCAAGGACCAATCAAAATCGAAATTAATCCCCAAAACACACAATTCGCGTTTCAGCTTTTTACAAGTCGTCGCCGACGGGTCTGACCCCGTCGCCGACGGGCTCCCAATTCTTCAAGTCTTGCCGACGGTTTATGCACCTGGATACGGGCTTTCTAGCCGACGGGTTCATTTAGAGGGCGTCGCCGACGGGGCTAGGGCCGTCGACGACGGGCTCTCGTTTACACATTTTCTGTTTTCCGCTTCCAACACTTCCGGTTGACCCGTAACGCATCCTGGTGCTCCGGTTTTCGACCCGGTGACCCGTAAAGCTCCCGAAAAGCTCCTTAAACTTTATAAAACCTGCATAACACAAATCTTATTAAAAGTAGGCCATTCAATATTGAAACTTATGTAAAAACACTAAGTTACGCAATAACGAACACTGGTTTTCAAGCACGTATCACATCCCCACACTTGTCTTTTGCTTGTCCTCAAGCAAATCTGTTTTTCACTTTCACGTGGGTCGAACAACGAATATACATCCCATCCCCGAGACAAAGGTTAAGGTGTATTGTCATACAAAAGTTCACATTCTTTACCATCTCCACATATTTACCGGCAAGTGAATAATCACATATAATAATGGGTATCCAAGATTAACCCGCCCGTAAAACTAACAAGTCATGCATATCCCTCACAATGTTCTCTCCACTCGGCTTAAAATTTGGCTAATATGTATAATGTATTAGCACTACAATCAATTAATCGCTCAAAACCGGTTAGAACACGTACCCGCATAGGCTTGCAACTCAATCATTCTCCACCATCAATCACGAATACTAAGCACAAGTCAAAAGGTCTTTGAAGGGTTGTAACGGGGCTAGGCTAAGGGTATGGAATAGGATACTTTTAAAATGGCTAAGGTGATGAAAAATTCGATTTTTATTACAAACCACTAAACTAAACAAAACTAAATATAAACATCAACTATGAGGCAACAACTTTCGCCTTTTATTCAACAATTACTAGTACATCTTTTTGTGTTTTTCTCAATGAGTTTTAATTCTTTTTTTTTTTACAAATGAATCACAACTATACAAACTTAAATTCCTAAAATCGAATTTTCATCACACGAGTTTAAAAAGAAAAGGCTTATGGTTATGGGCTAAGTGGGTTGTCAAACGAAAGGTTTAGGCTCAAAGTTGGCTACTAAGGGATAATTTTTGGGTAAGGATATAAAAATGGTGTAAAAGGAAAAGGTTTACCTAATGCCTTAATCATTCTCGTGCTTGTATTCGGTCTATGGTCTCGAACGTATCAAAAGTTCTACAATACGCGACTAATGGTCCACTCAACAAAGAAACATGTAAATGCAACTCTATGATATAAAAGTGGCTCAAACCTCACGTATAAGGGTATGATATGTGATATGCATGATATACTAGTTTCTTAGGCGGATTATTCCCAAATAACCACCCGCTAAATACCCGTCATGCTATTAATTTGAACTTGACCATGACAAAAGACCAAATGAGTTGTGCCATCCCTCGTTGACTTGGTTACTTGTGCTTTTAAGATTGCTTTTGAAACAAGACATTTTTGAAAAATTTTTGAAATTTTCCCCCATCCCCACACGGCAAACATTGTCCTCAATGTGTAGTGTTTAAATGCCTGGGTCAAAATCGAAAATTTTTACTATTCCCCCATCCCCACACTTGAAGTACATATTGTCCTCAATGTGTAAGAACTAGAGTTTTAAAAATGCACAAGGGATGTGACACGACTAACCTTCCCAACTTTTCACCCCGGAAATTAAAATACACATTACAATCCACTTATTCCTAACTAACAATCAAAGTAAAAAGAAACACATGCACCTGATTTTTATCGCTTGATGCTCATATCCTTCGTCTCTTCATAAAAATGGTTGTCCCGCGAACATGTTGTACCTACAAATTCTAATCCTTGTCTAGAAGCATGCTTCTCACAACCATCAAAATTTGTTAGTTACGTAGTTCTACCCTTTTTATGAACACATTACCAAGCCATGCATTATTTCACTTTGATTTTTGTGGAAAATATTTTACAACAATAACAAACCTAACTCACTTTCGTAGGAATCACGGTTGCATTTAGCTTATGCAACAAGCCCTTTTAAACCCCCCAATAGCTTGGGAGGACGAGAGGTCTCGTGAGGGTTATATAGGGAACACACCGACAAAGTTCATTTAAGTAGACATAAATTAAATAAAAACGACAAGAAATAAAGGAACAAAATATACAACAACAACAACATAAAATATACCATACCTCTACCGCTGATATCGCTCGTTTGGATCCATTGGCGGGTTGGGTTGGTATGGATAACCAGTGAGGGCCTCGAACATCTCCCTATAGTTATCGAGGGGACTTTGCTCCCCTTGAGGCGGTGGTTGGTACGGGATCGGGATAAAGCTAGACCCTACCGCTTCGGCCCAATGTGGAGTCGGGTCGGATGGGCCTTGCGTGTAACACCTCGAATTTTTGCGTCCAATAATGTGTTAACACGTGTCATTTGATTACACATGGCATTTATATTAAATAAAGGACAAATTTTGACAAACCTTGAAAGTATATAAATTCGAGGGTTATAAATGTCAAACAAGGGTAAATATACTGTATGGTAACCCTAAATGGTGCTTGTACCTTCAAACGAATAAATGATGGATCGTACGGAAGCGAAACACGAAAGGAAGTGAGAGATTACAAGCTACAGGGGTTAACTGTGTCAACATGTTTAATTATACCTCTGAGTGACCCTTTAACGTTCCCAAAGCCTTGTAACAATGTTATACACTCACTAAAATATAATATATAAATTTCGCGAAGTTTCGTTATGAAACAGGAAGGTTACGATCAAATTCGTATAAGAAGGGTTAAAAGCGTCAATCATGAAAGTTAAGACTTTCTGAATAAATTAATAAACTAACCGGGGACTTAACAACGCGGATAAATAACACGAGGTCCTTAGTTGTAATTAACCGAGGGCCAAACCGCAAAGTTACCCCTTCAAACCCGAAAGGGCAGGTAAATCATTACGAAAGATTTCGTTATTAATTACCAGGATTTCGTAATCATTTCAAAAGATTTTAAAAATCTGAAAAACAGGCCCCACGCGACCCGCATTGCATTTGTGGTTAAGTTGAGGCGGGCCGCGAGCCTCCTCTTTTACTCGCCTGGTATTTAAATCCGAGGCGGCCCGCATTAGAAACGCATGGAACTCCCATGCGGGCCGCATTAGACGCCCAGATGCAGAAAGTTGTAACTACTTGCCTTTTGGAGCATTTGAACGACCAAACATCAATCAATGAGGCATGGGTGCCCCCTACTCGACCCATACACCTTAGGGACACCTGCCCATGATCCATGATCAAATGTAGGCTGAGTTGTGATGATCTTGAGGTCCTTTGAGCACTATAAATAGCAATGTTGAGGTTACAACATTCACACAACTCAAAGACTTCCATCTGATCATTCCAAGAGCTCCCTAGCATTCTCTTCTGTTCCATAAGCAAGAACACACTTCTGTAAGTCGTTCACAACCATTTTGGTCATACATTTCCATAGTTTTAGCTTAGAAACTCAACCGTCGTAACTAACGGTTGTCATTACAATATCTTGCAAATGGTTCAGTCTTATGACGGATCAAAAGTAGTTTTGATTAGGTAATTATGTGGGTAATAAACCTCTAAAAAGGTTCCCCCTGATCACCACTCTAACTATGTCAAATATCGAGTCAAACGTGCGGTTAAAAAGTCAACAGAAAGCTATTTTAACGATTTATGCATAATCTGTAATGTATATGTTATGAAACCTGTTTTGACACTTATAAAACATGATAATAAGTATATAAACTTGTTTGCGCTCGTTTGAATCGACCATTTGCTATATTGAACCGGTTCGGAGCCGAATGTCGCAAAAGTTTGACTTTTGCTTTGACTTCAGTTCTGACCCGTTTTATTTAGGTATAGATATACCTTAGGACTCTCTTAGGACCAGGTTACATGATGGTATGAACCTCTGTGATCGGTTCATGAGTTATCCGAGTCTTTTACGCATTTCCGTCATTCGCCTAAAAGTTGACCGTAACGGCCTTTTGAAATTTAAACGAGTATTTCGGACACGTGAACGGACCAATACCTTGCTTATTAAATTATAAGCATGTCCTTAAAGTTTCACGTCAATCCGAGGTCTAGAATGAGAGTTATGCTAATTAGCGCAATTTAAATAAACTTTTGTAATAAACGGCGCAATTAACATAACACCTATCTAAACCAAGATTTCGTCACCAAAACTTTTACCCACTGTATTAAAATAATATTTTGGGAATTTTAAAGATTTTTAATAATTTTTACCTCGCTCATAACCTGCGGTTATGGCTACGGTTCGGTAGATACCGAATATGCCCTTTTCGGCCAAAACATGAGTTCTACAAAGTCTTTTGACCCGATTCCAGTTGCTACTGATTTTAAATAATAAATAAAGTATTTAAGCTTTATAAGCTGTTCGGGAAACTCAGATTTCCTGTAGAACTCGAAAAGCCTTTTTAAAGTCTTTAAAAATGACCAAAAAGTCCCTACGGGGCATAATATTAATTTAAACTCATTACGGGCGTCACGGAAGGTATCCTACTGATACCACAACCCAATTAAGGCATATTGACTTAGGAAATAAGCGTACGACTCTCATAGTTAACCGTTTCGCCTATTGCGCGCACGGTTCGGCTTATGAAACTAGTTTTCATAAATTAGCCGATACGGGTCAAATTATATTATTTGAACCCCAAAATCCAGAGTGTGAACCATAAACCCGTATAAAACAAGTCTCTGAACTTGTTGGGTCAGAATCACACTCCATTCTCGGTTTTCGCCTTTTCGCGCGATTAAACCATATCTATATATGTATATATATATCGGAACCAACCGGTCTAGGCTACGGCCATTTTAACGACCCGTTAGGATTCTAAGAGGTTAATTAAAACCTTCGTTCCAGATTAGGAGCCCCAGTAAAAGCTATCGGTGATTTAATCCAATTAAGGAAATATACTTGCAAAGGTAAATACTTTAACTTATTTCCCCTATATGGGCTTGGGTTACGGTATATTAATACCGCTTGATTGAGCATTATATTCTTCCATCGCTTTGGTGGTTAATTAAATAATATGATCGGCTCATTTAAACAGTTTTGTTGCTTATAAGCCTTTGGGGGGTTTAATGACCGTTGTCCCGGATATCCTTGGCATCATTTTACGAAATGGCCACGACCATCGACATCCCGGTGTAGGCGTACACCCGGTATAAAGTGTCGACATTAAATTAAAAGACGTAGCCGTTGGTTTTTATACTACAGTTTTACGCAAACGTGGTGTGTCTATAAATCTTTAACCCAGCACGACCCGGGCTACTGAACGCATAAAAGAACATGTAAAACGTTCACAAGATTTTATTATAATTTTCCCAAGTTATAAAAGAGTTTGTGCCTTGTGCATTCAAATCAATTTTAATAAACATTTTCAAATGTGTCAGTTGAATGTATTTACCAGTGTAAACTGGCGTATTTTCCCCAAAAAGATTAAGTGCAGGTACTGTACGAAATTGGCTGGTATTAGCTGCCTAAGCATCATGAATAGTCTCGCAAACTCGATGCCGTATCTGAATGAACAACATTGTATTATTTTGATCCGCTGTGGATATATTCAACTTCTGTAATACATTTGATATTTCAATCAGAGGTTGAGTTTATATATTTATCTTATGCTTCCGCTGTGCATTATATAATTGTGTGGTTTGACTATATTGTTGCCAACGTCGTCACGGTAATACCCCACCTGGCCCACCGGTGAGATACGTGGAAATCGGGGTGTGACAGGTTGGTATCAGAGCCAACATTGAGTGAATTAAACACTATCCTATTGTGTTTAATCTCAATGACACAATTGCACATACTTGAGTCTAGACGAGAACTTAGGACAAATTCGAATTGTTATTCCAATTTTGTCTTTTCTTTTATTATTGGAATTTAAAGTTTTATAAAGCAGGAAAATGCCACCTGTTATATTCCGAGGAAGAGGAAGGGGAAGAAGAGGCAGAGGAGAAGTCGTGACACATCACGATAACGAAGCTGGACCATCTGGTACAAGACATCCTTCGATGACACGGAGCGAAGAGCCACAACGACGAAGGGATCTTTACGAACCCGCGAGGCATTCCACTTCGCACAGCTCGACGCCATCCTACCGGCACTCCTTTGGGCCAAACTCAGAAAATGATCCCAACAATCCACAACCTTCCTTCATACCTCTACAACATTCGGTATCGCACCGAAATTATGACGACCCTACTCCATACTACATAGGTCAGTTTAATCCGGCTGACTACATACAGGAACCTTCAGGTTTTGTTCCACTAGGGCCACAAGACCACTTTTCTGAAGATCCCATGGAGGAAGATGAGGATCCTACTGAACCAGCTCGTGGTACGCCCACGCATCCGATAGAAGTCTCTGATGGGTCATCCTTCCATGGCACACCCTATCAGGGACCAGACAGTTTCCAAGCGTTGTTTGACCGACATGAATGGTACTACACGCCACCTCAACAGACATCACAACAACCGCGACATCCACAGGATCCCTCTGAGGATTCACGCTTTGAGGCAGTTACGCCACCACCTCCGCCACCGGCGCAACCAGTAATACCTGATCCGCCAAGGCGTAGGAGGACGAATGCTCGTATGTCTACACGAGGAAGAGGGGGTATCCACTTCAGCACTCCTCAACATTCTAGTAGTAGCCACTATCCGCCACTACAAGAAGAAGGACCTTCAAGTCCTATACAGGAGGCGAACTCCGCACCAGCTGCACAAAATTCGCCACCATTTGGGTATGACCAACCCATACCTGCTTACACGGGTCCAACGGCTTACAATCCGTTCGAACCGTCACAGGCACAATACAACTACGGCTATGAGCGCGACCCGTATGTGGTGTCGGCAAGATATAATGCGCGCTACCCTGACGGAGCACATGGAAACATGGGACCACCGGACTACTCAGCTCATGGGTATCCAATACCTCCCAGACCTCCAGTTCCGCATCAAGCGCCACAACCACGTTTCTCTCCTCCTGAACAGGAAGAAATACTCCATCGACTAGATCGTGTGGAGAGAGAGTTCGAGGAAGAGAAGAAAAGCCACCGAGGATTTCTCAAAGGCTTGGCGAACCTACTAAAGGGCAAAAAGAAGAAACGTGACCATTAGCCCTTAATAGTTGTACTAATGTAATTTCTACTTTGAAATAAGTCCCTGTGTGGACAACTTATCGTATATTAGTCCCTGCGTGGACTTGTCACTTATTTTAAACCTCTATGGAGGTATGTACTACTTGAAAGACCCGTTTAGGGCAATATGTAATTGTATTTGAGATTATGGAATGTATGTTATGAGTTTTGTTTTAATATGTATAAAATAAATCAAAACCATTCCTTTTGTATTGATCTGCCTAAATAAAGAATCTTAAAGGGTGAAACCTAGCTTGGTGTCTTTTAAGATCCAGTCAAGATGGTACGACCTAATTAAAAAGATTCTGATTCCCTGTTAACCTCTGTACGCATGTTAACAATCATGGCAGATGTGATTCGTTAAAATCACGCACGTCATTCTTATACAATAATCCTTTAAGGATTTCAAAACCCAATTAAATGATTTATAAATCGTGGGTTAAATCACCAATGAAGGTGATCAGTATTATTAAAACATCCATTAGTGATGTAATGCCTACGGGCCAATATTATTAAAACATCCATTAGTGATGTAGTGCCTACGGGCCAATCTTATTAAAACATCCATTAGTGATGTAATGCCTACGGGCCAATATTATTAAAACATCCATTAGTGATGTAGTGCCTACGGGCCAATATTATTAAAACATCCATTAGTGATGTAGTGCCTACGGGCCAATATTATTAAAACGTCCATTAGTGATGTAGTGCCTACGGGCCACTATTATTAAAACATCCATTAGAGATGTAGTGCCTACGGGCCAACTATATTAAGACATCCATTAGAGGTGTAGTGCCTATGGGCCGTAATAATTGTCTTATAAAGACAAAAGGCAGTGGTAGTCTATGACTCTCTGTCAGAAAGAGATAAAAGAACTACGGTTCAAATCTCTATGCCTTTGATTCTCTGAAATCTCGGCTAAAATTATAAAACATCCTCGTGATTAGGCTTTATGCCGCCAATACTATTCATATAGCTGAAATAGGATATATTCAAATCCTAATATTAAATGAGATAATAAGTTAACCAAATATGGTCTCTGTACCATGGTTGACAAGTTGTCATAAAAGACAATTATATAATAATCTCCTGAATAAAATATTGTTATCTTCTGTAACAGATTCAAGTTACAATGGCGGATCCCAATGGAGAGAACAGCCACACAAATGAAGATGACTATGACAATACGCCAGTGCATCTGACAGGCGCACAACTGAAGGCTCTGATTGACAATGCTGTTCAGGCAGCTCTTGATCGTCAATATACTGAGTCCCAAGGCAGAACCGTGTCAAAACCACCCTCTAAACCAAAGACACACTCCAAACCACCCTCTCAACCCAAGAAAGATGACGACAAACACTCGTCCACTGAGCACAGCGTTCATCGCGATAGAGAATATACTGATGCATCCAGTGCTAAGGGTTGCACCTACAAATACTTTGTATCATGTAAGCCCCGGGAATTTACAGGGGAGAAAGGTGCTGTTGATTGTATTACCTGGCTAGATGAGATGGACACTATTGTGGACATCAGCGGGTGTGCAGCGAGGGATGTGGTGAAGTATGTGTCCCAGTCTTTCAAGGGCGAGGCCCTGGCATGGTGGAGGGCGTTGGTGCAGGCATCTGGTAAGTCTGCTTTGTACAAGATGACATGGGAGGAATTTATTGCTCTCATTAAGGAAAACTACTGCCCTCAGCATGAGATTGAGAAGATTGAGGCTGACTTTGTGTCACTGGTGATGACGAACCTGGACTGCCAGGCATATTTGACGAGTTTCAATACCATGTCTCGTCTGGTTCCGTACCTTGTAACACCAGAACCTCGAAGAATCGCCCGTTTTATTGGGGGCTTGGAGCCCGCAATAAAGGCGAGTGTAAAGGCATCTCGGCCGACGACCTTCAGGTCAGTTACTGACCTCTCCTTGTCTCTCACCTTAGACGCTGTCCGTCTGAGGACACTAAGGAACAAGGAGGCTGAGAAGAGAAAACGTGAGGATGATACCTCACGAAGATCAGGGAAGAAGCATCGTGGAAACGGTGAAGGCAAAAGAGGGTCGGAGGCAAAGAAGGATGGGTAAGCTGGTGAAAGGCCCAACTGCAAGATATGCAAGAAACCCCACTCTGGGAAATGCAGATTTGCATCGAACTCACAGTTGCAATCAAAGACTCCTTCCTGTGGACTATGCAAGTCCAAGGATCATAAGACTGTGGAGTGCAAGAAGATCAAGGATGCAACCTGCTATGGTTGTAATGAAAAGGGGCATATCAAGAGTAACTGCCCAAGGTATGCCAAGAAGGCGGAAGAGACAAAGAAGTCAAATGCGAGAGTTTTTCGCATGGATGCAAAGGAAGCGGTTAAGGACGACAATGTGCTTACAGGTACTTTTCTCGTAAATAATATATTTGCAAGAGTCTTGTTCGATTCTGGCGCTGATAAATCCTTTGTGGACCAGAAATTTTGCCAACTACTAAATATGCCTATCAAAACCCTTGATATGAAATACGAAGTAGAGTTAGCAGACGGCACGATAGAAACCGTCTCAACTGTTCTAGAAGGATGTGAAATGTCCATTAGGAACCATTCTTTTCCTTTATCTCTACTTCCCTTCAAACTTGCGGGTTTCGACATTGTGCTAGGCATGGACTGGTTATCCCATAATCAGGCCCAAATCATTTGCGGCAAAAGGCAGATAGTTTTAAAGACTCCCAGTGGTGAATCTCTTACCATTCGAGGAGATACGCAGTACGGGTTACCCGAGGACGTATCTATGCTCAAAGCTTCAAGGTGTTTGAACAGAGGCTGCGTAATTTACATGGCTCAGGTGATAATAGAAGAACCTAAGCCGAAGATCGAGGATCTTCCTGTCATATCTGAATACCCCGAGGTTTTTCCCGAAGAACTACCTGGTTTGCCACCAGATAGACAAGTGGAGTTCAGAATAGACATCATTCCTGGAGCGGCTCCGATAGCAAGAGCACCTTACAGACTAGCTCCAACGGAAATGAAAGAACTGAGGACCCAGTTGGATGAACTGCTGGCGAAAGGTTTTATCAGACCTAGTTCATCTCCCTGGGGAGCACCAGTCCTATTTGTAAAGAAGAAGGACGGATCGTTGCGGTTGTGCATCGACTACCGAGAGCTGAATAAAGTTACCATAAAGAATAGATATCCTTTACCAAGGATCGATGATCTGTTCGACCAGCTGCAAGGAGGAAGCTATTTCTCAAAGATCGACTTGAGGTCGGGCTATCATCAACTAAGGGTCAGAGATGAAGATGTACATAAGACAGCATTTAGGACTCGCTATGGTCATTACGAGTTCCTAGTGATGCCTTTTGGGCTCACAAATGCACCGGCTGCGTTCATGGATCTCATGAATCGCGTCTGCAAGCCGTATTTGGACAAATTCGTCATAGTCTTCATCGATGATATCCTTATATATTCCAAGAACCAAGCTGACCACGAGAAGCACCTCCGTTGCATTCTCGAATTACTACAGCGTGAGAAACTCTACGCCAAATTCTCGAAATGTGAATTCTGGCTACGAGAGGTTCAGTTTTTAGGTCACGTTGTGAGTGAGCGTGGTATCCAAGTGGATCCCGCTAAGGTAGAGGCAGTTATGAACTGGCAAGAGCCAAAGACGCCTACCGAAATCCGTAGTTTCCTGGGGTTAGCAGGATACTACCGGAGGTTTATTGAAAATTTTTCAAGGATTGCTGCGCCCTTGACTTCCCTAACCAAGAAGAAAGAAAAGTTTATTTGGGGCCCAAAGCAGCAAGAGTCCTTCGAAATCCTGAAGCAAAAGCTGAGCAACGCACCTGTGTTGACATTACCTGAAGGTACAGATGAATTCGTAGTTTACTACGATGCATCGCACACGGGCATGGGGTGTGTGCTTATGCAGAAGGGCAAGGTGATTGCCTATGCTTCAAGGCAATTAAAGGTGCATGAAAAGAATTACACCACCCATGATTTGGAGTTGGGTGCCGTTGTATTTGCACTGAAGTTGTGGAGGCACTACCTTTATGGTATTAAATTTGTGATTTATTCGGATCACAAAAGCCTCCAGCACCTGTTCAACCAGAAGGAGTTGAGCATGAGGCAGCGCCGTTGGATGGAGACCCTGAATGACTATGATTGCGAGATCAGGTACCATCCCGGCAAGGCGAATGTAGTCGCCGATGCCTTAAGCAGAAAAGAAAGGGTAAAACCCATTCGAATCAATGCCAAGAGCATTGAAGTCAAGAACAATCTAATCGAAAGGATATTAGCTGCACAGCGAGAGGCTGTGTTGGAAGCTAACTATCCAAATGAAAAGCTGGGAGTAACTGAGGAGCAGTTGACTCTTAGCAAGGATGGAATCTTGAGGCTGAACGGACGTATATGGGTTCCGATTTATGGAGGACTACGAGATGTTGTTCTCCAGGAAGCCCATAGTTCCAAATACTCAGTTCATCCTGGTGCTGACAAGATGTACCAAGACTTAAAGGCAAATTATTGGTGGATAGGCTTGAAAAAGTCTGTAGCCGCCCACGTAGCAAAGTGCTTGACTTGTGCTCAAGTCAAAGCCGAGCACCAAAAGCCGTCTGGCTTGCTACAACAGCCTGAACTTCCCGAGTGGAAGTGGGAATGCGTAACTATGGACTTCATAACCAAGTTACCCCAAACCAGGAAAGGAAACGATACAATATGGGTCATAGCCGATAGGCTGACTAAATCAGCTCATTTTCTACCCATCAAGGAGACGTATAGCTCCGATATGTTAGCCCAACTTTATGTCGATAAGATTGTAGCCTTACACGGCATACCTGTGTCTATTATCTCCGACAGGGATACTAGATACACATCTCACTTCTGGAAGAGTTTCCAGCAATCTTTGGGCACGCGTTTGAACTTTAGTACGGCTTACCATCCACAGACGGACGGTCAAAGTGAGCGTACTATCCAAACGCTAGAAGACATGCTTCGTGCATGTGCGATCGATTTAGGTGGTAACTGGGATAAAAACCTACCCCTGATCGAATTCTCCTACAATAATAGCTACCACACCAGCATAAAGGCTGCGCCTTTTGAGGCACTATACGGTAGGAAATGTAGATCGCCTGTTTGTTGGGCGGAAGTAGGAGAGGTCCAATTATCAAGACCAGAGATTGTTTTCCAGACAACGGACAAGATTGTCCAGATCCGGGAACGTCTCAAGGCTGCCCGCGATAGGCAGAAGAGCTACGCTGATCCAAAGCGTAAGGATTTTCACTTCGAAGTGGGTGAAAGGGTATTGCTTAAGGTGTCACCCTGGAAAGGGGTGATGCGTTTCGGCAAGAAAGGAAAACTGAGTCCGAGATACATAGGACCTTTTGAGGTCATTGAACATGTCGGATCAGTTGCCTATAAATTAAACTTGCCTGAAGAGCTCAATGGAATTCACAATGTGTTCCACATCTGCAATCTCAAAAAGTGCTTCGCCGATGAATCATTGGTGATTCCACACACAGATGTGCATATAGATGAGAGCTTAAAGTTCATAGAAAAACCTTTGTCGATTGAAGATCGACAGGTAAAGAAACTTCGAAGAAAGCACGTACCGATTGTAAAAGTCAAATGGGATGCTCGTAGAGGTCCCGAATATACGTGGGAAGTCGAAGACACAATGAAAGAAAAATACCCCTATTTATTTGAGTAAATCTCGGGTCGAGATTTATTTTAAGGGGGTGAGGATGTAACACCTCGAATTTTTGCGTCCAATAATGTGTTAACACGTGTCATTTGATTACACGTGGCATTTATATTAAATAAAGGACAAATTTTGACAAACCTTGAAAGTATATAAATTCGAGGGTTATAAATGTCAAACAAGGGTAAATATACTGTATGGTAACCCTAAATGGTGCTTGTACCTTCAAACGAATAAATGATGGATCGTACGGAAGCGAAACACGAAAGGAAGTGAGAGATTACAAGCTACAGGGGTTAACTGTGTCAACATGTTTAATTATACCTCTGAGTGACCCTTTAACGTTCCCAAAGCCTTGTAACAGTGTTATACACTCACTAAAATATAATATATAAATTTCGCGAAGTTTCGTTATGAAACAGGAAGGTTACGATCAAATTTGTATAAGAAGGGTTAAAAGCGTCAATCATGAAAGTTAAGACTTTCTGAATAAATTAATAAACTAACCGGGGACTTAACAACGCGGATAAATAACACGAGGTCCTTAGTTGTAATTAACCGAGGGCCAAACCGCAAAGTTACCCCTTCAAACCCGAAAGGGCAGGTAAATCATTACGAAAGAGTTCGTTATTAATTACCAGGATTTCGTAATCATTTCAAAAGATTTTAAAAATCTGAAAAACAGGCCCCACGCGACCCGCATTGCATTGCATTTGTGGTTAAGTTGAGGCGGGCCGCGAGCCTCCTCTTTTACTCGCCTGGTATTTAAATCCCAGGCGGCCCGCATTAGAAACACATGGAACTCCCATGCGGGCCGCATTAGACGCCCAGATGCAGAAAGTTGTAACTACTTGCCTTTTGGAGCATTTGAACGACCAAACATCAATCAATGAGGCATGGGTGCCCCCTACTCGACCCATACACCTTAGGGACACCTGCCCATGATCCATGATCAAATGTAGGCTGAGTTGTGATGATCTTGAGGTCCTTTGAGCACTATAAATAGCAATGTTGAGGTTACAACATTCACACAACTCAAACACTTCCATCTGATCATTCCAAGAGCTCCCTAGCATTCTCTTCTGTTCCATAAGCAAGAACACACTTCTGTAAGTCGTTCACAACCATTTTGGTCATACATTTCCATAGTTTTAGCTTAGAAACTCAACCGTCGTAACTAACGGTTGTCATTACAATATCTTGCAAATGGTTCAGTCTTATGACGGATCAAAAGTAGTTTTGAGTAGGTAATTATGTGGGTAATAAACCTCTAAAAAGGTTCCCCCTGATCACCACTCTAACTATGTCAAATATCGAGTCAAACGTGCGGTTAAAAAGTCAACAGAAAGCCATTTTAGCGATTTATGCATAATCTGTAATGTATATGTTATGAAACCTGTTTTGACACTTATAAAACATGATAATAAGTATATAAACTTGTTTGCGCTCGTTTGAATCGACCATTTGCTATATTGAACCGGTTCGGAGCCGAATGTCGCAAAAGTTTGACTTTTGCTTTGACTTCAGTTCTGACCCGTTTTATTTAGGTATAGATATACCTTAGGACTCTCTTAGGACCAGGTTACATGATGGTATGAACCTCTGTGATCGGTTCATGAGTTATCCGAGTCTTTTACGCATTTCCGTCATTCGCCTAAAAGTTGACCGTAACGGCCTTTTGAAATTTAAACGAGTATTTCGGACACGTGAATGGACCAAAACCTTGCTTATTAAATTATAAGCGTGTCCTTAAAGTTTCACGTCAATCCGAGGTCTAGAATGAGAGTTATGCTAATTAGCGCAATTTAAATAAACTTTTGTAATAAACGGCGCAATTAACATAAGACCTATCTAAACCAAGATTTCGTCACCAAAACTTTTACCCACTGTATTAAAATAATATTTTGGGAATTTTAAAGATTTTTAATAATTTTTACCTCGCTCATAACCTGCGGTTATGGCTACGGTTCGGTAGATACCGAATATGCCCTTTTCGGCCAAAACATGAGTTCTACAAAGTCTTTTGACCCGATTCCAGTTGCTACTGATTTTAAATAATAAATAAAGTATTTTAAGCTTTATAAGCTGTTCGGGAAACTCAGATTTCCTGTAGAACTCAAAAAGCCTTTTTAAAGTCTTTAAAAATGACCAAAAAGTCCCTACGGGGCATAATATTAATTTAAACTCGTTACGGGCGTCACGGAAGGTATCCTACTGATACCACAACCCAATTAAGGCATATTGACTTAGGAAATAAGCGTACGACTCTCATAGTTAACCGTTTTGCCTATTGCGCGCACGGTTCGGCTTATGAAACTAGTTTTCATAAATTAGCCGATACGGGTCAAATTATATTATTTGAACCCCAAAATCCAGAGTGTGAACCATAAACCTGTATAAAACAAGTCTCTGAACTTGTTGGGTCAGAATCACACTCCATTCTCGGTTTTCGCCTTTTCGCGCGATTAAACCATATCTATATATGTATATATATATCGGAACCAACCGGTCTAGGCTACGGCCATTTTAACGACCCGTTAGGATTCTAAGAGGTTAATTAAAACCTTCGTTCCAGATTAGGAGCTCCAGTAAAAGCTATCGGTGATTTAATCCAATTAAGGAAATATACTTGCAAAGGTAAATACTTTAACTTATTTCCCCTATATGGGCTTGGGTTACGGTATATTAATACCGCTTGATTGAGCATTATATTCTTCCATCGCTTAGGTGGTTAATTAAATAATATGATCGGCTCATTTAAACAGTTTTGTTGCTTATAAGCCTTTGGGGGGTTTAATGACCGTTGTCCCGGATATCCTTGGCATCATTTTATGAAATGGCCACGACCATCGACATCCCGGTGTAGGCGTACACCCGGTATAAAGTGTCGACATTAAATTAAAAGACGTAGCCGTTGGTTTTTATACTACGGTTTTACGCAAACGTGGTGTGTCTATAAATCTTTAACCCGGCACGACCCGGGCTACTGAACGCATAAAAGAACATGTAAAACGTTCACAAGATTTTATTATAATTTTCCCAAGTTATAAAAGAGTTTGTGCCTTGTGCATTCAAATCAATTTTAATAAACATTTTCAAATGTGTCAGTTGAATGTATTTACCAGTGTAAACTGACGTATTTTCCCCAAAAAGATTAAGTGCAGGTACTGTACGAAATTGGCTGGTATTAGCTGCCTAAGCATCATGAATAGTCTCGCAAACTCGATGCCGTATCTTAATGAACAACATTGTATTATTTTGATCCGCTGTGGATATATTCAACTTCTGTAATACATTTGATATTACAATCAGAGGTTGAGTTTATATATTTATCTTATGCTTCTGCTGTGCATTATATAATTGTGTGGTTTGACTATATTGTTGCCAACGTCGTCACGGTAATCCCCCACCGGGCCCACCGGTGAGATACGTGGAAATCGGGGTGTGACATTGCGGGTGGGGAAGATCGGGGTAATTTGTCCACCCCGAGTGCTCGGCATATGGGAGGCCGGCTTGGTAGTCTCTCTGGTGCCGCTCCTGATCATGGAGCACTTTGGCATTATTAACCGTCATTTGTTGAGAGACGTACAAGGCACTCCAACGGCGTCGGTTCAATTCTCTTTCTTCCTGTTGACGCGCTGCCTCTGCTTCTTCTCATGCCCTCTTCGGGCTGCCTCATCCTCTTGCATCTTTGCCAACTGTTCCATGTGTGATCTTTGCATTGCTTGGAACAGTTCTTGCTCTTCCACAAACTTGTTCATTCTTTCCCTCTGGGCTTCTTGAGCTGCCCAATACTCTTGCATTGAGGATCCATGGGACCCCTCCTAAGCTTCCCGTCTTCGATTGTATTCCCGTCCTTCACCTATGCCCCCGATCAAAATTTTTGTAGGAAGGCACCCGTCTCATGGTCACAAAACCCGCCACATCTGCGTTAATTTCCCTATGTGGCCGCATGTATCGTTGCCTTGGTCTTTGTGCACCGGAGGGTTCAACTTCCTCCTCTTCATCCCCCATTTCTTCATCTTCTTCCGCTGCTGGTGGTGCCCCAGAAGTAAGAAACTCATACTTGTTACCCAAATTATCGGTCACAACGTACTTGTTCCCCGAGAATTTAACCTCTATCTTCCAATTCTTCCTCATGTACGCCATGTTAAATTCCTCCAACGGCTTAGAAACCCATAGTGATTCCGGGGGTAAGCCATTTTGTTGCACAATCTTGGCGCTAATAAGGCGTGCGTACGGAATAAAACGCCTTTGGGACGACTCCCTAGTAGCCCACGTGTTCATCATCACTATATGTCTCCATGACAATGTTGGGGTTCCATAAAGAAAAGCGTGCACCACCCTACAGTCACTCACTCTAACACCTCCACGATCACCAAACCTCGCCAAGATGTTCTCAACAGAAATCCCTTGAAGAATCTTTCCCTCAAGCGACATTTGCTTTCTTTTCATTTCTCCCCCTTTGTTGAACGGTAAAATAACATCTAACAGTTGGTCGAGATCATCGTTGTTCATGTGATTATCCAAAAAACGCTCGATGGGTGGGTAATCGTATGCTTGTACTCCCAAGGAGTCGAAACGCGCGATACAATTCATTGTCTCGAAAGACATTGTCATGTTCCCTCGAGTAGTTTTTCCCACCAACTTCCACTGTGATGGAGGTTCATTCTTGTTCACGAGCTTCAAGGTAGATAACCATTCACATACTTCCGCTAAGTATACCGTGGAGGTATTATCTTCACACCAATCAAGGATACTTTCCCATCCTAGACGTTCAAACATCTGCACAATCCCTATCTGACGAAATTCTTCTACATTCACAACCCGTTCACATAGCACCCTTTCTGGAACTGAAGTGTTCACATTGTTCACCATCTTCCACTTCCATAACTTAGCCTCTAACTTCCTGTCTTGATATCCCGACAACGGTTTGTTTTTCTCATCATCCCAAATTCTAGCGTTTTGGCTATCCCTAAATTTCACCCACTCCCAATCCTGCCTGTACAATCTTGCATCCTTCTCCTCTACGGAGCTTAGTTGCTCCCACTTCTTCGGTATTAAACCGGAAGAAGAACCGACCCCTGATGATGACGCTTGGCCTGTAGTCTTTTGTCTCTTACCTCCCGCCATAACTACAATCACAAACAAGCAAACATCAATGTAAACTCAACCTTCATTAGACTCTCAAACTTTGAACATGAGATGTGATGTTGAAAAATTAAAAAGTGAAAGTAAAATTGCATTTTTAAACTCTCAAAGTCGCCAATTTTATCATCTACTTATCAATTTCATGGTTGCACTTACAATTTCTTATAATTTCGACAATGTATTCAACATCACCTTCATGTTCAATCATGTGTATAACAAGTGTAATTACTTCACTATAGTTATAACATGCTCAAATTCTATTCATAACAACTAAACATACTTAAAGTCATGCTAAATCAACACACATTGTCTAAATAACATACTCTTAAACTAAAAAGTTTAAAATTTCGGAAGAAAAACACTAACTATATGAAAATCAAGCATAAATTTAAGGAGAATCCATACCTTTGTGTTGTTGGAACAAGAACAACTGTGAAAAGATGTAAAACAAGTAGATTGATGAACACCCTTTCAAAACCCTAACTAATCACGCCCAGAAATCTTGCAAAATAGCAAGAATTGATGAAAACCGTGTTGGGGGTTTTGTTCCTCTTGAAAAATTACCCAAGATGGACTCAAAAATCAGTTGAATTGGTGAAGGTTTGAGAAAGTTATGAAAGCTTGAAGGTTTTAGGGTTCTTGAGGGTAGAGGATGAAGAAGATGAAGAAGATATGTGTGTTAGGAGAGAGAGAGAGCAGAGAATTTGTGAGGTTGAAGTGAAAGGAGATCGAATATATGGTTAAAATTACGTTTGAATGATGTTTGGATAGGTGAGAGGGTGTTTGGGTTCGACTCTTATGGCTAGAAACAAGTCTGATGCGGCGACCAAACGGAAACCCGTCGCCGACGGGTCCCACCCCGTCGCCGACGGGTATGGGAAAAATTGAAACGGTGCGACGGCTTAATCACCTGTATATGGGAAATCAGGGCCGACGGGTCTTTTGAGAGGGCGTCCGGGACGGGCATATACCCGTAGCCGACGGGCACCACTTTTCACTTTCATAATTTTTTTAATGGAATTTTGGGCATTTTTTCTAAAAGGACCATATATATACAAAAATCTAAAATTATTAAAAATCTTTTTGTGAATTTTTATAACACGGAAACCGATCGAAAACCGTTAACGGCCCTACCACCCCCCAAAAAAATCGTGTATTGTCCTCAATGCACATAACAAAGTCTAAAAACATACCTTGTATCTTCGCGACCCGTTTGGAGTGCCCGGACATCACACAATTAAGAACGGTTAGTATGCAACGAAAACGATTAACATCAAAACACGCAAACAATTAAATAATTGTACATAACTTTACACCAACGTTACCGGTACTTTTTATTCGACCTCATAAACCGGAAAGCTTGCCACGAAGCTCACCGATTCTTTGTTTTCGTCTACCTTTTCGTTACCGTCGAGAAACGGTTTTAGCCGATGGCCATTTACCGTTTGCCGTACCCCATCCTTCGGGTCCTCGATAGTCTCATCACCCAATTGTCCGACCCGGGTGATAACATAGGGTCCCATCCATTTGCTCCGGAGCTTCCCGGGAAAGAACTTGAGCTTCGAATTGTAGAGCCACACCTTTTGACCCACTTCAAACTCTTTCTTCCTTAACTTGGCATCATGCACTCGTTTCATCCGATCCTTATACTTAGATGCGCATTCATATGCCATCTCCCTTAGCTCCTACAACTCACATAACTTGAGCTTCCGTTCCTTACCTGCATCATCATATTGCGCATTAACCTCTTTAATAGCCCATAACGATTTGTGCACAAGTTCAACCGGTAAATGGCAGTTTTTACCGTAAACCAACCAGTAAGGTGTGGTGCCTATGGGTGTCTTATGTGCTGTACGGTAGGCCCATAAAGCATCGTTCAACTTAATTGACCAATCCTTACGGTCTGCCCGCACGGTATTTTGCAAAATCTCTTTGATTTGCCTATTTGACACCTCAACTTGCCCGCTTGTTTGCGGGTCATAGGGGGTGGCAATCCTATGGTCAACACCAAACCACTTTAGAAGTTTCCCAAACCGAAAATTTTTAAAATGAGACCCTCCATCACTTATGATGACACGAGGAATCCCGAACCTTGAAAAAATATTAGTTTGGACAAAATTACAAACCACGGAATGGTTGTTTGTCTTGGTGGCAATTGCTTCGACCCATTTCGACACATAGTCAACGGCCACCAAGATGTACAAGTTGCCATAGCAATTGGGGAATGGGCCCATGAAATCAATACCCCATACATCGAAAACATCGACTATAAGGATTGGTTGCATGGGCATTTCATTCCTTTTTGAAATACCCCCTAATTTTTGACACTCTATGCAATTTTTAGCAAACTCATTTGCATCTTTGAAAATAGTAGGCCAATAAAGGCCACTATTCAACACTTTGGGACCCGTTTTGTGACCACTAAAGTGACCACCACATGCAAACGAGTGAAGATGTTGCAACACGCTTGGAATCTCTTCATCATCGATGCATCTTCTTATAACTTGATCCGCGCACTCCTTCCACAAATGCGGTTCTTCCAACCGATAGTATTTGATTTGGGACATGAAGTGTTGCCTTTTCCGTCTATCCCAATGTGCCGACATATCACCTGTAACAAGATAATTGACAATGTTAGCATACCATGGCAATTTATCTAATTTCATTATATGCTCATCTGGGAAAGACTCATTGATTTCTAAGGCCTTCGGATCCTCTTCAACCATCAATCGGGACAAGTGGTCCGCTACCACATTCTCAATACCCTTCTTGTCCCGTATCTCCAAATCAAACTCTTGGAGCAACAACACCCATCGGATTAACCTCGGCTTTGCATCTTTCTTCTCCATGAGGTACCTAACTGCAGTGTGATCAGAGTAAATAATCACTTTACTATCCCATATATAAGACCGAAATTTATCCAATGCATATACCACCACATGTAGCTCTTTTTCGGTGGTTGTGTAATTCAATTGCGCATCTGAAAGAGTCTTACTTGCGTAGTATATGGCAACGGGTTTCTTGTCAACCCGTTGTCCCAACACGGCCCCCACCGCATAATCACTTGCATCGCACATAATTTCAAAAGGTAAAGACCAATTTGGCGATTGCAAGATTGGGGCCTCCACTAGTTTCTCTTTCAAATTGTTAAAAGCATTTTGGCAATTTTCATTGAAATCAAACGGTTGGTCTTTTAACAACAAATTACATAAAGGCTTTGTGATATCACTAAAACCCTTAATAAACTACCTATAAAACCCCGCGTGACCTAGAAACGACCTAACACCTTTAACAGTCGTGGGATACGGTAAAGTAGATATGACTTGTACTTTAGCACGATCAACCTCTATCCCACGACTTGACACCACATGTCCCAACACAATTCCCTCTTGAACCATAGAATGGCTCTTTTCCCAACTTAGGACCAAACTAGCCTCAACACATCTTTTTAACACTTTATCTAGTTGGTCCAAACAAGCCTCAAAAGATGATCCAAAAATTGAGAAATCATCCATGAAGATTTCCAAAGACTTTCCCACCATATCTGAGAAGATACTCATCATGCACCTTTGGAAGGTGGCGGGAGCGTTACATAATCCAAACGGCATCCGCCTAAATGCGAATGTACCGTAGGTACATGTAAACGTAGTCTTTGATTAATCTTCTGGATGGATGGCAATTTGGTTATAACCGGAATAGCCATCTAAGAAGCAATAGAATTTTTGCCCCGACAATTTCTCAACTATTTGATCTATAAACGGTAAAGGAAAATGATCTTTGGAAGTTGCGGTGTTCAACTTCCTATAATTAATACAAATTCGCCACCTGGTTACCGGCCGAGTGGCTACCTCTTCACCTGCGTCATTTTTTACGACTTGTATACCCACTTTCTTGGGAACCGTCTGTGTTGGGCTCACCCATTGGCTATCCGAGATCGGGTAAATAATACCCGCATCAAGCCACTTCAACACTTCCTTCTTCACGACCTCCCGCATGTTCGGATTTAACCTCCTTTGTGCATCTCGAACGGGAGTCACATTCTCTTTCGTGATGATTTTATGCATCACCACCGAGGGACTAATGCCCTTCAAATCCGCAATGGTCCATCCAATCGCCGCCCGATTGGTGACCAAAACCTCCATCAACTTTTTCTCTTGCTCCACAGTTAAATTTGATGCAATTATAATCGGGAGTGTATTTCCTTCACCAACATAAGCATACTTAAGATGCTTCGGCAATGCTTTCAACTCAACTTCCGGAGGCTCTAATAAAGACAGCTTCAATTTAGTATCAATGCTCTCCGGTAAGCTTTCAACTTGGTGCGTCCATGTCGGTTTTCCTTCTCGAACCGCAAGCACCTCCAAACTCCTTACTTCTTCGTCCATGCTTCTCTCCACCTCCACTTGTGACCTGTCAAACATATAATAATCCTCCATTGTGTTTTCCTCATATACAACTGTGTCGCAAAGAGGTATACACGTGTCAACAATGTCTGCCATATAGCATTCATTATCAACTGGAGGGTTCATAAGTCCGGGAAAAACATGCAACCGCAACCTTCGGTTTCCAAATGTCATATCAACCGTTCCCGTTCTGCAGTCAATTTGAGCATTTGCAGTTGCTAAGAACGGTCGACCCAAAATCACCGTAGGTTGTTTGGTTGGGTCCTTGGCCACATAATCAAGTACTAGAAAATCCACCGGGTAGTAAAAATCCTCAATTTTTACTATCACATCTGAAACAACTCCACGGGGTAGTTTGGGTGTCAAATCGGCTAACACCACGGTGGTGTTTGACGACTGAAGTGGACCAAACTCATATTGGTCATATAAACTACCCGGTAGTATGCTTACACTAGCACCAAGATCTAGAAGCGCCCGGTTGATTTTAAAATCACCTACTTGAATTGAAATGATAGGCGCACCCGGATCTTGGAGCTTGGGTGGAAGTGCACCCGAGAGAATCGAACTCACATTTTCAGTTAAGTCTAATTTTTTTGGAAATTTGTGAGTGCGTTTTTAGGTACACAAATCTTTCAAGTACTTAGCATACGATGGTACTTGTTTAATTGCATCCAAAAGAGGTAAATTGATTTTGACTTGTTTGAAAATTTCCAACAACTCTTCTTGTTGCGGACCTCTTTTGTTTACAACTTTTTTCATCCTTCCCTTTAACGCTTCGGGATAAGGGGCGGTATTAGCCTCCACACCCTTTTCGTTAGCCTTGGGGACGGGGATGGTCGCAATGGGTGGATTGTTTTTCTTTTTCAAATCATTTTTATTTTGACCCGTTTAACCATCCTCACGCTCATCTTCACTCGCATCTTCCACCACCCCTTCAACAAACTAGGGTGATGGTGGTTTGACACCATTATCTATGACTCGACCACTACGTAAAGAAATTTCATTTAAATGTACCTCACGTTTGTTTCTCGAGCTCGACCCTTGATGCTTAGGGTTTACCGTGGTGTCACTTGGAAGCTTCCCCATGCTTCCCTTTATCTGGGCCACTTCTTCTGCTAGTTGGCCCACTTGTTTCGCCAATGCCTCATGTGCTTTATCTCGAATCTCGTTTGTCTTCTTCATCTCTTTGACATCATTGTGAGTCTCTTTTATGTTGCTTTGAGATTCCTTTTGCATGTTCAGCAAGGCATCCATCTTGGTACTCAAGTCATCGCCACTGGTTTGATTGTTCGACCCGCTTCCGTTACCGCCTTGGTTATTATAATTCTTTTGATACCCACCTTGGTAGCCTTGGTTGTAATTTCGTTGATAACCTCCTTGGTTACCACCTTGACGGTTTTGATATGATGACTTGCTTTGACCTCCTTGATTACCCGATTGGATGTTCGGGTTCATTTGATTTGAAGCGTTACCATATCGGAAATTGGGGTGATTTCTCAAACCCGGATGGTAAGTGTTGGAGTTCATGTCATATTGCTTCCTATCTCCATACACTTGATTGACTTCCTCCGGTCCTGTTGGACATTGTTCCGCTCTATGTCCGATATCACCACATTCCTCACACACATCAAACTGGACCGCATTAACTTCTTTCTTCTTCATTCGAGCCATTTCCCGCTCTAAAGTAGAAATCCGATCTTTAGAATCAAGATCGGGAAGTGAACGGGAAATAGGATGTTTCTTGGCTCGATCGGCCGACTCTTTCTCTTTCGAACGTTTACTCATTCGTTCCAAGAATTCTCAATCATCGTCTTCATGGTTGCTCAAAAGAGTCCCGTTACTTGTCGACTCGAGACGATTCCATGTTGTGTCATCCAACCCTCGAACAAAACACTTTACCAATTCCCACTTCTCAATTTGATGATGTGGACATCTCCGCATCATTTCTTTTAATCTCGTGAAGGCTTCATGCAACAATTCGCCCGATAATTGGCGAAAAGACCTAATTTCATCACGAGCGTCGTCGGTCTTTGCCATATAATAGTACTCATCCAAAAACGCTTGTTGCATTTCCCCCCATGTGCAGATGCTATTAGCCGGGAGTGTAAGAAACCATTGCTTCGCTTTGTCCTTTAGTGAAAATTGGAACAAGCGAAGTTTAACTTCTTTTAACGCAAAGTTATGCCCCCCAATAGTGTTGCAAACTGAAGAAAATTCCGCAAGATGTGTGTAGGGCTCATCGTTAGACCTCCCATTGAAATGAGGAAGTATGTTGATATAATTTGGTTTACAGTCAAACATTCTTCGCTCACAAACAATGGGTGAATCGTTCTCGGTGACGATCGGCCTAAAACGGTCATTTACTCCCCGTGGAGGTTGTTGATGACGATAGGGACCATTGACTTCTTGATCCTCCATTCTTCGGTTATCCCTCCTATCATCTCGTCGATCATTCCTTCTTTCATCTCGCCTCTCATCCCTTCTCTCACCCCTTCCAACATCTCTTCTATCGTCCCTCCGATTTCCACCTCGGTTACCCCCTTGATGACCACCTCCCACGAAACGAGGAATCTGGTTAGGGTTAGCATTGTTGTTTTTGTAAAACCCATCATTCTGGTTCCCTTGGTGGTTGTTTCGTGGTTGGCGGTTATTTTCGTAACCATCATTCCTTCTATTCCCGTAACCATAATCATCCTCCCCAACGTAATTGGCATTTTGGTAGCCAAACTCTTCATCTTCGAACTCTCTTGCATTGTAGACATTGCCTCTATTGATGTACCCCCAATCTTCATCGTCATCCACTCGATCATCATAGTAACCCCCATCATCCGAATTTTCTGTGTGAATGCTTACATGTTCCGGCGATTGATAACCGGGCACACTATAAGGCTCATCATCAGGGATTGCATTTCACAAGTCGTCGATGTTGAAAAATGGGTCTTCATACGCAGGATTGCTGCGATCTCGATTACCTCTACGGTCGGAATTGTCATTCCGATCATCAAGGTTGATGGGTAACGAGGCTTGTCGATGAAAGGTTTGTGGTTGGGGTGTTCGTTGAGAGTTATTGGGATTTTTGTTTCGGAAAGGTGGAGTGGGTGGTCTAGCGTTGACGTTACCACCCGGTTGCTCTTGAGGTATAGGTTGAACATTTTGGGCGGGATAAAAGGTGCCTTGGGATTGGAATTGATTTGGGTTGAGGTTTTGGTTTGAGTTGAAGTTTTGATTGGAGTTGTGGTTCGCCATTGAATCGGCTTCAATAGTTGGTGTGAGTGGTGGTGTTTGGTTGGTTTGATTAGAAGCAAGTGTTGCTTCCAATCGGCTTGCTAGGTTTCTTCTTGCAACTCTTTCGATTTCCGGTTCGTAGACTAACGGTGAAGTCCTCCCGGAGTTCCGCGTATGCATACACTACCTGTAACCTGCACAAGTAACACACCCCGCGTAACAAGGAAAAAGACAAATACAAAAAGAAAGCTAAACAAATTAAACAGATAATCACGCAAATTCAAACAATATCCAAACACAAAGCGCACGCACTCCCCGGCAACGGCGCCAAAATTTGATCGGAATGTCGCGCTCCAGTCAAAGATAATATTTATAAGCCCAAATTACCCTTAACAATGTGTTAGTGGTAGTAAGGGGTCGAACCACGAAGAGTACGTGGTTTGTGTGTGGATTCGAATGAATTAAAACAATTGTCACAATTTATGAAGCTTGCTAAAGTATTTTTGTATTTTCCTTTAATGGAGAGATATGATTTTTAACTAAATGAATTGATGCGAATGGTTAACAACTACTAATTAACGATTGCAAGAAAAATGGTTACTAGAACAATAATGATAAAAAGGAATCACACCCGGTTTCGGTAATTGTTAACCTAGGATTTCTACAAGTTTTAGTTTCAACTCAAATGCATTCGATTAACGGATTTAGTGTACCGTGACTTAGGTGCTACTAGCTATCAACGCCCCGAAGAACGGACAAAAAAACACTTTGTAATCAACACAAGTAAATCCTAACAACGACAACGTACAATTACATATCACCATTTCGCAAAGTCATAACTTTTAACATCGTTTGACAATTCACGAATTCGTAACAAATATAATACTATTGTCAAAAGTTTCAAAAACCAAATACAAATTGTCACTAAGATGAAACAAGAACAAATTGAAACCCTAAAATTAACAACTACCTACACCGGGGTGAAACCGAGATGATTAGCCGCTCATGGTTGATGCAACTTGATCACCGGATGCTTGGAATGCGGATGGAGTCATCTTGAAGCTTGTAGGATGAAGGAATGATGGAGAATTAGGGTTTATGGAATGATGATGGTGAGAAGGATGATGGATTGGATGAATTAGGGTTTTGATGGTGAATTGGGGATGAATGATTGTTTTTCGGTTGTAGAGATGATAGATGATGGAATGGTTGGTGAATGATGGATGATAGTGGCTCCAAGAACAAGTTCAAACTCCAAAAGATAGTGTAACTTACGAGTTAATGCCCCAAGGACCAATCAAAATCGAAATTAATCCCCAAAACACACAACTCGCGTTTCAGCTTTTTACAAGCCATCGCCGACGGGTCTGACCCCGTCGCCGACGGGCTCCCAATTCTTCAAGTCTTGCCGACGGTTTATGCACCTGGATACGGGTTTCTGGCCGACGGGTTTCTTTTGATACCCACCTTGGTAGCCTTGGTTGTAATTTCGTTGATAACCTCCTTGGTTACCACCTTGACGGTTTTGATATGATGACTTGCTTTGACCTCCTTGATTACCCGATTGGATGTTCGGGTTCATTTGATTTGAAGCGTTACCATATCGGAAATTGGGGTGATTTCTCAAACCCGGATGGTAAGTGTTGGAGTTCATGTCATATTGCTTCCTATCTCCATACACTTGATTGACTTCCTCCGGTCCTGTTGGACATTGTTCCGCTCTATGTCCGATATCACCCCGTCGGCGACGGGCTCTCGTTTACACATTTTCTGTTTTCCGCTTCCAACACTTCCGGTTGACCCGTAACGCATCCTGGTGCTCCGGTTTTTGACCCGGTGACCCGTAAAGCTCCCGAAAATCTCCTTAAACTTTATAAAACCTGCATAACACAAATCTTATTAAAAGTAGGCCATTCAAGATTGAAACTTATGTAAAAACACTAAGTTACGCAATAACGAACACCTGTTTTCAACCACGTATCAGTATTGGAATGAACAAGTGAATGAAATGGATGTGGTAATGGAATGAACAAAGGAATGAACTAGATCATTACCATTCCATGGTCTTGTTTGGTTACATGTGAGAAAGGAATGAATAATTACCTTATGTTGTTTGGTAGACAGGAAAAGACGAAGGAATAAAATCGACGATAGGTGGCGGTAGTTGATGGCAGGAATCGGTGGTGGTGGCGACGGCGGTGGGTGGTAGTAGTTGGCGGTGGCGGCAGCGATGGTCAGTGATAATCGGCGGTGGTCGGTGGTAAAAGGTGGCGACAGCGCTGTGGTCGAGGTGTCGGTGGTCGAGGGTGGTGATCAGTGGTGATGGCGGTAACGACGATGGGTGGCGGTGATCAGTTGTGGTTTTCGATGGTGACGCTAGTGTTCAGTGGTGGAAGGTGGTGATGGCGGTTGGTGGCTGTGGTAGCGACAGGTGGCAGTTGTAATACCTCAACCCGAATAGGGTTAGCGTGTCACTAGAAACGGTGATTAGAAACATAAGACATAATTCCATTAATATTAAAGTTAGGGTTACATTTCAAAAGATAGTTCATAGTGCTGAGGCCCAAAATACAAATTTATTTTATAAAAGTGACAAGCATCTCCGGTTAGCATCCTAGGGTTTATTCTTCACTTTTCACCGCGCCCAAAGTAACATATGAACCTGTGATGAAATAATATACGAAATGAGCCGATTGCCCAGTATAGATTAATAGGCTTAAATAATAATAACAGTAATAGTAATAGTAACGGTAACACTAATAAAGTGACATTAGTATAACATGATACAATATAAAGCAAGTCAACCAGCAAACTATCACATACGAATGTACCCTTGAGCCAAATAGTAATAGGTATGATGGTTGTGGGAACACACAAACCATGTACCTACAGTAATCATATGATCGACCCATACGCCTCCTAGTAGCTATGTACCACACTTGTACCTAGGGATGCCATGAACTAATCTCTCCGTCACAGAAGGAGCACACGTTATCGCTGCCTCAATAAAGTGCCCGTGGGACACACCACGAGAAGGGTAGAACTCCGGGTAATAGAGCACAGTTAGTCATAAATAGTAATCCAGTTCAACAGTAAATAGTAACCATATAATTAGTATTGGTATAACGGGTGTGGGCACACACAAACCATGTACCTACAGTAATATATGATCGACCCATACGCCTCCTATAGCTATGTACCACACTTATACCTAGGGACACAGTGAACTAATGTCTCCGTCACAGAAGGAACACACGTTATCGGTGCCTCAATAACGTGCCCGTGGGACACTCCACGAGAAGCGTAGAACTCAGGGTAACAGAGCACAATTAGTCATAAACAGTAATCCATTTTAATTGTAAACAGTAACCATATAATTAATATAATCATAATCTTAATGCATGTTTTCAAGTCGACTTAAATTATGTCAAGGAAATGAACGGGCAGTCAAACGAAACGATATTCCGAAGACGTTAGGAGTTCTAAAAGAAAACGATAATCAACGGGGTTTATAAACAATCGAACTAGATAATAAAAGGGGAGGGTAAAGATCCGTACCTTGTTTCTTGATTTGTTGTCTTAAAAATATATACTTGTCAAAGTATGTTCGTATAAACCTACATTGTGTCCATATATTTCGTAAGGTTTTGTTCGTATATATGAAGTATATATTGTTTATTTAGAGATTTTGATTAATCCATGTCTAGTTTAAATGCTCAAGCTTGTTTAAGTATCAATTATATATATATATATATATATATATATATATATATATATATAGGAGAAGGATCTGTTAGGAACCATCCTTTATTGCGAGAACCAATGTGAACACAACCAAAAATACCTAAAAAAAATCTAAAAAACACCCAAAAAATTTTTTTACTATTTTTTTTTGGAAAAATCGCTATATTTCATCAATAATAAAAAAATCAAAAAAAAAATCGAGTAACAGTTATCCATGCACATGTGCATATGTATCATTTCTTTGACAAATTTTGTAATTCATTACAAATATCAGACAATTGCACTTTCATTTACACTATCATTCATAATACACTACTTTTTTACATTAACAATAATAAAAAACGCACATGTGCATCTATATGTATGAACTTGTTATAACATTAACAACACTAGAAATGCACATGTGCATCTATATATATGAACATGTTATAACGTGTTTTAGTACACCACTTTGAATACACATTCCATTTTTACCATCCATAATACACTACCATTACCTCCTACCATCTGTAATACAATACCATTGCTTTTTACCATCCATAATACAATACTATTACTGATATTTCACTTTATTATATGTACAACAACACCGTTTATACCATCCAAACAACATATTACATCATAAAGTGAAAAATGTAATCAAACCATCAACCACTAGATATAACTAACCAAAACACATGTATATAAGCCTACTTCATCATTTAAAATCACAAACTTTTTTTACCAAAACACCTTATTTCATGATGTTACATATAGACGCACATGTGCATTTCTAATATTGGTAATGTGAAAAGTAGTGTATTACATATGGTAGTGTAAATGAAAGTGCATTTTTTTACTACTGGTAATATATTACGGAATTTGTCCAAGAAATGACACATATGCACATGTACATCCATAACTGTTACTCGAAAAAAAAGTTTTTTTTTTTTGTAACGAAATATAGCGATTTTTATTAGAAAAATATTAAAAAAAAAACATTTTGTGGGTTTTTTAGATTTTCTAGGTAATTTTTTTGTGTTCACATTGGTTCTCACGGTTCGCACAATAAGGGTGGTTCTCAAATGAACCTTCCCCTATATATATATATATATATATATATATATATATATATATATAGGAACAGGATCAGGAGAGAACGCCCCAAAGTGTAAGAACTGTGAGAACGATTCTCAGCCACAAGATCTTAGTGGTTTGTGGCTGAGATTGATGCGGTGGCATTTTTGTAAATAATAGTGGCCTTGGAATTATCAGGAGGGGTAAAATAGGAAGATCCAAACAAATGTGCACATGCTAATCACATGCCATTTTCCCCCATCATATTTAGACGACAATATGGTATTGGTCTTGCTATTGGTGGCTTCTTTTTCTATATTCTATATTCTTTGACTTGGTGTATTGGCATGCGCTTCGTTTTGGAGCTGAGGGTCTTTCTGGAAGCAGCCTCTCTATCCCTAGGGATAGAGGCAAGGTCTGTCTACATCCCACCCTCCCCAGACCCTATAAGTAGCTTTGCTATTTGTGGGATTTACTGGGTATGGTTGTTGTTGTTGTTGTTGTTGTATATTTAGACGACAATAACTTTTTTATACGTGATTATTTTTCGAAAAAAAGTACATCATAAAACTCAGCGTTTTTTTATCTTTCCAACGACTATACTATTGATATACTTTTCGAAAAAAAATTAACTGGGTTTATGGCGTTTTTCTGAACTTGGTGTTTTATGACGTTTTAAACTAGGTATTTTCATAGCATTTTTCTGAACTAGGTGTTTTATGGCGTTTTAACTAGGTATTTTCATGGCGTTTTTCTGAACTGAGTATTTTATGGCGTTTTTACAGTACAAATTATGATTTTTCTAAGCTCAAAAAATATTAATTTAGGCGGTTAGAGAAAAAAAAATGGTTTTTCTGAGCTATATGGCTCAAAAAAATGTTTTATAGCTTTTTTTGGCCTATATGGCTCAAAAAAATGGTTTTTTTGAGCTGAGTTCAAAAAATAGTTTTTTTCGTTATGGCGTTTTAAATGGGAGATGGCTCCAAAAATGGTTTTTTTGAGGTTGTAAATTATAGCTCAAAAAAATAGTTTTTTTTTGTGTGGCATTTTAACTGAGAGCTATGGTGTTTTTTGAGCTATATGGCTAAAAAAAATGGTTTTTTTGAGCTGTTGTAAGTTATAGCTCAAAAAATAGCTTTTTTTTTATGGCATTTTAACTGGGAGCTATACGGCTAAAAAATGGTTTTTTGCGCTGTTGTAAATTATAGCTCAAAAAAATAGTTTTTTTTTGTTATGCCGTTTTAACTTGGTATTTTCATGGCGTTTTTCTGAATTGGGTGTTTTTATGGTGTTTTATTTGAACACTCAGTTCATGTGAGTGAGTTTTTTGACAATATTACCCCTTAGTGTAATTTAACATCAATGCCACATGTCACCACCAAAATCGTTCACCGTTCTCACACTTTTCAGTATTCTCTCTAAATCCTGACCATATATATATATATATATATATATATATATATATATATATATATATATATATATAGGCCGGTTATCATACAAATACCCTAATCGTACATTATGTACGCTACATTCTAGGCCGTCAGATCATCTCATTAAAACTGCGTGTTTAAGTATTAAATTAATCAAATTAAAATTAATAAAAAGAAACCGCCAAGGTTAAAATCGTCCATAGCGAGATCAAAACCCCTGATAATTAGCACAAAATAACTCACAATCATACCGTAAACCCAAAATCAACATTGCATTCTCCTTCTCCAAAAGTTCCCTGCTACTCTCCGTTGCGATTTCAACTAGGATTCATGAATATTGAAAAACGAAGCAAAGCAAACAAGCGAATAAGATGAATCCAGGTATCGATTGACATTTGCGATTTTATAGTGGAATATACAGGGGCTTTAAAGTCAAATGCGATTTTGTTTGTTTATTAACGTTTTAACTGAAACGTATAGTTTTATAACATTACATATTGTTAACAACAACAATTTTGCTAGGGTTTATTACTGGTATGGTTATTTATTAGGTTTTGCATTTTTATGCAGTTTTCTTAATGATACCTGATAGATGTGCGAAATCATATAGGGTTTTGTGGGGGTTTTGTATAACATTTGTGATTTCATATGATAAAAAATTGTTTTATAAAGATTAGATTGAACATGCGAATTGATAAAAAAGGCACATGCGATTTCATATGATAAGTTAGTTTTAGTTGTTATGATTAAAATTATACATGCGATTTTATGTTTTTTTAGATCCTTAAAGCATGCGATTTATAAAGATTGGCTATATTTGGTAATGCTTAACTTACACATGCGAATTGATAACTCATTCATGCGAATTGATACCTAACACATGCGAATTGATAACTATTCCATGCGATTTTGTAGAAATAGAATCTGATGATGACTTTGAAGGCCCAATATCAACTCTGATAAAAATTAACAAGAATAGAAAGAGAAGGGTAGTTGAAGAAAGTTCTGAAGATGATGACTTTGTTAAGCCACCCCCAAAAAAGAAAAAAGATGAGAGAAAATCAAAGATACAGACAAAAAAACATTCAAAACAGGTGGAATAACGTAAAACAGAAGACAGGGAATTCTTCAAATACAGCAACGAAGCAATACTGCTGAGATGCCAACCTAACTCATACAAGGATACTGTGAAAAAATTTTCAAAAAAACAGGTTGAAGAGGTAAGGAATATGGGATTTGGTGTTATTCTAGATATCAATATCAACCATATTTCGACACGATTGGCATATTGGCTAGCCAGAAACTTTAATGAGATGTTCGATAAGCTAAACTTAGGAAAACACCAAATAAAAATAACATCGGACACAGTTTACGAGGTATTTGGAATACCAAAGGGGCCAAAGAAGGTTGAAATAATAGCCGATAAGAGAAAAGTCAAAAAGCAGGAGAAAATTAAAAAAAAGTTAAGAACCGGGAAATGCTGTCAGGGATACATTCATCCGCCAGTGGGGGAAAACACGAGAATTACCCATGGCTTAATTGCAAATACAATGGAAAATCAAAGAGACGGGGGGAGCCTGTTTAAAATAAATTTCCTTGTATACTGGATGACCTTCTTTGCGGAGATTACAAAGGCAACACTTGCGAATGATAGATTTTTGCTTGGTGTAGAAGATGTTGAGGAAATACAGAATCTAGATTGGTGCTCATATCTACTCGACACCTTGCGCCGTACACGAGCGGGCTGGAAGAACTATAAAATACAGTTCGTGGGACGTGTTGCCTTTCTTACGGTATACGTTGCTACATTTAATAACATATTTCAAATACTAGTTTGTTTTGTTATATAATTAAATGATCTTACGATTTATACAGCTTCTATACACGCATGAGTACAACAAAAGGCTTAACCTGTTTGAGAAAGCCGTGGAGATACCGGTTATTCGTTATATCACATCTTTGGAGATTGATAAAGTCGAAGATCATATTTCGGATAACGGACCTCTATGGATATCAAGTGAGAGTGAAGAAGAAGAAGAAAATGAAGAAGAAAATGAAGAAGAAGATGCTCCTTCAACGGAGGATTATACATTACGACCACCGGTTGACACCACAATAAGTTACAAAAGAAGGACTGCGCGTGTAGTACAAAACAAAGAAACTGGGGAAGAGCCAAAAGATAACGAGAACATTGATGATTTCATGGATTTCAGTTTTGAAATCCATGAAATGTCTCAGTTGAACCTTGAGTTTGGAGTTGGAACACAGACACAGAAAATGATGGATTATTGCAACACTCCTGCTCAACTTTCACCATCGGTATTCTACGACACAACCCACGAACGAGAACTAGAGGCTTCGAGAACCAACAAAAAGGTAAGCGCAAAAAAAATTAATTTAACTTAATCAGTTATATTTAACTTCTGGATTGATAGTATCTTAACTCGAAAAATATTACAGAATCTGTTGAAAAAAATGAAAGCAAATGTCAAAAAATACCTTAAAATGGTTCAAGATGTTCAAGTGATGAACAACTTAGTTTCCGAAGCAAAAACTAAGTGTTTTTGGGATCCAGAGATTATGAAGGCTTGTAAGCAGTGGGATGAGACACTTCAGAATAATCCCATTTGTGTGCCGCATGATTCGGTTCAAGAGCATGAAACAGCAGCCTCTCCAGTTCATCAAGAGCTTGAAAATCCAGCTTCTGAAGTTCATCATGAAGTTACTACAAACGAAGAAGGTAGACATGATGAAGAAGCTCAAAAAGTAATATCCAATGTTTTGGTACAAATGGCATCAGAAGGTAAAACATGCGAACTCAATATTAACACATGAGAAATTATGTAAAAAATCACTAATTTTTATGCACATGCGAAACCTAAAAAACACATGTGAATTCTGTCAAAAAACATCAAATTTGATTTCGCATGCGATGTCATGTATACCCTTGCGATTTTGATTCTACTGTATTAAAATTAAATAATTTGTATCTATAGGTATACTGCAGCCAGATGATGGAGGAGTCACAGACACCCTTATTGCAAACATTCAAACTGTGGAAACGGGTGTATACGCTTACAAACCACCTGCCAAAGGTAAAAAGCACTTTATATTAGGAAAAAATTAAAAAGCACAAATTATTGAATTTCTTAAATTACTCTGGCATGCAGAAGTGGTGAAAATGAAACTGTTATCGAAGAAACAGTGAACTTGGCAGAATCTACACAAAATATTCAACAAAAAGTTCAAGAAAAAGTGCAGGAAGTTGAAGCAGTTTCTTTTGGAGAAACTACACAAAAAGACCCTCAACAACCCGATTCAGGAATCAAAGTTGAGAAGGAACCAGAAGTTGAATGCCCTCTGGTAACGGCTGAGGAATTGCAGTCAGTAGAGTTGCTTTTGAGCCTGGGACCCAACCTGGAAGAAAATAAAGGAAAAAAACCAGCTAGGGGCAAAAAAAAAAAACTCAAAGCCAAAGCAAGTTCCGAAACAAGTTCTACCAAAAGGGTTAAATGAACTGCTTTATAAGACAATAGAACAAGCAAAAATTCATGCTGAGAAAAGATGTGCAGAGCTTGGAGACAAATTTTGTTCACTTTACTGCAATAGAGTGGTAAACTTGCACGAAGTACTATTGACTCAAGAATTGAATGTGATCCGATATACATTTGCTACGTTTGCAGGAATAGAGTAAGTAAAATAAGTTATATCAACCAACAAAAATCTAAAATATATACACACAACAAAAATATTAATTATTTATTTTATGGCTGGCAGAGAAGAATTTTACCGATCAAAAACTGAGGTTGCCACATTCAAAGCTATATTTGAAAGCTTCTACAGGGGTCAATACGTAGCATCGAACGGGATAGATGCATTTGTGGATGTTCTAAACCATGAAGAGAAGAAGAGAGATAGAAAATCATCACCATACAGACTTTTCTTGTTTAGCACAATGATGGTATGTTTTCATATACATTTTGGCATTTGAAATTACAACAGTAAATGCATATTCAATGATTTCGCACGCTAATTATATCTAAATCGCATGTAGTATAAAAGAAAGTTTTTCTGTTAAACATTTCTCATACTGTTGTAATTTCGCATGTGGTATATATAAATTCGCATGTGAAAAAAAAATCTATTGTTTGCATAACTTTGATTCTAATTACATAACATATAGCCGGATATCTTTTACGACGAGGAGAAATACACTGACAACCAACGACTAAACATATTTGCCTCAAATTTTGAAGACATATTACTGAGATATGAGGTAAAACAACTTGATTCAGTTGACCTGGTGTTTATTCCGGTACTTCAAGGTGACAACTTCTATGTCTTGTGCTTCAACTTAAAATCCGGCAAAATTGAGCTGATTGACAATTCAGCAGCTGAACAAGAGTTTAAGGAAAGATACATGGGGCTTCCAGACACACTGGTAAATACAAAAACTTTTTCATATACATGTTATATTTTATGTAAAAGCTACTAACACAATGTTGCTATGTTACAGAGAATGGTATTGGTTTTATACCTAAAAAAGGCTTTACAACCAACACCAGCTATAGAAGAACTTGGAACATCAGAGAATAGAAAGAAAAGAGATGGATTGGAGGACAAAGAATAACGGCGTAGATTGTGGAGTGTTTACAATGCGTCACATGGAAACATACAAAGGAGACAAAATACCATGGGTGACTGGATTTGTGAAAGAAGATGAAGTAAACAACAGACAGAATTCACAACTTCATCTCCTAAGGCACATATATCTCAGTAAAATCATTCTATCCGAACACAATATGCATCGTCAGCTAATAATTAAAAAGGAAAATGCTTTCAATAAAATGCCAGACAAAGAAAGGTATATGAAACATTTGGATAACATAATCCCAGATAGGATGAGTAAATTTTTTGGAAAGCCAAAGTAAACTTGTTTGATGATGGATTTATGTTAAATATTTAAACTTGTTAGTGTTTTTAATTTCGCATATATTAGTGTTCTTAATTTCACATTTGTGTTTTTTTATTTCGCATATATTATGTTTAATATCTCATGTTTGACATTGCATTATTAAAATATGCAATAATTAGGTGACTATACACATGCGAAATACAAGTCCATTCCATAACACAACATGCGAATTTATTTAAACATACAACAAAAATGAACAAAAGTTCATTCAAAAGATGAAAGAAACTCCATTTTCATCTTCATTGAGCATCTTAAAACAGTTATTGCATCGGCCAACTCTTTCAACTGTTTCTCATCCCTCTCACCCAAATCCACCATAAACATAACAACAATTTCTTTAAGACTACTCACTTGCATCTGAGATAGCAAGTTCAGAATTTCTTGTCTTCTCTTCATGTTTTCTGTTACACGAGAAATGTTGGCCTCCAACATCTCTTGACATGATTGATCCTCTTGAATTTGTTGCCGAATCCTTTGCCTCAAAGCCTGCTTGATACTTGGTTCAGAAGAAGAGGATGTTGGTAGATATGCCATTTTTAATCGGATGTTTGAAATAGTGATAAAAATATAAAATATATAATAAAAGAAAAATTATTGATATGAATTATTGAAATCAATTATTGAACTGAATTATTTGATTTCAATTATTGAAACACACTGTTCGAAAATAAAAATAATTATTATTACAGCGTGCGAAATAAATAGCTAAAGATGATAAATACTTTAAGGTTTGCGAAGTCTCAAACTAAAACATGCGAAGTTAAATATTAAACTTCATTGTGTGCGAAATGTCTATTTTAAACATGCGAAATTATACAAAGGATCAATTCTTAACTACCTGGATTATGTTAAAACACCACATGCGATATATCAAACAACACATGCGATATGGTAACCCAACAAATAAAACCAGAAATAACTTATCTTCAACCCTCATTACAATCTAATAAAATGGAAAAATATTCAAATCAAATAAAACCCATAACTCAACCTAATAAAACTATTGACGAATCCTAAATGAAGAATCAAGCATTTTCGGAAATCGCGGTTCGGTGAGGAATCAATCAAAAACCCTACAAATCGAATTGATACGAAGAATAATTAAATGGGACGGTTACGAAATCTGCTTATAGTTGACGGAATTCCATGATTAGCAGTCAGATGTTCGTATACAATGTCTGATATACCCTTATTTAATTAAATTAAATCAGGACACGTGTATGGCTGTGTTAAGCGCGTACATAATGTACGATAATGAGATTTGTACCATATTCTTTACCTATATATATATATATATATATATATATATATATATATATATCGCGTGTCACTTCGTATGTTCCTTTCTGTTCATGTCGTTCGTTTCATTCGTGTCGTCCGTTTCGTCCGTTTTGTTTGTTTTGCTTATTTTGTCCATTTTGTCCGATTGTCCAATTTGTCCGAATTGTCCGATATATTTGTTTTGTCCAAGTTTCGACATATATATTTTTATACTTGTCAAGTTTGCAAGTCTTTTTATGTTTTGTATTTTTTAAATATTTAGTTTAATATGTATTTTCCAAACTTTCTAATACATACAAATACTTATACAAAATTATGTACACATAATTTTTGGTGATCTAAATATACATATATTTCATTCTAAGATATACATATTTAACCACTTTTAATTTAAGATAATCTAGTAATTTTTAAAGAGTTAATTATACCGTTAGTTCCTGTGGTTTGTAGAAAGTGACAAGGTCAGGTATTAATAGTTTAAAATCACACTCTAAGGTTCTAACTTTTGATTTTGTAGCGATCTGAGGTACTAAGACTAACTTTCATTAAATTTTCAGTTAAGTTAAAATATAATGACAAAAATACCCTTATATAATGTGAGGGATCATTTATAAAATATATGTATTATTAATACAAGGGACCATTTATGTAATACACCTATATTTGTTTCTTTCTGTATCTAACGAGTTGACGCTATTCGCACGTTGCGGTGGATTTTGAAAAGGATAAAATAAAATAGATTTTATATATTATATCGTTTTATGTAACGTATAAATTATCCCAAAAAAAACATTTATATATATTAGTGTTTTTTAGGTTCAATTAATATCCCATTAGATTATAAATAAACTTAATTTCATTTATTGCCATTTAAAAGAATCTATATGAGCTTTATTTAGCATTCTTAATTCAAATCATACAAATACTATATCTATAGCATTGACGTACAACATTTTAATAACAAACCCTTATTTTTAAGATCATAAATCTTACAGAAGAAAAGAATATTAGTTTAAATGTACCTATTTTAGCATTCCATTCGAAACACCTATGATTAATCTTCCAAGTACGGAATCACCACCACACTAAACAACCAAAATTATATACATTACATTTCTTTCAGAAAGAGGTTAATTTGTAACCTGTGAAATAAACACTTCTGTCGGATGGTATACAATGAACGAGTTTATCAATTTTGGTTGATTCTGATCAAACTTGATGTCGTTCTTAATCCAACATAATAAACTTTCGCTCCTTAATTGTTGATTTGATTTCGATCAAATTCCTTTTGGGTGAAAAAAAAGTATGAATATTTCTTCCACATAAATTATTTCTTTTCAAATGTTTTTATTGATGTTTCCGTCCTTTGCGATGATTCTCCAACGGGATCGTTTATGACAGTTTCTTATCACAATACACTTACTCAGTTTATCCATGGTTCTTCACAAATCACGATAGACTCGCTCCATCTTTTCTTTTAAAACGGACCCACTCCAACATTCCTCTTCTTCGCATATCTATTCCTAGTTTTTTTAAGAAAGTCACTTTCTCCTCGTCGATCACCGACTTCGTCTTTCCCACATGTCCCAGATGAGCGTACCGCTATGATAGAAAAAGGAAAAATCAAGAACCACTGTTCATACGAGATTCAATCACTGAATCTTGATGTTTTCTCAACACAAACTCATACAAACTAAACACAAAAGTTAGCATTACAATTACAAACATACTATATTTACAAATGATGATTGGTGGGGGCATTTATACCCACCAAACAATTATGTAGTTTGGGGGTTAACCGCCTATAACTAACAAACTTAGATTAACTAATAGTTATACAATAATTATACTTAGGCTAAGTACAAAATAATCATTGTAATGCCAAATTTATTTCCAACAATCTTAAACCACACAACAAAATAATTATAAAACACATGGGCGGTGTGATTTAGTTAACATATATGGTGGGATTTTCCAATACATGGAACCGGGGAATCTTCAACCTTTTAATCATCCAACCGGTGTAATAATATTTTAATGCGATGAATAGCTTTTGTGAATCGTCATGCGAACTAAGAGAATACGTTGAACCGGTTGATTTTTCCAACCTTTAATTATCCGACCGGTGGCATAACCTTTCGTACGTTGGGTTAAAATGTGAAGCAGAATGTGTTAAGTCGTTTGGGATGTGGTATTGTTGATGGTTTGTATTGCTTTTTGTATGAATACATGCTGGTTGTCTGGTTGATGAAAAGCAGACGCCATACCAAATCAAATTATGAATGAAGAGACACGTTGTTTAATAACACCGCCATACCAAATCAAATTATGAATGGAGGACACGTTGTTTAATAGTAATATAATGAAGGGTTGAGATCCTGTACAAACAATGTAACTGTAAGAACCGTAAGAACAGATCTGAACCATTGATAGTTTAAATCAAGGGTTATGGTTGATTATAAATAAAACCCTTATAATTAAAAATTAGTACTAACAAGTTAGGGGTAATTATATAAAATTGCTTGTCATTTGACATTTTCAATTAAATACAAATTCCACCAAGGTTTTTTAAACTAAAATAACTTTATATACTTCATTATTTTTTTTAAAAAAAATATACCATAAAATCAAGTATTTTTTATCTTTAATATGAGTACCATATTGCTATATTTTTTTATTTATAAAAGTAACTTTTAAAAAAGTTACCAAATGTTGTTTTATAATTGTGCTGATTATGTGTTAATTACAATATAATTGCCCATCGAGATATTTCATAGAATTTGTTAAATATTCTTCCCATAAGATTTTATCCTGCTTGAAGGTGATTTGAATCAGCAACTTTGAAAACTAGCCAACACGTGTATTAACAACACTTTAAAAACATACCAGCACATATGCTAACAACACTTTAGAAACATATCAGCACATGTGCTTAACAGAACTTTAGAAACATACCAGCACATGTGTAAACAACACATTAAAAAGATACTGAAAAAAAATAAGTAGCACATGTTCTAGCAGCACTTGAAAAACAAGCACAACAGGGAATTAAATTTGTTTTTTGCTACACTTGAAAACCAAGCACAACAGGAAACTAAATTTATGTAAATGCACATGCTAACTGCGTAATGGAAAATTAATTTCAAGTTTTTATTTTAGTTTTTCTTTTTATTTCTTTATTTGAATTCTTGGTACTTATCTTTATTGACTTTTATCTTAGTTTAAAACAATCATATAGTTGTAATAATTTGTTACAAAGTGCTGATTAACAAATTGGCTGTTGATGGCAGAGATTGTGCTGATTAACAAATTGCCTGTTGTTGGCGGAGATTGTGCTGATTAACAAAGTGCCTATTGTTGCGATTTGTGAAGATTGTGCTGATTTACAAAGTGCCTGTTGTTGGAAATTTTCAAATTTTGATTTGAAATAGTGCACGAATATAGGGGATAATTGTTAGGACCGGTTTTCGACTCCGAAACGATTGCAAACCGAACGTGTGACGTGCGGAATCCGTACACGAACGAGACCGAACACATGAGACGTAATATAATCGTGATTCTATTAACAAATCTGAAATTGTACACTCACTTGAATCACCTTTTTCCTTTCACTCTCTAGTTTCTCTCGAGAGTTTCTCTCTCTAGCTCCAACGCTCTCCAACTAGCAAATGTGGCAAAAGTGGCAAAAGTCCCTAAAGCTAACCCTAAGGGATCTATTTATAGGCCAAGGTATAAGGAGGTTCTCCTTGTTTACCATTATGCCACCTTGCCTTTTAGTAACTAGATATTACAATATAATCCTAGATTTCTACAGTTTCAGCTACGGTTTGAATTGACGGAGGCGATAGACATTAATGCACCAACAGACTCCCCCTTGGATATTGCCGCAGTCAATCCGTAGTTTAACTCGTAGCGACTTGTCTTTCTCTCTCTCTGAGTCTTCTTGAAAATTTGACGTCTTCAGCAAACACAGACTCCCTCTTTCTTGAACATCCCCGTGGATCTGTCTTCAGCTTCAGCTGCTCCTCCTTTCAGTAGACTCTATCTTCAGGCTCCCCCTTTCGTCAAGCTTCCGTGCTTTTGGGATCGACACCTGGCTTTTCGTGTACAAGCTCTTCAGGGATAATTACATGGCTCCTTGAATCCACGCTTCCGTTTGCGTTGAGCTCGTCTTCAGACTCCCCCTTAGACTGGGTTATCGGGATCGTAGTTTGGTACAACATCTGCAATTCTCAGACAATTATAAGTACAAATACTTTGATCGTTTAATTGTCCAGGAATTGTAATCCTGGCTCTATTAAACTTTCTAAATCAAGATCCTGGCTTTAAGATATAATAATATGAATATATCCAGGAAAACTTGATTTTCTCCCCCTATCAACAAACTTCATGGATTTGGCAGTTTTAGTGAACAAAAACCGAAATTGGCTCTTTTACAGATTTTAACAGTTTAAGCTTCCAAATCCTTCACGGTTAATCATCCAAGTCCAAATTAATGACCTTGGAGATCTCACAAACTGTTTTTGATTTTTTATTTTAAAACTTCAAGTTTCAAATTAATGAACTTGTTTTATTTTCAGAAACACGATCAGCATACTTAGATTTCGAAACTTGGCACTCAGACATCGGTTGTCGAAAATAAAGCAGAATTCAAAATCTTTTTGTATTTTTCTGAAACATAAAGCAGTAAAGAAATATTTACAAACATATTTACAGACAATATTTTTGTTTGAGTTCGTGTCAGAGGATCATATCAGTTTATGACAAATCACTAGCACCGTTGAGCTTTAAACACTTTAAGTTCTAAACGATTCACTTAGATTGTCAGTATACTGATCCACTTAAATTTTCACACAAAGTTCAACTGTTTCGAGATACGAGATTAGTGTATTAAGGACTTAAACTTATTCGCGTGTACCACCTCAGAATATACTCCCATATCCAGATCCCAATATTCAGTCTTACAGGTGAGTATACCTAGATTATATCTGTAAAGGGTTAAATGCGAGGCCGTGAGAGCTCAGGCTATTGCTTCCGCAAAATTAGAGAGATGACGGTTCGACTTTAGGCATGTTCCCTTTAGAGAATCTTTTATTCAACAGCACATGATTAGCATTTTTCAATGATTCATCATTTTTATGCTGAGGGTGATGCTATATTTCAAGCAAGCGAAAAGTATTATACGGGGACTAGGCCATTACTTACGCAAAATCAGAAGTCTTGGGATAATACCCCAGATATCACTATGTATAAAGACCTAGTATCTCAGAAAGAGGGGTCTTTCAAACAAGATTTCAGGGGTTACCTATATATCCGAAAGATGTTCCCCACGAAATAAGTAAGTTTGAAATTTAGGTTTATATCTCGAAAAAAATCTACTAAGCGTGTAAAAATCTACTGGCATATCATTTAGTGAGACCGTTTATCACATTTAAACATTCCATTTCTTTAGCGTACTGTGATTGTCTACTGATGTACTATCATTTCCTCTTTTTACACAAAAACTCATTTTTGAATTTTATCATGTTTTTGGATTTTTCAAATTTTCTAATGTTTTTGGATTTTCTGAAATTTTCTTACTCCCCCTAAAATTCAAAACATTTAAAGAAAATTTGACAACCGGATACTGATAGCTTTGTCTCGCCATCCATTTTCTGCCTCTCATGTACTGGTTTGCAGAAAATATAATGTACCCCCATGATTTACAACACATTGTTCCGCCGTGAGGGTTTCGGCATATTCAATCAACATTTTTTTTAAATATGGTTTATTTATATACAAAAACGAACAAACTCCCTGGTTTCAGACGCAGGGACCAGCAGCCTCCTCTCCTCGTGCCAGGCTGCTTCCTCTATTGATTTTGCTTTCATCTTTTTTCTGAAGCACCTGCACATTCAATGTATTCAATTACTTGAACAAGTTAGCCTAGGTCTGTTTGACCTTAGGCATTTCAACACAACATGTTTCATTAAACTTCGGAAAATCTTTATCATTTTTCATAAATGAATTTTCATTCCGATTATCACTCACAGACATTGTTTGTTTCTTTTCAACCCAAGTTAGTCCTTTTGAAGCACTTATTTTGTAAAAATGTGTTTCATTTTGAACTTTTTGATTTTGAACAACAACTTTTGGTTTCCAAAACTGGTTTGGTTTTGTTTCATCAACTGTTGTTTTCCAGTTTTGTGTTGTTCTAAGTCTGGGTGTCACCAATTTCCATGTTTGTTGTGAGTCAGCCTTTGACATTTTCGGCTTCCAAGTTTGTTTTGAATCAAACTTGGTTGACTTCTGAGTCACAACTTCAGATTTCTGTTCTTGAACATAAACAGAGTTCTTTTTCGTCTCAACACCAACAGGTTTCAGATTTGGACACTTGCGAGCAAGATGTCCTTTTTGATCACATTTAAAACATGTTCTCTTTGAGACATCTTTGACCTGTTGTTGTTGCTTTTTCTAAGCATGAAACTCTTCATTAGACTGTCTGTCACACCCTGGCTTTGCGGAAGCGTGGTTAATTTGGTGTGACTTCTCAATACCATAGCTTAATCATAACAAAGCTATATGAATTAAAAATATGCAAGAATCATCCATTAAGTTTTAAAAACCAAATACAGTACCATTGTTTTAACGGGAACACGCCCTAACAACCATAACCTTGTTCAACAAACAATACAAACTCAAACATATCATAAACACAGTTTAAGGACTGTGACTTGTCCAGGAAAGAGTCACATTCCCTAAACCCCGGATGACCTTGGAAACTAGTGCAGCGGGAAAACGTGCCATACCGTGCCAGATCTTTTAATTCCCTGAAATACATGTAAGTTGAAAAATCAACAATAATGTTGAGCGAGTTCATGTGTAAGTGAGTAAATAAACCTTTGTATTTATCAAAAATCCTGGTATGTAGCAAATAAGGAAAAAGGAGATCACCAATGGTTTGCAAGGCCATTGATATGTGTGAAGTGCAAGTAGGAAGACTCAAACCTAGCGGATTTATGCGTTGGGCACAAAGTCACCCCGAGGTCCGTTATGCTGGGCCTGGGGCTCGGCTCGCTACACCCAGATAGATCTACCGCTACTGTCCCTCGGTCCTACAATGAGGATTAATGGCCTCAAGTTGCGCCTACCCACTCACATGATCTAAGTAGTAACCCTCCTTACGCTAACCATACCATATATAAAGTACTCGTAAATAGTAACATGTATTTCACTCCCGCAGTTTAGAAAACTGAAAACAGTTAAGAGAAAAGGGGGACATGAACTCACAGTCAGTGCGTCTCTACCAAGTACTCCGAATATCAGCTGTGTGACGACCTACATGTACTAATTCTATTAGACTGATGGCCGTGCCATAGCTTTATAGTTTAGGTTTTTGGGAAATAGTTAGACAACTATTCCGTGCTTATATTTTGCATGTACTTGGTAGTTAATCTCCTTCCCAAGGATGGGGGATTTAATACATGTACGTTCAATTTATAATATTAAGTCTCACTTAATATATTTTCATTTCTAATTCCAAATATAAATATTTTTCTCAAAAATATTATATTTCCATTTCACATAATTTTTCCCCAAAAATAATACGTTGATAAAATATACGTTCATAATCATTTCCGTATAATGCGTAAGTTACGTTTTCGTAATCGTGTGGTAATAATAATTACCGTTGTAACTTATATACTTATCGTGAAAGCGTTTGTATTATTTTGGATTCGTCGACGTTTGTAAATATTATTTTTACTCTAAAAATAATATTTGTGTATTTTCACAAAATAATCATAAACAGTGTTGTGAAAAATATATTTACCAAATATATATTTATCACGTTTAGTTTTGTGAAAATCCCACCTCCGAATATTTGTAAATAAAGTCATGGCGAAATATATTTTGAAAACATATCAAAGATAATTCTAACACTTGTAAATAATTCTAAGTGTTATGTTTTTTTTTTTTAGAAAAATTTCGCCAGAGTTTCCCCTGTAACTGGAGGTGGCCACGCATTCAAGCGTATCATTTTCTTTTACAAAAATCATTTCAACAACTTCTTGATTCAATCAAACAATTTCTGACACATCAAACTAGTCGACAAGTATGTAATTTGCATAATCGCATGAACTTGTAGTTTTTCCGAAAACTATAGTGTAGATCTCGTTATATTTTGTGGATCTTTATATAGAGTAGCTTAATCTCGTAAAAACCTCGTTTTTAGAATAAATCCATCTTTACAACTTCCCGTCATCTTTCACAAAGATTGTTATTTTGTCGAAACTTTTCATTTCACAAGTGTTTATACACTTGTGGTTTGCAAAAATCATACTTGTTAGTGTGTCATCCGACTTTTAGAAAACATGATTTTCTCGACACTTGGTCCTTTGAAAATACCACTTGCAGATACGTAGATCCGCTAGTTTTAAACACTATTTTACAAGTAAAAATACTTTTACACAAGTTCATGTTTCTCGTGTGGTAGAGTTTCACCTTTTAACCCTTGTACCGTCCGAAACAAGCTTATGTCAAGATCCATGATCTTAACCAAACCGGATTAAATGGTGATCCGAGCTACCACAACGTAGATCGGGCTTAAATATTCACAACCTTCAAATACTACAACTTTTACACAACTATTATGTCTTTAACCATCAATATTCATGTTTTTAGTAGACTTTAATGTTTCAAAACGCAAGTTTCCGACTTTTAACCGTTACAAATCTTATTAACCACCTTAGATTAGTTCGAGTATGAGTTTTAAGTGTTATACCTCTAGCTCGGGGCTAGGGAAGAATCTATGCGAAGAAGAGGTGGATAAAAGCAAAGTAGAAAGGTCCTTCGCCTTCCGTTAGCTCCAAGACTCCTCGTATGCGATCTTGAACACTTGTATATGCTTGGAATGTAATGTTTGAAGTTGGATGATGGATGGATGGGAGTGTGGGTGCTCGGCCGAGAGGAAGCAAGAGGAAAGAGAGAGAGAGTTTTGGTGTTGTGTAATATGAATGATCTTTGGTGCCAACTAAACTTACTTATAGACAATTAGGTTCTTAATATCCATGAGTCCTTGTGTCATCTAGATATTAGACACAATGAAATATTTTAATCAACAATGGTACAAGTCTAGTTACATGGGGACCGAATCGGCCCAAGGGGGGGGGTACTAGTTCAATTTTAACTAGATAGTTGATGATTAGTTAAGTTAAACCAAGTTAGATTTAGGGTTAACTCGGTTAGTGGTGTGATGTGCTCTATAGCGGGTGTTAGGGTATTCAGGGACCCTAACTGGCTCAGAAAAAGACCAATATTGTTAGTGTCAATATTTTCATGTTCCGGGTAAAGTCCGGTTTTTCGGTTGGATAGTAATCCGTTAAAGTGCTTAAATAAGCTTTTAAGTGTCGTTAATAATACTTTTAGTGACACAACTTATTCTACAAAGTGTCAGGAATATATTTTCCTCATGTTTTGGCACTTTATTAGTTAGCCAGAAGCTGGTATGTTAATTAAAGTGTTGTGGCTTGTGCTTAGAGTACGTTTTAGGCACATCCAGTCATTATATCTTATTCCTAGACACGCAGTTCAACAACCCTTGTATCCCTACACTCACTATGGGTGTAGTAAAATATTTCTGGCTCATACAGGCCCTTAGAGGCAGTGTCTGCCTGATGCTGGCTTTATCAGCATGTTCAATAGGTTATCCGTTCTAATGCTACTGTGCTTTTGTGCATCATGTTTGTCACTAAGGTTCAGCATGTAAAATAATGTAGTGACGGAAATCAAAGTATGATGCAGATATGTACAAGTATCAACAGTCAAGTAGCAGTTCATCAGTAATTTCAGTTAAGCACAGTAATCAAGCAGTAATTAATTATTAATTTAATCATACGGATACCTGGTTTAGTGAGGGTTGTCACATTCTCCCCCCGTTAGAAAAATTTCGTCCCGAAATTTTAAGTTCTGCTTGTAGAAGCAGGGTTCTTAGGAAATAAGTGGGGGTATTTCTCTTTCATTCGGTCCTCACACTCCCAGGTGAATTCAGGACCATGACGGGCATTTCAACGAACTTTGACGAGCTTGACACTGCTCCGGCGGGTCTTGTTCACTTTCCAATCCGTGACCTCAATAGGTTCTTCAACGAAATGGAGCGTGTCGTCAACATGAATTTCGTCGGTGGGAATGGCAACGGTAACTTGTGTTGGACTCTTCTTCAGATTGGATACATAGAATGTATCGTGAACACCATTTAGTTCAGCAGGTAAGTCCAACTTGTATGCTACTAACCCGATTCTTTCCAAGATCTTGAACGGTCCAATATACCTTGGATTCAACTTCCCACGCTTCCCAAAGCGTGCCACACCCTTCCAGGGTGATACCTTCAACAAAACCATATCACCAACCTCGAACTCTAGAGGTTTCCTGCTTCGATCCGCGTAGGCTTTCTGCCGGTCACGAGCCGCACTGATGCGATCTCGTATCTGTGCGATCTTATCTGTGGTATCCTGTACCATGTCAGGACCAACTAACTGTCTATCACCTGCGTTAGACCAACAGAGCGGTGATCTGCACTTGCGCCCATATAAAGCTTCGAATGGCGCGGCACCAATACTGGTGTGATAGCTGTTGTTGTATGAAAACTCAACCAGAGGCAAATGTTTATCCCAGCTACCGCCCAAATCCATCACACATGCTCTCAGCATGTCCTCCAACGTCTCAATCGTCCGCTCACTTTGGCCGTCGGTCTGCGGGTGAAAAGCAGTGCTCAGATTCAACTTTGAGCCAAAAGCTTCCTAGAAGGATTGCCATATCCTCGATACGAACCTTCCGTCTCTATCGGAGATGATTGAGAGAGGTACTCCATGGCGTGTAACAATCTCTCTCATGTAAATTTCGGCCAGTTTGCTCGTATTATCCTTCTCGCGGATAGGTAAGAAGTATGCTGACTTCGTTAAGCGGTCCACTATTACCCAAATAGTGTCATGGCCTCTTGGCGTTCTTGGCAACTTCGTAATAAAATCCATAGAGATTTGTTCCCATTTCCACTTGGGAATCTCTGGTTGCTGCAGAAGTCCCGAAGGCTTCTGGTATTCCGCCTTAACTTTGGTGCATGTTAAACATTTGCTCACATAAATAGCAACATCGCCTTTCATCCTAGGCCACCAATAGTAATCTTTAAGATCCTGGTACATCTTATCCGCTCCAGGGTGGATAGAGTACCGCGACTTGTGAGCTTCATCGAAAATAACCTTCCTTAAACCTCCAAACAAAGGAACCCAAATCCTTTTCTCAAAACACAACGTTCCTTCCTTGTTTGGTATCAATAACTTCTCCATCCCACGGAGATACTCTTCTTCAATGTTTCCTTCCTTGAGAGCTTCTTGCTGCGCTGTACGAATGCGTAAGGAAAGATCGGTCTGAATAATCATCTCCAAAGCCCTAACCCTTATGGGCTTGATTCTCTCCTTTCGACTTAGGGCATCGGCGACCACATTCGCCTTCCCTGGATGATACTTAATCTCGCAGTCGTAATCGTTCAACAGTTTTACCCATCGTCTTTGCCTCATATTCAACTCCTTCTGGTTGAATATGTGTTGGAGGCTCTTGTGATCTGTGAAGATTGTGCACTTCGTACCATAAAGGTAGTGTCTCCAGATCTTTAGTGCAAAAATTACTGCGCCTAGCTCCAAATCATGTGTGGTATAGTTCTTTTCGTGTACCTTCAGTTGGCGTGACGCGTAGGCAATAACCTTTTGGCGTTGCATCAACACACAACCCAATCCTTGACGCGATGCGTCGCAGTATACCACAAAATCATCTGTACCTTCCGGTAGGGCTAAGATTGGCGCGTTGCAAAGATTATCTTTCAATATCTGGAACGCTTCTTCCTGTTTGATTCCCCAATCAAACTTCTTGTCCTTCTGAGTGAGGAGCGTCAATGGTTGAGCGATCTTTGAAAAATTCTCAATGAATCTTCGGTAATAGCCAGCCAAACCCAAGAATTGCCGAATTTCGGTTGGCATCTTTGGCGTTTCCCAATCCTTGATCGCCTCGATCTTGGTGGGATCCACGTGTATTCCATCTCCATTTACCACGTGCCCAAGGAATTGCACTTCTCTTAGCCAAAACTCGCACTTAGAGAACTTGGCGTACAACTGTTCCATCTTTAGCAGCTCCAGAATGGCTCTTAAGTGCTGCTGGTGCTCAGCCTTCGTCTTTGAATAAATCAAAATATCATCGATGAATACAATCACGAACTTATCCAAGTACGGATTACACACTCGATTCATCAAATCCATGAACACTGCAGGTGCGTTTGTCAACCCAAACGGCATAACGAGGAACTCGTAGTGTCCGTATCGAGTTCTGAAGGCTGTCTTTGGGATACTCTCCTCCTGTATCCTTAACTGATGGTATCCAGATCGGAGATCGATCTTCGAATAGAAGCTTGAACCTTGTAGTTGGTCAAACAGATGATCGATTCTTGGCAGGGGATACCTATTCTTGATCGTCAGCTTGTTCAACTCTCTGTAGTCAATGCACATACGGTAACTACCGTCCTTTTTCTTGACAAACAAAACTGGAGCTCCCCAAGGCGAGAAGCTCGGTCGGATAAATCCCTTGTCTAACAAATCTTGAAGTTGTGTCGACAGTTCTTGCATCTCAGACGGAGCAAGTCTGTAGGGTGCCTTAGCCACAGGCGTGGCGCCTGGAACTAAGTCAATGCGGAATTCCACTTGTCTCTGAGGCGGCAAGCCAGGCAAATCTTCTGGGAAGACTTCTGGGTATTCCCTCACGACAGGGATGTCTTCGATCTTCGGTTCTTCAGCTTTCTTATCCACAATGTGTGCCAGAAAAGCAACACATCCTTTCTGCAAACACTTTCTTGCTTTCAGGCAGCTAATAATCCTCAACGGCGTCTCACGCTTCTCTCCGTGAACAACAATGGTCTCACCATCTTCATTCGGGATACGAACGACCTTCTCATGACAAACTATCTCGGCCTTGTTGCTCGATAACCAATCCATCCCTACTACCACGTCGAAGCTTCCCAACTGGACTGGTAGTAGATCTAGAGCGAACTCACGCTCTCCCAATTCGATTACGCAGCCTCGAATCACCTCATTAGCTTCTACTAACTTCCCATTCGCCAATTCGATCGAGTACGGAATATCTAACTTACTAGCGGTTAAACCAAGCATATTCTTAATTTCTAACGACACGAAGCTATAGTCGGCACCATTGTCAAACAAAATAGATGCATAGGTTTTGGTTAATAGAGAACGTACTAGTAATCACGCCTGGATCCTGGCATGCTTCACAAGCTCCGATGTTGGAAGCTCCTTCATGGTCTTGGTTAACCTCTCTTGGGCAATCCTTCCCAAGGTGCCCCATATCTCCACTTCCGTCCTGATAGTTACTGTGGTCGTTGTTTACTTCGTGTTTTCCACTACCATCTTGACCTTGATTTCCGCGTTTCTTCCGGCGGTAACACTCCTCCTTGTAGTGTCCCACCCTGCCATAGTTATCACACTTTCCATTTTTGCATGCCCCGATATGATGGCGCGGGCATTCTTCGCACTTAGGTAGTTTACCCCTGTACCCCCTTTCCTTTTTGGCCTTGTTCTTGTTATTTGCCCGATTACCTCCTTGAAATTCATTGAGCTTTCTTTTGTTCTTCTCGGATGTCTCCCCTGGAGTTTCCTTCTTCTTGTCGGGGTTTGCAAGTTTTTCTAGTCTAATTGCTTCTGTAACGAGTGCCAAACCCATCCTGCTTGCAGCAATAGTTGTTGGTGGCGTAGATGCTGTCATCAAGCTCAAGACTTGTGGTGCCAGTTCCCAAATGAACTGTCCCAATTTCCTCATTTCTGGTTCCGCTAAGTGTGGAACAACTCGTGCCAAGTCATGAAGTCTTTGCATGTATCCCAACATTTTTGGACCTTCCATCATCAGGCTCTGGAATTCCCCTTCCAACTTCTGGGTTTCCGCTTGGGAGCAATACTTCTTATGCATCATTCCCTTCAGTTCATCCCATGATAATGCATATGCTGCGGTTTCGCCCTTTATTTGAACCTGAAGGTTCCACCATAGTCGAGCTCCATCTTGAAACAACTCAGAAACGTATAGGACTTGTTGTTCTGGCGTACAACCACTCATTCGAAAGATGGAATCCATACTTTCAATCCATTTCACAAAAGCTATGGCACCTCCAGTTCCGTCGTACTTCGGAGGCTTGTAGTTGAGGAAGTGCCAGTAGGGACAACCGTTATTTTCTGAGGTACCTCTGCTATGTTCAGAGCGTAGGGCCTCGCGTTGTGCTATAGCTGCAGCAATTATCTCTTGAAGTTCTGCCTCCGAGGTGGGCATGCGCATTTCGCGTCTTGGTGGCATCTTCTAAAAGATGTGTTTACGTCGGTCAGGCCATAATAAAGCGTACGTATATAGTAATAGTACTAGCACATAACATCTCATGTTATCAATACTTCACAAATACTAATCACACAACATCCCATGTCACAAATATTATACACAACATCCCATGTCATAAAAATGTAAATAAGCAATCAAGCGAATCAAATATGATGAGAATACTGCGATTGCTATGTATCGAGACCACAGAATAAGTGTATCAGTACATCACTGTGTCATACAATCATCAATCAACTAGGGGCTACATCACCCCTGTCCAAAAGCTATATCATATCAGTGTCAAATACATCAAATATATCAAGTATGTGTCAAAAGTCAGTATCATCATGTAGTCTCCAAAATGCTGTGCAATCAAAAGCAATCGCGGTCCTCTCACCAACGTCTACACAAGCAGTACTGATGAGCTCTATACAGATGGTGGTGGAGGAGGGGGAAAGTAAGTGTAAAGCAAGCGACGTAACTGGAGCCAGTCCTCTTCCATAGCTCGCTGAGTACGGATAACAGAAGCAACCTGCTGCTCTAGTGTAAAGAGGCGAGCAGCATAATCTGGGGGTAATGATCGACATGGCTGAAGAGGAGAGTGTGTCTGACCATGGCATGAACATGGTGGCAGCTGAGCTCTCTCAAGCTCCTGGAGACGCTGCGTGTGTGACTCGTGCTGATAAACGAAGGACATCAAAACGTCCTCTATAGTGTGTCCCACATGAAATGGATGGTAAGGATCAGTAGGTGGCACGACTGGTAGTGTCGACCAAAGCAAAGGCTCACTGCTGGGGTCAACCGGTGCCACATGAAATGGTGAAGTAGAGGGTGGAACAGATGACATCTGGGGCATGAAGGGGCTAGACATCGGTACGTGCCCAAAAGGATGGGCAGAAGAACCCTCTCCAGGCCTCGCTGGAGGTACAAACTGAGGAACCTGAAAAGAAAAATCAACATGTCGTGAAACAGGGATCTGAGGGGGCAAAGGTGGAACATCCTCATCAGCAGGTATCCAACCGTGCTGTGCATGCTCATCCGGTGGATCCATGTGGTCTGCAAACAGTGCGTGCTCAGGCTCAAGTGGAACGGGATCAAATGGGGGAGCAACAACAGGATCAACAGGTGCAATGTGCTCAACAGGATGGTCAACAGGTATATCAATAACAGGTAGAGGAACAACAGGGTCAGCAACAACAACAGGATCGCCCTCCAAATGATCATCAACGGGCGGGTCAGCTAGAACAGGCTCAACAGGGATGCCAGCATGTACGGGGTCATGCTCAAGCATAGGGTCTAGAGCGGCTGCCTGCTCAGGAGCCAAGGCAGGCTCATGGTCATCAAAAGCCATCTCGAAATCGAACTCAGGATCAATAGGATCAACTGGATCAGCGGGATCCTCCATGGGCTGGTCCATCGGGATAAACTCAATATCATGATCCGGGTCGAATCCCGGAGGAAAGATGGGATCAGAATCCTCTATGTCATCATGGTCAAATGCGAAGCTAGGAATAGGTGCGGAAGAGGATGCCTGGTCAGGATCCGAATCGTGTGCAAAGTGCTGTGCGCTCACCTCGTGAGATGGTGCGGATGCCACAGACTCAAAGGAGTCTGGGACCGGTGAATGTGCGGGTGAGTCCTCGGCAGGAGCATCAGCGATCATCAGAAGATCGCCAGCAGGAAGTAGGGCTGCGTCCGGGATCTCATCCTCGATAGGCTCATCCCCAAACAGATCGATATCACCGTCAGCCTCGGCGTCGAGAAGTAAGTCATATGCGGGATAGACGGCTAAAGGTATAGGAGCCGGAATCACTACTAGAGGTAGGTACTCAGCAGGAGGGCCATCTGCAGGCTCATCAGCACCCTCGGGTAGTGCGAAGGGCTGGAAATCGTCATCGTCCGTGCTGGTGTAGTCAGAGGTGTGTACCTCGTGCTCTGAGGATACGAGGTCGTCAGATACGATAGGTCGGGGTCCAGTGGTGTCAGAGTCACCAGTACCGGCTGAGTCCATGAGTCTGTAACATAGACACAAGTATGCACAAATAATCAGTCATACAATCAAATAATCACATAAGTCACCAAGTAAGATATCACATAATTCTCCTAGTCCCACTAGCCTTCCAGCCTCCCAGACTGCTCTTCCTAGTCCCACTAGCCAATTCTCCCAGCCTCCCAGACTGACTCCCTAGTCCCACTAGCCAATTCTCCCAGCCTCCCAGACTGACTCCCTAGTCCCACTAGACAACTACCTCGATCTATTAGATCGAGCCTCGGCCTCCCAGACCGAGCCTCAGCCTCCCAGACTGAGCCTAAAAATAATAAATAAAATGCGCTCAACATTTGTTTATAAAAAGGTTTTGGATCTGGACTTAAGTGGTATGCAGTAAAAATGTTTTCGTGAGAGCCCTAGTGATCATAGTCTAGACTCGAGAAGGAATCCTAGTTCGCTATGAACAGAGCTCTAATACCAAGCTGTCACACCCTGGCTTTGCGGAAGCGTGGTTAATTTGGTGTGACTTCTCAATACCATAACTTAATCATAACAAAGCTATATGAATTAAAAATATGCAAGAATCATCCATTAAGTTTTAAAAACCAAATACAGTACCATTGTTTTAACGGGAACACGCCCTAACAACCATAACCTTGTTCAACAAACAATACAAACTCAAACATATCATAAACACAGTTTAAGGACTGTGATTTGTCCAGGAAAGAGTCACATTCCCTAAACCCCGGATGACCTTGGAAACTAGTGCAGCGGGAAAACGTGCCATACCGTGCCAGATCTTTTAATTCCCTGAAATACATGTAAGTTGAAAAATCAACAATAATGTTGAGCGAGTTCATGTGTAAGTGAGTAAATAAACCTTTATATTTATCAAAAATCCTGGTATGTAGCAAATAAGGAAAAAGGAGATCACCAATGGTTTGCAAGGCCATTGATATGTGTGAAGTGCAAGTAGGAAGACTCAAACCTAGCGGATTTATGCGTTGGGCACAAAGTCACCCCGAGGTCTGTTATGCTGGGCCTGGGGCTGGGCTCGCTACACCCAGATAGATCTACCGCTACTGTCCCTCGGTCCTACAATGAGGATTAATGGCCTCAAGTTGCGCCTACCCACTCACATGATCTAAGTAGTAACCCTCCTTACGCTAACCATACCATGTATAAAGTACTCGTAAATAGTAACCTGTATTTCACCCTCGCAGTTTAGAAAACTGAAAACAGTTAAGAGAAAAGGGGGACATGAACTCACAGTCAGTGCGTCTCTACCAAGTACTCCGAATATCAGCTGTGCGACGACCTACATGTACTAATTCTATTAGACGGATGGCCGTGCCTTAGCTTTATAGTTTAGGTTTTTGGGAAATAGTTAGACAACTATTCCGTGCCTATATTTTGCATGTACTTGGTAGTTAATCTCCTTCCCAAAGATGGGGGATTTAATACATGTACGTTCAATTTATAATATTAAGTCTTACTTAATATATTTTCATTTCTAATTCCAAATATAAATATTTTTCTCAAAAATATTATATTTCCATTTCACATAATTTTTCCCCAAAAATAATACGTTGATAAAATATACGTTCATAATCATTTCCGTATAATGCGTAAGTTACGTTTTCGTAATCGTGTGGTAATAATAATTACCGTTGTAACTTATATGCTTATCGTGAAAGCGTTTGTATTATTTTGGATTCGTCGACGTTTGTAAATATTATTTTTACTCTAAAAATAATATTTGTGTATTTTCACAAAATAATCATAAACAGTGTTGTGAAAAATATATTTACCAAATATATATTTATCACGTTTAGTTTTGTGAAAATCCCACCTCCGAATATTTGTAAATATGTCGAAACTTTTCATTTCACAAGTGTTTATACACTTGTGGTTTGTAAAAATCATACTTGTTAGTGTGTCATCCGACTTTTAGAAAACATGATTTTCTCGACACTTGGTCCTTTGAAAATACCACTTGCAGATACGTAGATCCGCTAGTTTTAAACACTATTTTACAAGTAAAAATACTTTTACACAAGTTCATGTTTCTCGTGTGGTAGAGTTTCACCTTTTAACCCTTGTACCGTCCGAAACAAACTTATGTCAAGATCCATTATCTTAACCAAACCGGGTTAAATGGTGATCCGAGCTACCACAACGTAGATCGGGCTTAAATATTCACAACCTTCAAATACTACAACTTTTACACAACTATTATGTCTTTAACCATCAATATTCATGTTTTTAGTAGACTTTAATGTTTCAAAACGCAAGTTTCCGACTTTTAACCGTTACAAATCTTATTAACCACCTTAGATTAGTTCGAGTATGAGTTTTAAGTGTTATACCTCTAGCTCGGGGCTAGGGAAGAATCTATGCGAAGAAGAGGTGGATAAAAGCAAAGTAGAAAGGTCCTTCGCCTTCCGTTAGCTCCAAGACTCCTCGTATGCGATCTTGAACACTTGTATATGCTTGGAATGTAATGTTTGAAGTTGGATGATGGATGGATGGGAGTGTGGGTGCTCGGCCGAGAGGAAGCAAGAGGAAAGAGAGAGAGAGTTTTGGTGTTGTGTAATATGAATGATCTTTGGTGCCAACTAAACTTACTTATAGACAATTAGGTTCTTAATATCCATGAGTCCTTGTGTCATCTAGATATTAGACACAATGAAATATTTTAATCAACAATGGTACAAGTCTAGTTACATGGGGACCGAATCGGCCCAAGGGGGGGGGGGGTACTAGTTCAATTTTAACTAGATAGTTGATGATTAGTTAAGTTAAACCAAGTTAGATTTAGGGTTAACTCGGTTAGTGGTGTGATGTGCTCTATAGCGGGTGTTAGGGTATTCAGGGACCCTAATTAGCTCAGAAAAAGACCAATATTGTTATTGTCAATATTTTCATGTTCCGGGTAAAGTCCGGTTGTTCGGTTGGATAGTAATCCGTTAAAGTGCTTAAATAAGCTTTTAAGTGTCGTTAATAATACTTTTAGTGACACAACTTATTCTACAAAGTGTCAGGAATATTTTCCTCATGTTTTGGCACTTTATTAGTTAGCCAGAAGCTGGTATGTTAATTAAAGTGCTGTGGCTTGTGCTTAGAGTACGTTTTAGGCACATCCAGTCATTATATCTTATTCCTTGAGACGCAGTTCTACAACCCTTGTATCCCTACACTCACTATGGGTGTAGTAAAATATTTCTGGCTCATACAGGCCCTTAGAGGCATTGTCTGCCTGATGCTGGCTTTATCAGCATGTTCAATAGGTTATCCGTTCTAATGCTACTGTGCTTTTGTGCATCATGTTTGTCACTAAGGTTCAGCATGTAAAATAATGTAGTGACGGAAATCAAAGTATGATGCAGATATGTACAAGTATCAACAGTCAAGTAGCAGTTCATCAGTAATTTCAGTTAAGCACAGTAATCAAGCAGTAATTAATTATTAATTTAATCGTACGGATACCTGGTTTAGTGAGGGTTGTCACACTGTCGTCTAAATTTGAGTTCTTTCTCTTCTTCTGAACTTGTTCCGTGAACAAAATTCATCTTTTCCTGATAATTTGGTGTTACATTTCTTTTCCAATTTTGTTTCTTTTTATAACCCAACCCAGCCTTCATATTTTTCTTTTTGTAACTAGGTTTGTTATAAAAAGTATTCTTGCCTTTTTCAGCAAATTTTGAAATTTCAGACTTTTGAATCTCTACCAGTTTGAAAACTTTGTTGATTTTATCTGAAATCACATTTTGAATTTGGAATTCATTATCTGAAAATAGTTTGTCTGATCCAATCATGGTATAGACCAATCCTTTTGAATCATCATTCACAACTTTTTCAGATTTTGAGTGTTTAAGATAACTATCATGAAAACTTCCCTCATTTTCATCTTGTGATTCAGACTTATCTGTTTTGGTAGACTCCTCTGCTAGAACACTTTCAACAACCTTACCGACCACCTCTGAATCACTAATGTCATCAGATTTGGTGTAAGTCACATCGATGTTGTCGGGTAACTGGTCAACCATGTTTATTGCTTTTTCCACCTTTTCCCCATCATAGAATGTATAATTATTCTCCAACGGTGGTGGAACCTGATGGTATTCAGACCCAATTCCCTTTTTGTTCTTTTCTGACTTTTTCCCATCGGGTGTGATGTTGAAAATACGTTCCAGAATGTATGAAGATGCATGGTAACTTTGCAATTTATTGACCAACTTTTCTTTATCTGCCAATTCTTGTTTAAGCTTAGCGACATCATCAATATATTGATTTAAAACTCTTTGTTTATCTTCAAATCTAGCTTCAAGAAATTTGTGTTTCTTTGACAAGCACACAATCTATCATCTAGACTTTTGACTTTACTTTTCAAAGTTTCATACGCTTCTTTTACAGTATGATATGACAATTTCATTTCATCATATTCCTTTTGCAACTCTTGAATTGTTTTATCTTTTGGAACACATTCGTTGCAAGCAGCTGAACAGTTTTCTTTCAATATTTTGTTTTCTTTTTTAAGTTCATCACATTTTTGTTTCAGCTTTTTTTTTGGGTAAAGGGTTACCCCGGTGATTCTATTAAAACAATCCCAAATAAGTACAAGTAGTGAGGATGAGTTCCACACTAGTTCATATACAGGACATGCCCCATATATGTAAGCCAAGCAAAAACCACAATACCTATGACAGCACATAACCTAGCCTACTACACATTATGGAAAAAATATCTAGTAGTCAAGACAAAAACAAAAACAAAAACAAAAAGCTTTTCATTTTCTTGTTTCAAAAATTTTTCACTTTCTATCATTTCATGACTTTTATTTTTGAAAATATTTTCTATTTTGGTGAATTCAATGTCTCTGATTTTAAGCTTTTCATCCTTTTCAGTACAAGCACTACACGTTTCCATGCATTTCTTGCACTATTGTTCAGCTTTTTGATCAAAAGAATCATTTTGAGTTGTTACCTCAGTGATTGGCATTGTGGTTTCCTTTGCTTCTGAACTCTGAACTTCTTCAAACACATGCTGCTTCTCTTTAACAGCTTCCTCAATTTTCTCTTCAACCTTCTTCACTTCATTCACCAACTTCGCGCTCTCATTCACAATCTCCTCACCGTCTTTTTCATCTCCAAACTAGCATATATCACCTTCCTAATGCCTTCTTCAACTTTCTCCTTGTACCTTGGAATCTCCCTAAGGCCTTTACACCAGACACTTACAGTAGGTATGGCAGCAACTAATGCATCAAGGTCAACCTTCTTTGGATCAACCATCGGGTTTCCTTGAGGATCAACATAGCATTCTTTTTCGTTGCTCCACCTTCTTGCTAGTGTTGCTTCTTTGTAAGCATCATACACTTCATCCAATCTAAGACGAGCATGTCTTTCTTCACGACTTTGTTTTATTTCAGCATCCATGGCCTTGGCTTTTCCATTTTCCTTGTCATGTTGACTCCAATCATACCCTTCATCATCATGAATTATGAATCTGGGTCCTTCTGTTTCATAGAAGTTTGTATCCCAATCAAAATTTTCAAACACAGATTTTTTAGATCTTTCATAATCAAAACTAGCTTCACTTTGATCATGCAGTGACAAAACAACTCTCTTTTCTTTAGAAGATCCTTCTTCAATCTGCTTTCTAGTTGGCTGCTTGTTATTCTTATGATAAATGGCCTTTTTGTGGTAATCTTCATAGAAAGGATTCACGCTATCATCGGCTTTGTTGTTTGTGCATTCTCTCTTGAAGTGCCCTTTTTGCTTACACTTGAAACAAGTAACCTTGTTCTTGTCAAAACCTATCTTCATTTCTAGGCCTTCCAAACATTTTTTGCCAGTTATCTCCATAAACCTTTAAGCTCTTCGGATGACACTAGCCATGCACCAGCGAATGTCCATGAGTTCCATCTCTTCTGGATCAACTTGATCGTAATCCTCTTTTGTCATGTTTGGATTTCCGATCTTACCTGCAATTAAACCTTCGTAAGATACTAGAATAGAGGCTAAGAAGCTCATGTGCTGTTGAGCAAACTCATTGTTCAAGAGTGGAGAATTCTTCCAGTCAAAATTGGAATTTGATTTTGACGATCCTGATGCAGATGATGAATGATATCCTGGATCACAACTTGAAGACGTGTTCTTTGATGAATCACCAGTCTTTCTACAGTAAAACCTGTTTTGATCCTTGGAGATTCATTGTTTTGTAGCATCCCTCTGCGATAGTACAAACCAACATTTTGTTGATAATTAGAGCTAGACACCTTGTTTTGTTTTTGAATCAACAGATCATGTCCCTCTATCTTTTCTATCAGTTGGTCTAATGTCAGGTTATCAAAATTAGCATCATTTTTCAACACAATCACATATGTTTTCCAATCGTCCTCATGTGGTAAAGCTTCAACAAGTTTATCCACCATTTCTTCTCTCTCTTTGTGAATTTCAAACCTTTCCATTTCAATCTTTAGATGACAAAACCGTTCTATCATTTGACGAACTGTATCATTCTTCATGCAGCTAAACATGTCAAACTCTTTCTTTAACAGCGATATTTTGTTTTTCTTGATATCCTTCCCGCCTTCAACTTTCAACTTTAGCGCTTCCCAAATTGACTTAGACGTTTCACCATACTGAAGTAGTGAGAAAATATCCTCTCTGATAGATTGTTGAAGTAAAGTTTTCATTCTCAATTCAGGTGAATGTTCTTTGACAAGCACACAATCTATCATCTAGACTTTTGACTTTACTTTTCAAAGTTTCATACGCTTCTTTTACAGTATGATATGACAATTTCATTTCATCATATTCCTTTTGCAACTCTTGAATTGTTTTATCTTTTGGAACACATTCGTTGCAAGCAGCTGAACACTTTTCTTTCAATATTTTGTTTTCTTTTTTAAGTTCATCACATTTTTGTTTCAGCTTTTTTTTTGGGTAAAGGGTTACCCCGGTGATTCTATTAAAACAATCCCAAATAAGTACAAGTAGTGAGGATGAGTTCCACGCTAGTTCATATACAGGACATGCCCCATATATGTAAGCCAAGCAAAAACCACAATACCTATGACAGCACATAACCTAGCCTACTACACATTATGGAAAAAATATCTAGTAGTCAAGACAAAAACAAAAACAAAAAGCTTTTCATTTTCTTGTTTCAAAAATTTTTCACTTTCTATCATTTTATGACTTTTATTTTTGAAAATCTTTTATATTTTGGTGAATTCAATGTCTCTGATTTTAAGCTTTTCATCCTTTTCAGTACAAGCACTGCACGTTTCCATGCATTTCTTGCACTGTTGTTTAGCTTTTTGATCAAAAGAATCATTTTGAGTTGTTACCTCAGTGATTGGCATTGTGGTTTCCTTTGCTTCTGAACTCTGAACTTCTTCAAACACATGCTGCTTCTCTTCAACAGCTTCCTCAATTTTCTCTTCAACCTTCTTCACTTCATTTACCAACTTCGCGCTCTCATTCAATCTCCTCAACCGTCTTTTTCATCTCCAAACTAGCATATATCACCTTCCTAATGCCTTCTTCAACTTTCTCCTTGTACCTTGGAATCTCCCTAAGGCCTTTACACCAGACACTTACAGTAGGTATGGCAGCAACTAATGCATCAAGGTCAACCTTCTTTGGATCAACCGTCAGGTTTCCATGAGGATCAACATAGCATTCTTTTTCGTTGCTCCACCTTCCTGCTAGTGTTGCTTCTTTCTAAGCATCATACACATCATCCAATCTAAGACGAGAATGTCTTTCTTCATGACTTTGTTTTATTTTAGCATCCATGGCCTTGGCTTTTCCATTTTCCTTGTCATGTTGACTCCAATCATACCCTTCATCATCATGAATTATGAATCTGGGTCCTTCTGTTTCATAGAAGTTTGTATCCCAATCAAAATTTTCAAACACAGATTTTTTAGATGTTTCATAATCTAAACTAGCTTCACTTTGATCATGCAGTGACAAAACAACTCAAATATATTGATTTTTAATGAAACACCATTATCTTGATCAGTGTGAAGCAATCAATTTCATACGCAGACAAAGTTTGACTGACAAAAGCATTTAATCATATACTAACATGTGATTCGATCGAATAGGTCAACAAAGTCAACAACTTTAATGAATTGAAGTGATGATGCTGACCGTTCGGCCAAAGATGCTAGCCGATCGGTTGGCATCCATATGAACTTCAACATCAACAGCAAACATATCCCAACTTTTTCGAACAAAAAATTCAAGATTTCTCCCAAATTAATTAGAGTTAAGATCTGAAAATTTGTAGGCTTATAGATCAGATAGTTTCGCACAACATATCCAAAAATTAGCAATTTTTAACCGTGAAAAGTCGTTTAATTTGGTGATTTTCAGATAAAAACGTGAATTAGACGAAAAATGAAGAATTTTGACAAATCTGAATGAATTTGACTCTGAATCTGATGAATTTTTGTGCGGAATTGTGTGTTTGATCCGTGCAATCGAGCTCCTTCTCTGATACCACTTGTTAGGACCGGTTTTCGACTCCGAAACGATTGCGAACCGAACGTGTGACGTGCGGAATCCGTACACGAATGAGATCGAACACACAAGACGTAAAATAATCGTGATTCTATTAACAGTTATGAAATTGTACAATCACTTGAATCACCTTTTGCCTTTCTCTCTCTAGTTTCTCTCTCTGGCTCCAAAGCTCTCCAACTAGTAAATGTGGCAAAAGTGGCAAAAGTCCCTAAAGCTAACCCTAAGGGATCTATTTATAGGCCAAGGTATAAGGAGGTTCTCCTTATTTACCATTATGCCACCTTGCCTTTTAGTAACTAGATATTACAATATAATCTTAGATTTCTTGTGACAACCCTCACTAAATCAGGTATCCGTACGGTTTAATTAATAACTAATTAGTGTTTAATTACTGTGCTTGCTTGAAATTACTGATGAACTGCTACTTGATTTCTGATACTTGTACATACCTGCATCATACTTTAATTTCCGTCACTACATTATTTACATACTGAACTCTAGTGACAAACATGATGCACAAAAGCACAGTAGCACTATGAACGGATAACCTATTGAACATGCTGATAAAGCCAGCATCAGGCAGATAATGCCTCTAAGGCCTGTATGAGCCAGAAATATTTAGCTACACCCATAGTGAGTGTAGGGATACAAGGGTTGTAGAACTGCGTCTCTAGGAATAAGATACAATGGCTGGATGTGCCTAAAACGTACACTGAGCACAAAACTCAGCACTTTAATTAACAATTCAGCTTTTAGCTAACTAATAAAGTGCCAAAACGTGAGAAAAATATTACTAGACACTTTCCAAAGTGTCAGGAATAAGTTGTGTCACTAAAAAAGGGTATTAACGACACTTAAAAGCTTTGTTAAGCACTTTAACGGATTACTATCCAACCGAACAATCGGACTATACCCGGAACATGAAAATATTGCCATAAATATTATTTGTCTTTTTCTGAGCCAGTTATGGTCCCCGAATACCCTAACACCCGCTTTAAAACACAACACACAACTAACCTTAACTACTTAACTAACCTAACATATCTAACTAATAACTAATGATTAGTTACAATCCAACCAAGAAAACCCCCCCCCTTGGCCGATTTCGGTCACAATGTGACCATAGCTTGTACCATTCTTGATTATTTTATTCTTGTGTGTCCCATATCTAGAGAACACAAGAACCATTGGACCCTAATCTCAATTTTGCCTATAAGTATCATCATTTACATACAAGATCCTTTACCATTTCACAACACAAACTACTCTCTCTTGCTCTCTACAACTTTCGGCCGAACACCCCCTTGTCCATCATATTTCCGGCTTCCATCTTCACATTCCAAGATCATTCAAGTGTCAAGGGTCACGCATAAGGAGTCTTGGTGCACTCGGAGCTCGAAGGACCTCATTCTCTTGCTTTTATCCACCCTATTTGCGTCTAGATTCTTCCCTAGCCTCGAGCTAGTGGTATGTTGCTTAAATCACTTACTCGAACTATTTTGAAGTGGTTAATATGATGTGTAACGGTTAAAACTCGAAATCTTACAACTTGATGCTTTAAAGTCTACTAAAAACACAAATAATGATGGTTAAAAGCTTATATGTTGTGTAAATGATGTAGTAATTAAATTGTGTGGTTATTTGGACCCGATCTATGTTGTGGTAGCTCGGATCATCATTTAACCCGGTTTAGTCATGAACATAGATCATGACATAAGGTTGTTTTGAATGAAACAAGGGTTAAAGGGTGAAACTCTACCACACACGAATCATGAACTTGTGTAAAAGCGTTTTTACTTGTAAAATAGTGTTTAAAACTTGTAGATCTACGGATCTACAAGTGGTATTTTCAAAGGACCGAGTGTCAAGGAAATCATGTTTTCTAAAAACGGATCTTACACTAATAAGTATGATTTTTAGAACACACAAGTGTGTAAACACTTGTGTAACGCAAAGTTTCGACAAAATAACAATTTTTGTAAAAGATGACGAGAAGTTGTAAAGACGGAATTTCTTTAAAAGCAAGGTTCTTACGAAACCGGACTAATTTATATTAAGATCCGCTAAAAGTAAGGAGATTTACTTCGTATTTTGATATAAATCACAAGTTCATGAAATCTTTGCGATTTACATATTTATTAACCAGTTTGAGGTGTTGGACGTTGTTTCGATTGAATAAGAAAATTGTTGAATTGAATTGTAAAAGAAAATGATACGCTTGAAAGCGTGGCCACCTCCAGTTACAGAGGAAACTCTGGCGAAATTTTTCCAAAAACCTGACACTTAGAATTATTTTCACTATAAGTGTTGGAAATACTTTTGACATGTTTTCAAAATATATCAGTTTCGCCACGACTTTATTGTGGGATTTCACAAAATAAAATTAGTAAATATATGTTTAATATATATATTTTACATAAATCACTTGATGCGTGTTTATGATTATTTTGTGAAAATACATAAATATTATTTTTAGAGTAAAAATAATATTATCGAACGTTAACGAAACCAAAATAATACGAACGCCTTCACGATAAATATATGAGTTACACCGGTAATATTTATTACCACTCGATCGTTAAAACGTAACTTACGCATTTTACGGAAATGATTATGAACGCGTATATTTGCCAAAGTATTATTTTGGGAGAATTTTGTGAAGTAAAAATATAATATTTTTGAGAAAAATATTTATATTTTGGAGATAGAAAATAAATATATATTAAGTGAGACTTAATAATATATTACGAACGCACATGTATGAAATCCCCCATCCTTGGGAAGGAGAATAATTACCAAGTATATACAGAAAGTAAACACGAAATAGTTATCTAACTATTTCCCAAAAACTTAAACCATAAAGCTAAGGCACGGCCATCCGTCTAATAGAATTAGAACATGTAGGTCGTTGCACAGCTGCTTGACTTGGAGTATTACTTGGTAGAGACGCACCGCTGTGAGTTCATGTCCCCCTTTTCTCTTAACTGTTTTCAGTTTTCTAAACTGCGGGGGTGAAATACATGTTACTTTAATTATGAATACTTTATACATGGAATGGTTAGCATAAGGAGGGTTACTATTTAGATCATGTGAATGGGTAGGCGGAAACTTGAGGTCATTAATCCTCAGGGTAGGACCGAGGGGCAGGAGCGATAGATCTATTTGGGTGTAGCGAGCCCAGTCCCAGGCCCAGCATAACGGACCTCGGGATGACTTTGTACCCGGCGCATAAATCTGCTAGGTTTGAGCCTTCCTACTTGCATTTCACACATATCAATGGCCTTGCAAACCATTGGTGATCTCTTTTTCCTTATTTGCTATATACCAGGATTTTGATAAATACAAAGGTTTATTTACTCACTTACACATGAACTCGCTCAACATTATTGTTGATTTTTCAACTTACATGTATTTCAGGGAATTAAAGGATCTGGCACGGTATGGCACGTTTTCCCGCTGCACTAGTACGAGGTCATCCGGGTTTAGGGAATGTGACTCTTTCCTGGACAAGTCACAGTCCTTAAAACATGTTTATGTTATGTTTAAGTTTGTAATGTTTGTTGAACAAGGTTATGGTTGTTAGGGTGTTTTCCCGTTAAAACAATGTTATTGTATTTTGGTTTTAAACTTAATCGAATGGATGATCTTGCATGATTTTATTTATATAGCTTGTTATGGTTAAGCTATGGTATTAAGAAGTCACACCAAATTAACCACGCTTCCGCAAAGCCAGGGTGTGACAGCTTGGTATCAGAGCTCTTATCATAGCGAACTAGGATTCCTTCTCGAGTCTAGACTATGATCACTAGGGCTCTCACGAAAACATTTTTACTGCATACCACTTAAGTCCAGATCCAAAACGTTTTTACAAACAAATGTTGAGCACATTTTATTTATTTATTTTTAGGCTCAGTCTTGGAGGCTGAGGCTCGGTCTTGGAGGCCGAGGCTCGATCTAAGAGATCGAGGTAGATAGCTAGTGAGACTAGGAAGAGTAGGCTCAGTCTTGGAGGCTGAGGCTCGGTCTTGGAGGCCGAGGCTCGATCTAAGAGATCGAGGTAGATGGCTAGTGAGACTAGGAAGAGTAGGCTCAGTCTTGGAGGCTGAGGCTCGGTCTTGGAGGCCGAGGCTTGATCTAAGAGATCGAGGTAGATGGCTAGTGAGACTAGGGAGAATAGGCTCAGTCTTGGAGGCTGAGGCTCGGTCTTGGAGGCCGAGGCTCGATCTGAGAGGTCGAGGTCGATGATAGAGCAGTCTTAGAGACTGGGAGGAATTTGGCTAGTGGGACTAGGAGTATCAGTCTAGGAGACTGGAAGGCTAGTGGGACTAGGAGAATTATTTGATTGCTTATTGACTAACATGTTTATATGATTATATGATTGATGATTATACGTATATGTAACACCTCGAAAATTCGTGTTAAATAAAATAACGACACGTGTCAAGCAAGACGAAAAGCGTTATAAACTCGGATTTATTAAAAACGATTGACAGGATTTGAGAGTGTCGTCATGTTAACTTTTGCACCTCTGAACGACCTCATTATGAATCCCAAAGACTCAAATCATATTAAAAACACCTTGTGCATGTTCAAGTTCAGGGAATTATAGCAATGAATGATTCACGAATCAATTGGTGGATTCCTACAATGAAATTCCTATGGTAACCCTTAATTTTCGGTACTTTTAAGATGGATCCAAGCAAGCATAGTATAAGGGTAGTGTATGTAACTATTGAGCACTTTATAGAGGCCCCAAATCTGATAAGCATGTTCCAAATTCAAAGCCCCAAGTTACCCCTTCAATTTACCAAAGATCAACAAGTTTTTAAGCCTGATGTCAGGCTTACGGACCTCAAGAGAGGGCTTACGGTCCGTAAGCAGGTGCCAGCGACCAGAAAACCGGCTGTTACCTGTTTTATGCGCATGAAACCGAATGTAACAGTGTTTCCTCATCTCCCTTGGCCCCTAAACAACCCCTAAACATGTAGGACACCTGTGGGAATGTTTTGGTTAGTCCTAGACTCATTTGTCAACATGTTGCGGTGCCTTGGTGCACTATATAAAGCCCTCAAAGTGCAACACTTTGATCAATCCATTCCTCAACACATTCTGATCAAGTGTGGAGCACAAGAACACTCTCCAGGCCTTCCTAATCATCCATTGGACCCTTGTAAGTTACCTTAACCCTTCTTAATTAAGTTTTAGCTTAGTTATTAGCTAAAAGTCAAACCGTCGTAATTACGGTATGACTTCACGATTAGTCATTAATGGCTCAGTTAATTCTCGAATCAAAAGTAGATATGAGATGGTATTTATGTGGGTAATAAAACCTCGAAAGGGTTTCCCTAAATCATCACTCTAACCAGGTCAAAAGTCGGGTCAAACCTTTACTTAAAAAGTCAACAGGAAGTCTAAAATGCCATTTATGCATAATTAACATTGTAGATCATATACAACCTGTTGGATCATTGTTATAACTTAGTAATAAGTGTAAGAACATGTCCAAACCTGTTCAATCCGACAATTTCCTGTTTAAGACTCGGTTCGGAACCGAAAGTCACATAGTTTGACTTTCACTTGACTTTCATTTCTGACCCGTTGAGGCATATTTTAGAAATGCCTCGGAGCTTTAATTGGACTAGGTTACATGTTAGAACAACCCTCTGTAATTATACACCTTGGTTCATTAGCTATCCAATTAATATGCATGTTTCCGTTAATTGCTCATATGTTGACCGTTATGCCCTTATTACCTTAAAACGTGAATTATGAAAATGTAAAGGTGTAGAAACCTTAGTTACTGATATATATACTTGTATGCAAAGTTTGACGTCAGTTTGACTTGTAGATTAAGAGTTATGCTCATTGTCGCAAAATTAACGCTTTATGCTAATAAATTGGCGTAATTAGCATATAGCCTAGTTAAACATACTTTTTGGTATCAAAACTTTTACCCACTGATGTAATATATTATTTTGGGATTTTTAAAGATTTTTAATTAATTTTAGGCCGAGCATAACTCATAGTCGTAAGCTTAATTCGGTGAATGTCGGTTTTGCCCTTACGGGCCATAAAATGAGATTTACATATCTGAACGACTCCAAACCTTTTTGCTACTGATCACATATGATAAATAAATTATTTTAGGCCTTCTGGAAATATAAAATTATCAGATTTAAGTATCAAACCCGGAAATGGCCTTTAATCGCCTTAATTAGCGTTTTTAACACATGATATGTTTTAAAATCATATTGGACATACCCGGGTTGATACCTACTGATATAAGAGGCAAATTATAATATTTTAACAGTAAGCAAAGGTGGATAAACTCAGACTTCAGTTTTGAGCTTTTCGGCTTATGTGAAATTACCAAAATACCCTACGGGGCATAGTTTGGTTAAAAATGATATTTCACATATATATACTTTAACCTACTGTTATAACTCATCAAATTGAGTATGTTTGCTGTTTACATCAGACCTGTAACTCAGTTAAACATCTAAACTCTTTTACAACCTTTAAAATGACCAAACTACCCCTACGGGGCATAGTTTGTGTTTAAATTCTTCTCGGGCATAATGAAAGACATCCTACTGATGTTACAACACATTTGAAGCATATTAACCTAGGAAACCTATATATGGCTCTTACGGATACCCGTTACACTTATTTCGCGTTCGGTTCGGTTTATGTAACAAGTTTACATAAATTGGCCGAAACGGGTCAAACCTTAACGGTTTTATCCCAAAATCCAGGATGTGAATAATAAACCCATATTAAACAAGTCTTCAAACTTGTCGGGTCTGAATCACATTCTATCCGGTCTTCGCTTAATCGTGCGTACGAACCGTATCTTGAAACTAGCCGGTCTAAGCTTAAGCTTAATAAAAGACCCGTTAGCATTCTAATAAGTTATTATAAACCTTCGTTCCAGATTAGGAGAACCAGTAAAAGCTACGTGCATCTTGCTTATTGTGATTAATACTTGCATCAGGTAAATACTTTTAACTTATTTTCCCTATACGGGCTTGGGTTACGGTATATAGCATACCGCTTGATCGGGCATCAAATCTCCACCGTTAAAGTGGGTAGTTGAATAATTTGATCGGCTCGTTTAAACAGTCTTGTTTACTTTACAGCCTTTGGGGGGTTAATGACCATGTCCCGGATATCCTTGGCATCATCTTACGAGATGGCCACGACCTGAGGACGGGGTGTAGGCGTACACCGTCCGTGTATAACTCTATGATGTGGTGTGTCTATTGATCTTTAACCCGGACAAGATCCGGGCTACTGAACGCATAAGTAACATGTAATTCGTTCACAAGATTATAATATTAAATAATTCTCCCAAGTTAAACAAAAAATGTTTATGCCACGTGCATCCAGACCAATTTTCAATCATTTTACAAAATGATTCAGTTGATTGTATTTACCAGTGTAAACTGACGTATTTTCCCACAAAGATTAAATGCAGGTACTAAGCGAAATGGGCTGGAATTTCTTCTAAGCATCATTAGAAGTCTCGCAAACTCAAGATGCCTGAAGTTTGTTGAACCATAAATATAATTTTGTTTCGATCCTACTGTGGAATAAACATCCGGATATTGTGACTTTGATTACAATAAATAAATTCGGTTGTATCATATTTTAATTTGCTTCCGCTGTGCATTATTATGTTGTGTTGTTTGACTATTACGTTGCCAACCACGTCACGATACTCCCCCACCGGACCCACCGGTGACACGTGGAAATCGGGGTGTGACAGGTTGGTATCAGAGCCAACACTGAGTGAATTAAACACTAGCCTTTTTGTGTTTAATCTCAGTTACACAATTGCACAATTCTAAACTTCGAGTCTAGACCTACAACATAGGACAAATCCCACTTTATTTGTATTATCCTTTATTTTGCCTATGTTTGTTTTGTTATCTCATGCCATATTGACAGGAATTAACAAAATGCCGCCAAGATTCTTTAGGAGAAGAGGAAGAGGCAAGGGGCCAATCACCGCCCCCAACAATAATGAAGCTGGACCCTCGAATGCGCGAGCTCCATCTACCACGGAAAGTGACGATCCCCAGCAGAACCGGAGGAACTTCTTTGAACCGGCTAGACGGTCGGTCTCACACAGTTCAACACCTCCTAACCCTTATGGGCCACAACCAGATTATGAGCCCCACAACCCTCAACCTTCATACATACCATTACAGCGATCCTTATCGCACAACTCCTTCGGTGACCCTACACCAGTTTTTAGGGGCCGGTTTAACCCGGAAAACTTCCTGCAAGAACCAGGGAATTTTAACCCATTAGGTCCAGAAGATCACTTCTCTGGAGATCATGCGGACGACATGGACGAGGATACGGACCCTGTCGAGCCTGCCAGTGGCACACCAAACCACCCGATAGAGATCTCGGATGGGTCTTCCTTCCGCGGATCACCCTATGTTGGTCCAGATAGCTTTCAAGCCATGTTTACTAGGCACGAATGGTACTTTACGCCTCCTCGCCATGCATCACCTCAGCAGCAGCAACAACAGCAACAAGATCCCTCTGAGGATCCAAGGTTCGTGGCAGTCACGCCACCACCTCCTCCACCACCAGTTCAACCGGCACCCCCGCAACCACCAAGGCGTAGGAGAACCGGAGAGCGAAGGGAGCGATAAACATTCTTCCAAGGATTGACAAGCTTAATCAAAGGAAAGAGCAAGAAGGACCACTGAATCCTTCCAAGGGTTGTTGAGCCCCTGCGTGGGCCAGTCTTGTAGTATGAACCCCTGCGAGGGTATCTTATTTGTGTAAGTCCCTACGTGGACTATTATGTTGTTAAAGCCCCTGCGTGGGTATGTTTCGTTATTAAGCCCCTGCGTGGGTACGTGTGTTATTAAACCCCTGCGAGGGTAAGTACTTGTTTAAACCCCTGCGTGGGTAAGTTGCTATTTGAAAAGACCCGTTTAGGGCAACATGTAACCTATGTATGATTAATGGAATGTTCGTTTTATGAATTTCATGTTGCCATTTTGTGCATAAATAATTCATAAATGAAATAAATTAAGATCATTCCTTTTAAATTAATCTGCCTATGTAATTATTTAATTAAGAGTCTTAAAGTGTGAAACCTAGCCTCGTGTCAAATATAAGCCCGGGCCAAGATGGTAAGACCTGTTTAAAAGATTCAAATCCCTGTTAACATCTTAAAACATGTTAACACTCCTGGCAGGAGTGGTTCGTTAAAATCACGTGTCATTCTTATATGTATAAGGATTCTTTAGAAGATTCCAAACCCAATTATATGATCTCTGAATCATGGGTTGAGATCATCAATTAAGATGGTCATATTTCACCATACGTGGTAATATGATGCCTACGGGCCCAGCTCACTTCCATATGAGCCATAAGGTAGAGGTAGCTATAACTCCCTATCTGATGAGGGTAATGAACTTGGTTCAAACCTTAAAGGTCTTGATTCTCTGAAATCATAGCTTATAATTCAAATTGTCCATGTGGCTAAGCCTTATGTGCTAATATATATTGTTATTGTTTATAATTAGGATAAATTTTAATTGAAATCCTAAATTAATATGATTAATAAGTTAACCAAGTATGGTCTCTGATTACCATGGTTAACGAGTTACCCTAAGGGGTAATTCCTTAAAAACTCCCAAATAAAATATTGTCCTTGTTTTCTACAACAGTTCAATTCAAATGGCTGACTCAAATGAAATAAATAGCCATCCAGTGGAGCAAAATGAGAACGGCCAGATTACGTTAACGGGTGATGAATTAAAAGCGATCATAGACGGCGCTGTTACACAGGCTTTGGAAAGGCAATATGAAGAATACAGTGGTACTCGAAGTAGGACCCACTCTGCACCACATTCAAAGCCCAAGACACATTCTGAGGCTCATAGCAAGCCTCCTCCCAAAAAGAATGGACCCAAGAAAGATGGTGATGACCGTCAGTCCACCAACCATCAAAGTGTCCCATCTCAACAATTAGTACTGCATCAAGAACCCCGTAACAAGGGTTGCACCTATAAGTACTTCGTGTCTTGCAAGCCCAGGGATTTTACTGGGGAAAAAGGGGCCGTCGACTGTATGACTTGGCTGGACGAGATGGACACAGTGGTAGATATCAGCGGGTGCGCTGAAAGGGATGTAGTTAAGTTTGTGTCACAATCCTTCAAGGGTGAAGCGTTAGCATGGTGGAGATCTCTGATTGAGGCCACCGGAAAAATCCCATTGTATAATATGTCGTGGGATCAATTTGTCGCCCTAATCAAGGATAACTACTGCCCTCAACATGAGGTGGAGAAGATAGAATCTGACTTTCTATCGTTGGTGATGACGAACCTAGACTGTCAAGATTACCTGACAAGCTTCAATACGCTGTCCCGGTTGGTTCCTTACCTGGTAACCCCGGAGCCAAAAAGAATCGCTCGCTTTATCGGAGGTTTAGCCTCGGAAATCAAGGCAAGCGTAAAAGCTTCTCGGCCAACTACCTTCAGGTCTGTAGCTGACATTTCCTTATCCCTCACTCTGGATGCGGTCAGGCAGAGATCGCTGAGGAATAAGGAGGCCTAGAAAAGGAAGCGTGAAGATGATGGTTCGCGAAAGTCGAACAAGAAGCACCGTGGGAGTGGTGACAACAAGAAAGGGTCGGAGTCGAGGAAGGATGGGCATAATTCTGGTGAAAAGCCCAAGTGTAAAATTTGCAAGAACCAGCACTATGGAAAGTGCAGACTGGAGTCAAACTCTCAGACTCAGTCAAAACCCATTGCTTGTGGTATTTGCAAGTCCACGGATCACAAAACTTTGGATTGCAAGAAGATAAAGGACGCAACGTGCTACCGTTGCAATGAAAAGGGCCACATTAAAACCAACTGCCCTAAGTACAACAAGAAGCCGGAAGAGGTTAAGAAGACTAATGCTAGAGTCTTCAGGATGGACGCAAAAGAAGCTGTGCAAGACGATAATGTCATAACAGGTACCTTCCTTGTAAATGATGTCTTTGCAAGAGTACTTTTTGATTCAGGCGCATATAAGTCTTTCGTAGATCATAAATTTTGTGAATTGCTGAAATTACCTGTCAAAGCCTTAAAAGTGAATTATGAGGTAGAGTTAGCAGATGGAACCATAGAAACCGTCTCAACTATGTTAGATGGATGTGTTATATCCATTAAGAACCATTCTTTTCCTCTGTCTCTACTTCCGTTTAAGTTGGCTGGTTTTGACATAATGCTGGATATGGACTGGTTATCTCGCAACCAGGCCCAAAATTGTATGCTGCAAGAAGCAGGTAGTGATAAAGACGCCGTCTTGCGAACCGCTTACCATTCGAGGAGATACCCAGTATGGGCTGCCTGAGCAGGTGACTATGCTCAAGGCTTCAAAATGTTTAAAGAAGGGCTGTGTCATCTACATGGCACAAGTAATTATTGATGATCCTAAACCAAAGATAGAAGACATCCCTGTTATTTCCGAATTCCCGGAAGTTTTTCCGGAAGAACTACCTGGTTTGCCACCAGATAGGCAAGTGGAGTTCAGGATTGATATCATCCCCGGGACAGCACCAGTTGCCAGGGCACCTTATAGGTTGGCACCCACCGAGATGAAAGAGTTGAGGACACAGCTAGACGAATTGTTAGCCAAAGGTTTCATCAAACCTAGTTCGTCTCCTTGGGGAGCGCCAGTTCTGTTCGTAAAGAAGAAGGATGGGTCGATGCGTCTGTGCATCGACTATCGTGAGCTTAATAAGGTCACGATCAAGAATAGATATCCTTTGCCTAGGATCGACGACTTGTTCGATCAGTTAATCATCCCAATAATAATCACACTAGTAAGAAATTTTAATTTGTTATGTCCAATTGTTGAGCTAATGATTATAGTCTAGGTTTTCTAGTGACAACCTGGTTCTCTATAAACAATGGCTCTGATACCATCTACCAGTTATTTCTCGAAGATTGATTTGAGGTCAGGCTACCATCAGTTGAAGGTTAGAGATGAAGACGTGCATAAAACAGCATTTAGAACTCGTTATGGTCATTACGAGTTCCTAGTGATGCCTTTTGGGCTCACTAATGCACCGGCTGCATTCATGGATCTCTTGAATCGCGTTTGCAAGCCATACTTGGATAAATTCGTTATTGTCTTCATCGATGACATTCTCATTTACTCTAAGAACCAAGCCGATCATGAGAAACATCTTCGATGTATTCTCAAACTTTTACATCACGAGAAACTCTATGCCAAATTCTCCAAGTGTGAATTTTGGCTTCGAGAGGTCCAATTCCTTGGACATGTGGTCAGTGAGCGTGGTATCCAGGTGGATCCCGCTAAAGTTGAAGCGGTTATGAATTGGAAAGAGCCGAAGACGCCTACAGAGATTCGTAGCTTCCTGGGATTGGCAGGATATTACAGGCGTTTCATTGAAAATTTCTCAAGGATTGCTGCACCCTTAACTTCCTTGACCAAGAAAAAGGAAAAGTTCGTTTGGGGCCCTAAGCAACAAGAGTCCTTCGAGATTCTGAAGCAAAAGTTGAGCAACGCTCCTGTACTGACATTACCTGAAGGCACTGAAGAATTCGTAGTTTACTGCGATGCTTCACACACCGGCATGGGGTGTGTGCTTATGCAGAAGGGCAAGGTTATTGCCTATGCATCACGACAGTTAAAGGTGCATGAAAAGAATTACACCACCCATGATTTGGAATTGGGTGCCGTTGTGTTCGCACTGAAATTGTGGAGGCATTATCTTTATGGAATCAAGTTTGTGATCTATTCTGATCACAAGAGCCTCCAGCATCTGTTTAATTAGAAAGAATTAAACATGAGGCAACGCCGTTGGATGGAGACCTTGAATGATTATGATTGTGAAATCCGATACCATCCCGGCAAAGCGAATGTAGTCGCCGATGCCCTAAGTCGTAAGGAAAGGGTGAAACCCATCGGAATCAATACCAAGAGCATTGAAGTAAAGAACAATTTGATAGAAAGGTTGTTAGCTGCACAAAAAGAAGCTGTGTTGGAAACTAACTACCCGAATGAAAAGTTAGGAGTAACTGAGGAGCAGTTAACTCTTAGCAAAGACGGAATTTTAAGATTAAACGGACGAATATGGGTTCCCGTTCATGGAGGACTACGAGATGTTATCCTCCAGGAAGCCCATAGTTCCAAATATTCCGTTCACCCTGGAGCTGATAAGATGTACCAAGATCTGAAGGCAAATTATTGGTGGATAGGCTTGAAAAAGTCTGTGGCCGCTTATGTAGCCAAATGCTTGACTTGTGCGCAAGTCAAGGCTGAGCATCAAAAGCCGTCAGGCTTGCTACAACAACCTGAACTTCCCAAGTGGAAGTGGGAATGTGTAACTATGGATTTTATCACCAAGTTACCCAAGACAGAGAAAGGAAATGATACGATATGGGTTATAGTCGATAGACTAACTAAGTCAGCACATTTCTTACCCATCAAGGAGACTTATAGCTCCGATATGTTAGCCCAACTGTACGTTGATAAGATTGTAGCCTTGCATGGCATACCCGTATCTATTATCTCTAACAGAGATACTAGATACACATCGCTTTTTTGGAAAAGTTTCCAACAATCTTTGGGCACGCATTTAAATTTTAGTACGGCTTATCATCCCCAGACTGACGGTCAGAGTGAGCGTACTATTCAAACGTTGGAAGATATGCTACGTGCATGTGCAATCGATTTGGGTGGCAGTTGGGATAAGAACTTAACATTGATCGAGTTCTCCTACAACAATAGCTACCACACCAGCATTAAGGTTGCGCCTTTTGAAGCATTATATGGTAGAAAGTGTAGATCGCCAGTATGTTGGGCGGAAGTTGGAGATGTCCAGTTATCAGGACCAGAGATAGTGTTCGAAACAACGGATAAGATTGTCCAGATTCGTGACCGTCTCAAAGCTGCCCGGGATAGGTAGAAAAGTTACGCTGATCCAAGGCGTAAGGATTTTCACTTCGAAATAGGTGACAAAGTCCTACTTAAAGTGTCACCCTGGAAGGGAGTGATGCGGTTTGGTAAGAAAGGCAAGCTAAGCCCGAGATACATAGGACCTTTCGAGGTTATCGAACGTGTCGGTTCAGTTGCCTATAAGTTAAACTTACCAGAAGAGCTCAGTGGAATTCACAACGTGTTCCACATCTGCAATCTAAAAAAGTGTTTCGCTGACGAATCACTGGTTATACCGCATACAGATGTGCATATAGATGAGAGCTTGAGATTTGTTGAAAAACCCTTGTCGATTGAAGATCGACAGGTTAAGAAGCTTCGTAGGAAGCATGTACCTATTGTAAAGGTCAAATGGGATGCCTAGAGGTCCCGAATATACGTGGGAAGTTGAATCCACCATGAAAGAAAAGTACCCTTATTTATTTCAGTAAATCTCGGGTCGAGATTTATTTTAAGGGGGTGAGGATGTAACACCTCGAAAATTCGTGTTAAATAAAATAACGACACGTGTCAAGCAAGATGAAAAGCGTTATAAACTCGGATTTATTAAAAACGATTGACATGATTTGAGAGTGTCGTCATGTTAACTTTTGCACCTCTGAACGACCTCATTATGAATCCCAAAGACTCAAATCATATTAAAAACACCTTGTGCATGTTCAAGTTCAGGGAATTATAGCAATGAATGATTCACGAATCAATTGGTGGATTCCTACAATGAAATTCCTACGGTAACCCTTAATTTTCGGTACTTTTAAGATGGATCCAAGCCAGCATAGTATAAGGGTAGTGTATGTAACTATTGAGCACTTTATAGAGGCCCCAAATCTGATAAGCATGTCCCAAAGTCAAAGCCCCAAGTTACCCCTTCAATTTACCAAAGATCAACAAGTTTTTAAGCCTGATGTCAGGCTTACGGACCGCAAGAGAGGGCTTACGGTCCGTAAGCAGGTGCTAGCGACCAGAAAACCGGCTGTTACCTGTTTTATGCGCATGAAACCGAATGTAACAGTGTTTCCTCATCTCCCTTGGCCCCTAAACAACCCCTAAACATGTAGGACACCTGTGGGAATGTTGTGGTTAGTCCTAGACTCATTTGTCAACATGTAGTGGTGCCTTGGTGCACTATATAAAGCCCTCAAAGTGCAACACTTTGATCAATCCATTCCTCAACACATTCTGATCAAGTGTGGAGCACAAGAACACTCTCTAGGCCTTCCTAATCATCCATTGGACCCTTGTAAGTTGCCTTAACCCTTCTTAATTAAGTTTTAGCTTAGTTATTAGCTAAAAGTCAAACCGTCGTAATTACGGTTTGACTTCACGATTAGTCATTAATGGCTCAGTCAATTCTCGAATCAAAAGTAGATATGAGATGGTATTTATGTGGGTAATAAAACCTCGAAAGGGTTTCCCCTAATCATCACTCTAACCAGGTCAAAAGTCGGGTCAAACCTTTACTTAAAAAGTCAACAGGAAGTCTAAAATGCCATTTATGCATAATTAACATTGTAGATCATATACAACCTGTTGGATCATTGTTATAACTTAGTAATAAGTGTAAGAACATGTCCAAACCTGTTCAACCTGACAATTTCCTGTTTAAGACTCGGTTCGGAACCGAAAGTCACATAGTTTGACTTTCACTTGACTTTCAGTTCTGACCCGTTTAGGCATATTTTAGAAATGCCTCGGAGCTTTAATTGGACTAGGTTACATGTTAGAACAACCTTCTGTAATTATACACCTTGGTTCATTAGCTATCCAATTAATATGCATGTTTCCGTTAATTGCTCATATGTTGACCGTTATGCCCTTATTACCTTAAAACGTGAATTATGAAAATGTAAAGGTGTAGAAACCTTAGTTACTGATATATATACTTGTATGCAAAGTTTGACGTCAGTTTGACTTGTAGATTAAGAGTTATGCTCATTGTCGCAAAATTAACGCTTTATGCTAATAAATTGGCGTAATTAGCATATAGCCTAGTTAAACATACTTTTTGGTATCAAAACTTTTACCCACTGATGTAATATATTATTTTGGGATTTTTAAAGATTTTTAATTAATTTTAGGCCGAGCATAACTCATAGTCGTAAGCTTAATTCGGTGAATGTCGGTTTTGCTCTTACGGGCCATAAAATGAGATTTACATATCTGAACGACTCCAAACCTTTTTGCTACTAATCACATATGATAAATAAATTATTTTAGGCCTTCTGGAAATATAAAATTATCAGATTTAAGTATCAAACCCGGAAATGGCCTTTAATCGCCTTAATTAGCGTTTTTAACGCATGATATGTTTTAAAATCATATCGGACATACCCGGGTTGATACCTACTGATATAAGAGGCAAATTATAATATTTTAACAGTAAGCAAAGGTGGATAAACTCAGACTTCAGTTTTGAGCTTTTCGGCTTATGTGAAATTACCAAAATACCCTACGGGGCATAGTTTGGTTAAAAATGATATTTCACACATATATACTTTAACCTACTGTTATAACTCATCAAATTGAGTGTGTTTGCTGTTTACATCAGACCTGTAACTCAGTTAAACATCTAAACTCTTTTCCAACCTTTAAAATGACCAAACTACCCCTACGGGGCATAGTTTGTGTTTAAATTCGTCTGGGGCATAATGAAAGACATCCTACTGATGTTACAACACATTTGAAGCATATTAACCTAGGAAACCTATATATGGCTCTTACGGATACCCGTTACGCTTATTTCGCGTTCGGTTCGGTTTATGTAACAAGTTTACATAAATTGGCCGAAACGGGTCAAACCTTAACGGTTTTATCCCAAAATCCAGGATGTGAATAATAAACCCATATTAAACAAGTCTTCAAACTTGTCGGGTCTGAATCACATTCTATCCGGTCTCGCTTAATCGTGCGTACGAACCGTATCTTGAAACTAGCCGCTCTAAGCTTAATCTTAATAAAAGACCCGTTAGCATTCTAATAGGTTATTATAAACCTTCGTTCCAGATTAGGAGAACCAGTAAAAGCTACGTGCATCTTGCTTATTGTGATTAATACTTGCATCAGGTAAATACTTTTAACTTATTTTCCGTATACAGGCTTGGGTTACGGTATATAGCATACCGCTTGATCTGGCATCAAATCTCCACCGTTAAAGTGGGTAGTTGAATAATTTGATCGGCTCGTTTAAACAGTCTTGTTTACTTTACAGCCTTTGGGGGGTTAATGACCATGTCCCGGATATCCTTGGCATCATCTTACGAAATGGCCACGACCTGAGCACGGGGTGTAGGCGTACACCGTCCGTGTATAACTCTATGATGTGGTGTGTCTATTGATCTTTAACCCGGACAAGATCCGGGCTACTGAACGCATAAGTAACATGTAATTCGTTCACAAGATTATAATATTAAATAATTCTCCCAAGTTAAACAAAAAATGTTTATGCCACGTGCATCCAAACCAATTTTCAATCATTTTAAAAAATGAGTCAGTTGATTGTATTTACCAGTGTAAACTGACGTATTTTCCCAAAAAGATTAAATGCAGGTACTAAGCGAAATGGGCTGGGATTTCTCCTAAGCATCATTAGAAGTCTCGCAAACTCAAGATGCCTGAAGTCTGTTGAACCATAAATATAATTTTGTTTCGATCCTATTGTGGAATAAACATCCGGATATTGTGACTTTGATTACAATAAATAAATTTGGTAGTATCATATTTTAATTTGCTTCCGCTGTGCATTATTATGTTGTGTTGTTTGACTATTACGTTGCCAACCACGTCACGATACTCCCCCACCGGACCCACCGGTGACACGTTGAAATCGGGGACAGTATATGTGTTTGTGTTACAAACGTCATGCTTTCATTATGTACTAGAAAGATGGACACTACGAATCCCATGGCCATAGTATCAGACGACATAGTTTCATCGGAGCACGAGGTGTACATTTCCGATACTACCGGCACAGACGATGACGACTTTCAGCCCCTTTGCGCTACCTGATGTTGTAGCAGAGCCTACTGATGGCCATCTTGTTGGGAATTTGCCACTCACGGTGATCCCTGCTCCTGTGCCCCTTGCCGCTTATCCCATTGTTGATATGCCCCTCGACGTGGCCTCTGACGACGATAACGATCTACTAGAGGAGGACCCATTCGAGGGCGAGGCCCTATTGCTGCTGGTATTAGCCTACTGCTTGCGGACGCTCCTGCAGGGGAAACTCATGCCCATTCCTCTGTCCCAGACTCATTTGAGTTCCTGACATTCGCATTTTCGCATATACAGGGAATGCAACACCATTCACACGACGCCGACCCTGATACGGCATCATCAACTGCACCGGTTCCCGCACACAGCTTTGAGTTTGATCACAGTATCGAGGGTGATCTTGTTCTTCCACCCGGTTTTGATCCAGACCATGACCTTGAGTTCATACGCTTAGACCAGCCCTTGGAGGATCCTGTAACCCTCTGTGATAGTTGATCCAGCTGATTTTGAGATGGAGTTTGTTGATCCGGAGCCAGCCGTGGCCCCTAAGCCAGGCGTTGCTCCTAACACCGCATTGGAGCATGACCCTGTTCATGCCGATGCACCTGCTATTGCTCCTTGATTGATCATCTGCTTGGACGAGAGAAAATTTGGGGTAACTGTGCAAGACAATTTATTATTACGGGGGCCCACGTAATAACGACTTGTAGTGCACAGAAATCCTGGTGGACTCTGCGGGTCAAGCTAATGAAAACCAATGTAGCAGAAAATAACTCGAACACGAATGACCAAGGCGATGAAGCCTCGAGTTCATTCTATTTCAAGCAACAAGCCAAATTGGCAAGCCTATGTGGAGGCTCAGAAAATTTATTTCCCCACCCATACATTGAGTATATTTATGTGTAAAATTGGGTGAGTACATGATGGCTTATGGTGCTATGTATCTCATAGACAATTGGAAAGTTGTCTAACCCACTTCATGCCATTTCGGCAAAAGAGAATGCCACCCAGGCGTGACATAAACACCAGTATGTTGCCAAGGATAGAAGCCGAGCTGCAAAAACACAACTCACAGGCAATTGCACGACATGAAGCTCTCCGCTTTTAGCACAACAATGGCACTACTGGAAATAACCCCCCCAGCTGACCGCACCTATAAGTAGTTCCTGAACTGCAAGCCTTTAAACTTCGACGAAACAGGAAGCGCCTTTGCATTTGTTCGTTGGTCCAAAAAGATTGACTCTATTCTAAGAAAGACTAACTGTTCGCCCCAACAGAGTGATACCTTTACCTCGGGGTCATTTCTAGACGGCACACTCTCATGGTGGGACCATCAGGTTCAGGCCCTTGACACAGATGCTGCTTATGCACTGAGCTGGGATGAGCTCAAGGAAATGATGGAGGAGAAATGTGGTTCTAAGACTGGAATTCAGAAGCTTGAGTCCTGGAATTTGAAAATGGAAGAACCAGAGATTCCTGAACATGTCCAGCGATCGCACGACTTGCCTAGGGTCGTCCCCTAATAAGTCATTAATGTTGTATGATACAGTTGGGTACCTATAAACCTTACATTCTGGTCTCGATTTGTGGCAATGCAATCACAGTGATCTATTGTTTATGTTCTATGACATGGGAAGTTATGTGGCTGATTTATTTATAACATGAGATGTTAAGTGCAGATATTGCTGAATACATACGTACGTTTCACCTGCTATGACCTAACCTACGTGAAACATCATTTAGAAAATGCCACCAAGACGCGAAATGCACATGCCCACCTCAGAGGCGGAACTTCAAAAGATAATTGCTGCAGCTGTCGCACAGCACGAGGCCCTACGCTCCGGAACTAGCAGAGGCACCTCAGAAAATAACGATTGTTCCTGCCGGCACTTCCTCAATTACAAGCCTCCGAAGTTCGACGGCACTGGGGGTGCCATAGCTTTTGTGAAATGGATTGAAAGTATGGAATCCATCTTTCGAATGAGTGGTTCTACGCCAGAACAACAAGTCCCATACGTTACTGAGTTGTTTCAAGATGGAGCTCGATTATGGTGGAATATTCAGGTTCGAATAATGGGCCTAACTACGCATACGCGTTGACTTGGGATAAGTTGAAAGGAATAATGCGTAAGAAGTATTGCGCCCAAATAGAAACCCAGAGGTTGGAAGGTGAATTCCAGAGCCTGATAATGGAAGGTCCGAAAATGTTGGAATTCATGCAAAGACTTCATGATTTGGCACGAGTCGTTCCGTACCTGGTAGAACCAGAATTGAGGAAATTAGGACATTTCATTTGGGAACTGGCACCTCAAGTCCTGAGCTTAATGACAGCATCTACGCCACCAACATCTATGGCTGCAAGTATGATGGGCTTGGCACTCGTTACGGAAGTCATTAGACTAGAAAAACTTGCAAACCCTGGCAAAGAGACTCATGTGGAGTATTCAGGAGGTAACAAGCGGAAGTTTTCAAACTTCAAGCAAGGCACTAGCGGTGTGGTTAAAAAAGGGGAATCAAGCACGCCAGCTCAGGTTACAGCTGGTAGTGGGAAGAAAGGAAAAGGATACATGGGCGCCCAGCCCAAGTGTAATATCTGCCAGTGCCACCATTCTGGCCGTTGTGGTTTGAAAGTTTGTGAAGCTTGTGGAAAGACTGGCCACTTGAAGGATCCTTGTTGGGCCATAGCTGGCCAGAGAGGCCAGGGAGGATTCGGAAACAGAAACACCAACCGGGGCGGAAATGGAAATCGCCCACAAGGGAACAATGGAGGTGATGGAAATAGAGTCAACAATGCTAATCAAGCGAGCGCTGCAAATCGTAATCAGAGGAATAACCAAGCTGGTGGAAATGGGCAAGGATCCAGATGCTTCAACTATGGTGATCTTGGGCACTACAAGAGGAACTGCCAGAGTTAAACCAGGCCCGTGGTAGAGTGTTTAACATTAAAGCAAGGGAAGCACGCCAGGACCCCAATGTTGTCACTGGTACGTTCCCTGTAAACCAACGCTATGCATCCGTTTTATTTCATACTGGCGCCGATTATAGCTTCGGATCATTAGAGTTTAAGAATATGCTTGGTTTGGCCGCTAGTAAGTTAGACATTCCGTACTCGATCGAATTGGCGAATGGAAAGCTGGTAGAAGCCAATGAAGTTATCAGAGGTTGTGTGATCGAATTGGGAGAGCGTGAATTTGCTCTGGATCTACTACCAGTCCAGTTGGGAAGCTTCGACGTGGTGGTAGGAATGGATTGGTTGTCAGGCAACAAGGCTGAGATAGTTTGTCACGAAAAGGTTGTTCGTATCCCAACCGAGGATGGTGAAACAATTGTGGTTCACGGAGAGAAGCGTGATACGCCGTTAAGGATTATCAACTGCCTCAAAGCGCGAAAGTGTTTGCAGAAGGGATGTGCTGCCTTTCTGGCACACATTATAGATAAGAAAGCTGAAGAACCGAAGATCGAAGACATCCCTGTCGTGAGGGAATATCCAGAAGTCTTCCCAGAGGACTTGCCTGGATTTCCGCCTCAGAGACAAGTAGAGTTTCGCATCGACTTAGTTCCACGTGCCGCGCCTGTGGCTAAGGCACCCTATAGGCTTGCTCCGTCTGAGATGCAAGAGCTGTCGACACAACTTCAAGAGTTGTTAGACAAGGGATTTATCCGACCAAGCTTCTCGCCTTGGGGAGCTCCAGTTTTGTTTTTCAAGAAGAAGGACGGTAGTTTCCGTATGTGCATTGACTACCGGTAGTTGAACAAGCTGACGATCAAGAATAGATACCCTCTGCCAAGGATTGATGATCTATTCGACCAACTGCAAGCCTCAAGCTTTTATTCAAAGATCAATCTTCGATCTGGATACCATCAGTTAAGGATACAAGAGGAGAGTATCCCGAAGACAGCCTTCAGAACTCGATATGGAAACTACGAGTTCCTCGTTATGCCGTTTGGATTAACAAACACACCTGCAGTGTTCATGGATTTGATGAATAGAGTTTGCAAGCCGTATTTGGATAAGTTCGTGTTAGTGTTCATCGATGATATCTTGATTTATTCAAAGACGAAGGCCGAGCACGAACAACATTTAAGAGCTATTTTGGAGTTGTTGAAGAAGGAACAGCTGTATGCCAAATTCTCTAAGTGCGAGTTTTGGCTACGAGAAGTCCAGTTCCTTGGACACGTGGTGAATGGAGATGGAATTCATGTTGATCCCACCAAGATCGAAGCGATCAAGAATTGGGAAACGCCAAAGACGCCAACCGAGATTCGGCAATTCTTAGGTTTGGCTGGTTATTACCGAAGATTCATTGAGGATTTTTCAAAAATCGCTCAACCATTGACGCTCCTCACACAAAAAGATAAGAAGTTTGATTGGGGAATCAAACAGGAAGAAGCATTCCAGATATTGAAGGATAAGCTCTGCAACGCGCCAATCTTAGCACTACCTGAAGGCACAGATGATTTTGTGGTATACTATGACGCCTCACGTCAAGGATTGGGTTGCGTGTTGATGCAAAGCCAAAAGGTTATTGCTTACGCGTCACGCCAGCTGAAGGTACATGAAAAGAACTATACCACTCACGATTTGGAACTCGGCGCAGTGGTTTTTGCTTTAAAGATCTGGAGACACTACCTTTATGGTACAAAGTGCGCAATCTTCACAGATCACAAGAGCCTACAGCACATATTCAACCAGAAGGAGTTGAATATGAGGCAAAGACGATGGGTAGAGTTGTTAAATGACTACGACTGCGAGATTAAGTATCATCCAGGGAAGGCGAATGTGGTCGCCGATGCCCTAAGTCGAAAAGAAAGGATCAAGCCCATAAGGGTTAGGGCTTTGGAAATGATAATTCAGACCGATCTTTCCTTGCGCATTCGTGCCGCGCAGAAAGAAGCTCTCAAGGAAGGGAACCTTGAAGAGGAATATCTCCGTGGGATGGAGAAGCTATTGGTACCAAACGGGGAAGGAACGTTATGTTTTGAGAAAAGGATTTGGGTTCCTTTGTTTGGAGGTTTAAGGAAGGTTATTTTTGATGAGGCACACAAATCGCGGTACTCTATCCACCCAGGAGCGGATAAGATGTACCAAGATCTTAAGGATTATTATTGATGGCCTAGGATGAAAGGCGATGTGGCCGTTTATGTGAGTAAATGTTTAACTTGCGCTAAGGTTAAAGCGGAATACCAGAAGCCTTCAGGATTTCTGCAACAACCAGAAATTCCCAAGTGGAAGTGGGAACAAATCTCCATGGATTTTGTTACGAAGTTGCCAAGAACGCCAAAAGGCCATGACACTATTTGGGTAATAGTGGATCGATTGACGAAGTCAGCGCACTTCTTACCTATCAGAGAGAAAGATAATACGAGCAAGTTGGCAGAAATTTACATGAGAGAATTTGTTACACGCCATGGAGTGCCTCTCTCAATCATCTCTGATAGAGACGGAAGGTTCGTATCAAGGATTTGGCAATCCTTTCAGGAAGCTTTTGGCTCGCAATTGAATATGAGCACCGCATTTCACCCGCAGACCGACGGGCAAAGCGAACGGACAATACAGACCTTGGAAGACATGCTGAGAGCATGTGTTATGGATTTGGGCGGTAGCTGGGATAAGCATTTGCCTTTGGTCGAATTTTCATACAACAACAGCTATCACGCCAGTATTGGTGCTGCACCATTCGAAGCTCTATATGGCCGCAAGTGCAGATCACCGCTTTGTTGGTCTGACGCAGGTGATAGACAGTTGGTTGGTCCTGATGTGGTCCAGGAAACCACTGGTAAGATTGCACAGATCCGAGATCGCATCAGTGCGGCTCGTGACCGTCAGAAAGCCTACGCGGATCGTAAAAGGAAGCCTCTGGAATTTGAGGAAAGAGATATGGTTTTGTTAAAGGTATCACCCTGGAAGGGTGTGGCACGCTTTGGGAAGCGTGGAAAGTTGAATCCGCGGTATATTGGTCCGTTCAAAATCTTGGAAAGAATTGGGTCCGTAGCATACAAGTTGGACTTACCTGCTGAACTAAATGGTGTTCACGATACATTCCACGTATCAAATTTAAGGAAGAGTCCAACTCAAGATACCGTTGTCATTCCTACCGACGAAATTCATGTTGACGACACGCTCCACTTCGTTGAAGAACCTGTTGAGGTTACGGATTGGAAAGTGAGCAAGACCCGCCGGAGCAGTGTCAAGCTCGCCAAGGTTCGTTGGAATGCCAGACATGGTCCTGAATTCACCTGGGAGCGTGAGGACCGAATGAAAGAGGAATACCCCCACTTATTTCCTAAGAACCCTGCTTCTACAAGCAGAACTTAAAATTTCGGGACGAAATTTTTCTAACGGGGGGAGAATGTGACAACCCTCACTAAATCAGGTATCCGTACGGTTTAATTAATAATTAATTACTGTTTAATTACTGTTCTTGCTTGAAATTACTGATGAACTGCTACTTGATTTCTGATACTTGTACATACCTGCATCATACTTTAATTTCCGTCACTACATTATTTACATACTGAACTCTAGTGACAAACATGATGCACAAAAGCACAGTAGCACTATGAACGGATAACCTATTGAACTTGCTGATAAAGCCAGCATCAGGCAAATAATGCCTCTAAGGCCTGTATGAGCCAGAAATATTTTACTACACCCATAGTGAGTGTAGGGATACAAGGGTTGTAGAACTGCGTCTCTAGGAATAAGATACAATGGCTGGATGTGCCTAAAACGTACACTGAGCACAAAACTCAGCACTTTAATTAACAATTCAGCTTTTAGCTAACTAATAAAGTGCCAAAACGTGAGAAAAATATTACTAGACACTTTCCAAAGTGTCAGGAATAAGTTGTGTCACTAAAAAAGGGTATTAACGACACTTAAAAGCTTTGTTAAGCACTTTAACGGATTACTATCCAACCAAACAATCGGACTATACCCGGAACATGAAAATATTGCCATAAACATTATTTGTCTTTTTCTGAGCCAGTTATGGTCCCCGAATACCCTAACACCCGCTTTAAAACACAACACACTACTAACCGGGTTAACTACTTAACTAACCTAACATATCTAACTAATAACTAATGATTAGTTACAATCCAACCAAGAAACCCCCCCCCCCTTGGCCGATTTCGGTCACAATGTGACCATAGCTTGTACCATTCTTGATTATTTTATTCTTGTGTGTCCCATATCTAGAGAACACAGGAACCATTGGACCCTAATCTTAATTTTGCCTATAAGTATCATCATTTACATACAAGATCCTTTACCATTTCACAACACAAACTACTCTCTCTTGCTCTCTACAACTTTCAGCCGAACACCCCCTTGTCCATCCATCATATTTTCGGCTTCCATCTTCACATTCCAAGATCATTCAAGTGTCTAGGGTCACGCATAAGGAGTCTTGGTGCACTCGGAGCTCGAAGGACCTCATTCTCTTGCTTTTATCCACCCTATTTGCGTCTAGATTCTTCCCTAGCCTCGAGCTAGTGGTATGTTGCTTAAATCACTTACTCGAACTATTTTGAAGTGGTTAATATGATGTGTAATGGTTAAAACTCGAAATCTTACAAGTTGATGCTTTAAAGTCTACTAAAAACACAAATAATGATGGTTAAAAGCTTATATGTTGTGTAAATGATGTAGTAATTAAATTGTGTGGTTATTTGGACCCGATCTATGTTGTGGTAGCTCGGATCATCATTTAACCCGGTTTAGTCATGAACATAGATCATGACATTAGGTTGTTTTGAATGAAACAAGGGTTAAAGGGTGAAACTCTACCACACACGAATCATGAACTTGTGTAAAAGCGTTTGTACTTGTAAAATAGTGTTTAAAACTAGTAGATCTACGGATCTACAAGTGGTATTTTCAAAGGACCGAGTGTCAAGGAAATCATGTTTTCTAAAAACGGATCTTACACTAATAAGTATGATTTTTAGAACACACAAGTGTGTAAACACTTGTGTAACGCAAAGTTTCGACAAAATAACAATTTTTGTAAAAGATGACGAGAAGTTGTGAAGACGGAATTTCTTTAAAAGCAAGGTTCTTACGAAACCGGACTAATTTATATTAAGATCCGCTAAAAGTAAGGAGATTTACTTCGTATTTTGATGTAAATCACAAGTTCATGAAATCTTTGCGATTTACATATTTATTAACCAGTTTGAGGTGTTGGACGTTGTTTCGATTGAATAAGAAAATTGTTGAATTGAATTGTAAAAGAAAATGATACGCTTGAAAGCGTGGCCACCTCCAGTTACAGAGGAAACTCTGGCGAAATTTTTCCAAAAACCTAAAAACCTGACACTTAGAATTATTTTCACTATAAGTGTTGGAAATACTTTTGACATGTTTTCAAAATATATCAGTTTCGCCACGACTTTATTTACAAAATATCGGAGGTGGGATTTCACAAAATAAAACTTAGTAAATATATGTTTAATATATATATTTTTCATAAATCACTTGATGCATGTTTATGATTATTTTGTGAAAATACATAAATATTATTTTTAGAGTAAAAATAATATTATCGAACGTTAACGAAACCAAAATAATACGAACGCCTTCACGATAAATATATGAGTTACACCGGTAATATTTATTACCACTCGATCGTTAAAACGTAACTTACGCATTTTACGGAAATGATTATGAACGCGTATATTTGCCAAAGTATTATTTTGGGAGAATTTTGTGAAGTAAAAATATAATATTTTTGAGAAAAATATTTATATTTTGGAGATAGAAAATAAATATATATTAAGTGAGACTTAATAATATATTACGAACACACATGTATTAAATCCCCCATCCTTGGGAAGGAGAATAATTACCAAGTATATACAGAAAGTAAACACGAAATAGTTATCTAACTATTTCCCAAAAACTTAAACCATAAAGCTAAGGCACGGCCGTTCGTCTAATAGAATTAGAACATGTAGGTCGTTGCACAGCTGCTTGACTTGGAGTATTACTTGGTAGAGACGCACCGCTGTGAGTTCATGTCCCCCTTTTCTCTTAACTATTTTCAGTTTTCTAAACTGCGGGGGTGAAATACATGTTACTTTGATTATGAATACTTTATACATGGTATGGTTAGCATAAGGAGGGTTACTATTTAGATCATGTGAATGGGTAGGCGGAAACTTGAGGTCATTAATCCTCAGGGTAGGACCGAGGGGCAGGAGCGATAGATCTATTTGGGTGTAGCGAGCCCAGTCCCAGGCCCAGCATAACGGACCTCGGGATGACTTTGTACCCGGCGCATAAATCTGCTAGGTTTGAGCCTTCCTACTTGCATTTCACACATATCAATGGCCTTGCAAACCATTGGTGATCTCTTTTTCCTTATTTGCTACATACCAGGATTTTGATAAATACAAAGGTTTATTTACTCACTTACACATGAACTCTCTCAACATTATTGTTGATTTTTCAACTTACAAGTATTTCAGGGAATTAAAGGATCTGGCACGGTATGGCACGTTTTCCCGCTGCACTAGTACGAGGTCATTCGGGTTTAGGGAATGTGACTCTTTCCTGGACAAGTCACAGTCCTTAAACCATGTTTATGTTATGTTTAAGTTTGTAATGTTTGTTGAACAAGGTTATGGTTGTTAGGGTGTTTTCCCGTTAAAACAATGTTATTGTATTTTGATTTTAAACTTAATCGAAGGGATGATCTTGCATGATTTTATTCATATAGCGTGTTATGGTTAAGCTATGGTATTAAGAAGTCACACCAAATTAACCACGCTTTCGCAAAGCCAGGGTGTGACATTTCTACAGTTTCCGCTACGGTTTGAATTGACGGAGGCGATAGACATTAATGCACCAACAATAATTAAAATTTGGAATTAATTAAATTCAAAAAATAGAGTCATAAAGTCTAAAATACCCTTGTCTAGTTTTTTTTAATGAAGGACACATGTCTAATAGTGGTTGGTTCTTATAGTTCTTACACATATTGAGGTTTGTATTTGATCCCATCTCATATAATGAATAAAATTTTGTAGGTAAAATGAATAAAATGAAAGGGTGTGAGTAAAATGAACTAAAGGTTGTGACTTTTAAACAAAGGAGACATAACTCAAGTTGCTAATTGTATAAAAGTATAATATAATATCATGTACACGCACCCACCCACCCATTCATATCCCCCTTTTTCCTTTTCCTTCCTTTCTTCACCAAGAACCCAAAAGACACACAGTTACACTTTCTATTTTCATAAATTCCTGTAGAGAGAAAGTATTCAGGAGAGAGATAATAAAAAAGAGGGCCAGCCATGGTCTACAACCGGCTGGCTATTCTACTTTGTTGACGACATGGGTAGCGATGGTTGGCTGTGATAAACGATGGTGAGGGTGGATCGAACATCGGGGAGTACTGGTGATGTGGGTGATAGGCTGTGGCTCCGACGGTGTTGGGTTGTGGGTCCGACGGTCATTGTATTCTGAAAGAGATGATGACGAAGATGGTGTCGTGTGCAGGTACAACAACAGCGACGACGATGGTGATTGGGCTAAGTAGAATGGTGTGGGTTGCAATGACGAATGTTGATGATGAAGTTATAGTGTACGTGTTGGATCAGACCAATATATATTAACTTATTAAGAAAGAGTTTAACGTTTTAAAGCTTGAAGAATAAGTTTAACGTTTTTAAAGCTTGATTTTATTCAATACTAAAAGGCCACATATGTATATATATGGCAGAAAGCAACAACATTCACAAAGAAAAAATATCAAAAAGCAAACAACTTTATCTACTAAAAAGGAAAAGTAAAAATAAATTGAAATAAAATTATATATTAATATATTAGAAATTACAAAAACAACCCCTCATTAACCATCAAGTTACATAATTAGGCCTTTAGATGTGAATGACTAAAATGCCCTTTAACCTAACAGAAAAACTAACATATGTTAGTCTTAGTACCTCAAGTTGTTACAAAATCAAAAGTTAGAACCTTAGAGTGTGATTTTAAACTATTAATACCTGACTTTGTTACTTTTAATAAACCATAGGGACTAACAATGTAATTAACTCGATTTTTAAATTAAACTTTTTACCCAGAACTTAATATAATCATGATTAAGGTTTTTAATCAAAATAATACTTTTTTAATCACTCCTTAATCATGATTAAATTTTATAAAAATTTCATCATAGTTTCTCCTAAACTTGGACTTTTACCATGTTTTATAAACATGATTTTATATAATTTTCAACTTAACAATTTTTCCATTCTTCCATAATAACAATATAAACCTAAAATCTTAACAAGAAGTATTATGAACTTGTATGTAATCTTGTATAGTTCAACAATCATGTTTTAAAGTGTGATCATCTTTACTTTTCTTAACATGTTCATGTAAACTTTTTAGTTTATACAAAAGCTTATGTAAATTTTGTTTACGTATTTTCAAGACTTCATTTTTCTAACCTGATTTTTGTGTAAATCTATTACATGTTTTATAAAAAAAAAATATTTTTAAGTAAGGTTACAAATTCATAATATTCACGTTAACGGATCTTGCTAGATCTAAACATGCATGTGTTTAAATCATACTTTTAAACATGAAGATACAAGATCAAGTTTGCTACATAATCACACTTCAAAGATTATCAAGAATCATCAAAAATAACATATAATCATATTAATTGGTTTAGTTTTAGTTAATGTTTCATGTGATTTTTAAATGAACTTTCAAGATGATTACTTGTACATTTGTGTTTAAATATAAATCACAAAAATATAAGTACAAGATTTTGCTCTTACAAATAGCTTTTAAACAAGATGATGAAAAGATGAAGATCCAAAGCTTCAAGACTTGAGAAATACTTTAAACAATTTCCATCAACTTGCAAAGGCCTTTGATCATCATGAAAGAGCCATGCTTGTAATAAAATTGATGATTTATGAAGATCAAAAAGTTGGTGTTCTTGAGGATTATGAAGATATGAAGATGAAGATGATGAAGATGAAGATGAGGAGAGATGAGAGAAGTGTTGGTGAAAAATGGAAGTGAAACTAGTTCACTAGACTAGTCATTTTGTTGTTTGGATAACGCATTCGGCTCGTGTTTTGTAATCTGTCAATTATCGGCAAATTATATTACTTAAACGGAAATGTTTACATATCCATCTTTGTGATATTTTTTATGTCCAAAATTCATAACTAGTTCGCTAGACTAGTAAATTTGCTATTTTGGTCATAGTTTTTGTACCGATTTTGTTATCGGGTAGTTACCGAACGAGTTGTGTAGCTTTAAACAATAAAGTTTATACAAGTATTTTTGTGTTGCTTTCAATACCCTATATATGTTTTATGATAAATAACATTTTTTTTTGGATTTCGGACGTTTGCTATATGGTTCTGCAGAGTGATGTACTCTTCTGCAGAATTGCTGAATTTGTCTGCGGATAAGACAATTTAGTGTTTATATAATTTTTCCGGAACATATTAATTGTAAGTTATTCCCAACTTATGTTTTTATGTAATATTCATTGCAGCCATACTTCCAAGTCTTGTTTTTGTCGTGTTAGGCTGTACCGCGACTAGTCCTGGCATGAATAGTGTGTTCGCATTTCTACTAGTTTGTCTAGGACATAGTTTATATTGTTTCATAATGCAGCGAACTCGATATCTTTTCACAATATTATTTTGTATAATCCTAAACTTTTAGGACATAATTAAATAAAACTAAGTATGCAAAAATGATAATGTAATAATTGTTTAAGTTGTAAGGAATTACCGGTATTTTTACGAGTGTCACAGCTTAGGGGTTGTTGGTATGTATTTTGTGGTCTATAATTATGCATAGATACATATGATATATGATTTATAAGATTAAAAGCAACTTATTTTTTATGATAATGTCCTTAATATTATTATCCGCTTTAGATCCCGAAAAGCTACTGGTTATGTCATCATCATCTAAGTTACCCTTTAAATAGATCAACAAAAATATAGATATAAGTTTAATCGAAACACTCATAAACATAGAAATATATATGTTAACATAAAAAAGAAAATAAACTTTACCAATTGTAAACTTTTGTAGTATTATTTTTTGGAATGGCAAAAAAATTCTAGCTAAGAACTTTCATAATTCATTGTTGTGGTCTTAACCTCAGAAAATAGATGAGGGTTGAAACATTGTAATCACAAAAGATACTCATATTTAGCATTAGCTTTAGATTGTAAAAGAATATTTTCAAAAAGTTTAACATTTGAATCGACTAGTCAAAAAGCAGGTACAACTGTTACCTTTTAGTTTGGTTCTAACACATTAAAAAGGAAAATAAGAGAACTTAAGTGATTCTTTGGAATCTCTTAAAATTTTGATCAACTCAAGAATTGAAATTATATATTGAGTTTCCGATAAGATGCTTAATTCACTTTCGGTTTGCATATTTTTATGGTGTAGATCTTCTTATATCTACCAGGGAATATATGCCTTGATTTTTATACCAAAATGTGGAACACGAAAGGAAAGCAGACTCAAATAATTATGAAACGAATGATTTAAAATGGGACACAAAGTAATGACATTCCAACAAGTTTTCTATATAAAGGTGTATGATCCTTTTAACACCAACATTGAATCCCTAATTCTATCTTTTTCACTTCAAAAATGTCATATTATTCAAAGTCGAAAGCTGACCTAGCTAAGATTGGTGTCGATGGGTTTGCTCTCCTTGATTTTTTCAGTGTGCACAAATCCAATCACAAACATTCGACTTCAATAGCTCCACCTAATCAAAATACTACGTTTTTCCACTATCAACATTATCGTCAACAACCCTATGTTGTTCGACAAAAAGTGTATGCTCCTCAAGTTCAGGTAACAAAGGTTGAGACCGTGGTGGATTGGTATGAGGCAGCCAACAGATATGGTGGGACTGTTTATGCGATGAAAAATCCAACCCGTAAGGGGTATATTTGATTAAGAATCATGCAGCCTGTCTACAATCTTCAAGTGTTTTCTTGTGTTGTTGATGGTGTAACTATAGTATATGTATACCTTCATCAAGCGAATATATATATAATAATCTTACTAACTCAGTAGTTTTTAAATATAATGTATATTTGGTTTTAAATTTCCTATCATTCTCCTTACCGAAATACTTATGGGTTATTAGTCGAGTACTTCCCAAATAATGATGGTAATCAAATATTAGATTGATTATATGTTTATAAAATTAGAAAACCACATAAAGATAATGTAAACTGACAATCATATGTTAATTAATAAAACTTGTTGATATATTTAATATAAATCGAACAATAGTTCTAAATATATTTAATATAGAGTATAGACCGATAACAATACAGTATAACAGGTTTCTAATCGGTCTAGATGGGTAAGGTAATAACCATGATCTAGTTAGAATAACATAAAGATAATCTATTTAGCATTAATGGTGTAGGTCTTCTTTTACAATCGGTCTCATAAGATAGCACATCATGGTCCTAACACACAACCATGCTCTAGTTAGAAAAACATAAAGATAATATACTAAGAAAATTTTAAATAATATATATTAAAAAGATAGCTTGTGTAATGATCATAAAAATAGACGTAGATATAAATAAATACGTCACTAAGACATACTCAATTTTATAAATAACGTATTTTAAAATTTATACGAGAAAAACCTCCAAAAATAATTATAATAATACAATAATAAAATAGAATTAAACTAACAACGTTGGACATCCTATTATTTTTGTCACTTTGGGTTTACAGAAGCAATGGTATGAATTATGAAACACAAACACAACAATAATCAGTTATCCACTTTATTCAAACAAGATACAATAAAAACATATAGTGTGTTTATTATTAATAGCTAAAAAGATGTATAATTATCCATTTTATATATAATACACCTCACAAATAGCATATACGAGAAGAAACGGGATATGTATATACGAGAAGAAACATGCAATAAAAACTGAAATAAACAAAAGAAATAACCAAGTATTTTGGTAACCAACTGTTTGATTGAACTGAAAATTATGTCCTCTAAATTGAGCTCTTAAAGACCCAAATCTTCCATAATCTATTTCATAAACCCATCAGGTATAAGCTGCTTTGAAAGAAGTGGGTTTGAAAGTACTTTCATTAAACAGCTGGTGGGTGCTTCTCGAAATGGCGGTACAGAACCATTGTCGTCAGAGAAACTATGGTGGTGTTGGTGTGGGTTGAAATTGGTGGCTCGATGAATGATTTGTGGAACAAATTTTCTTGGATCTTTGAAAGTCTGACCCAAACCAAAATCTGAGTTCCTCAGTATATATTTTTTTTTGAATGGCTAAACATGCAAATATGGGAATTAAACCCATAACATTTTATTACCTCAAACTCTATCTAACTTATCAACACTACTGGGCTATTCCAAAAAAGATGGGTTCCCCATTATACGGTGGTGAATCATAGTTAACAAAACAGATTAAGGTTTATAGCCATTAATGCTAAATAGATTAGGATATATAACTTTGAGAAAAAGAAACATTAATATAGGTAATATACCCAAATTAACCTCTTAGAGTTCATCCCTTGCTACTTTAATCATTAAATTAAACAACTGGTTCGGGGATGATAGCACCTGCCAAGCCTTTTTTGTGCCCCCTCCTAATCGGTTTAGCTCAATATGGACCAAATCCTAAACCCTAGCAATCTTTGACTTGAAGGATTTGAAAAAAACGTTTAGTCAGCATCTGTACCTCTTGTAATTTTTCCTTCACATTAGTTGCAGCAGCCTTCTCATCAGATATAATTACAATTTAAACACTCAAATATATAAGTTAAAAAAAAAATTGAACTTCACCAAGCATAAACTTTTTTGTCTTATTTTTGGAATGGCGAGGATATCATAATCAAAGCAAAGAACTTATCGCAAGAACTTTTTTAGTTTATTGGTGTGGTCTTAACCTCAGATAAAAGATGAGGGTTATAACATTCTAATCACCAAAAGATCATCAAATTTAGATAAAAGAACTATATTCAAATTGTATCACATTTGAGTCAACTAGTCAAAAACCGGTTACAAATGATAACCTTTTAGTCAGGTTCTAACTCATTACAGAAATAATTAATAAATAATAAAAGCAAATAAGAGAAGTTAGGTGATTCTTCGGGATCTTTTAAGCTTTTGATCAACTCAAGAATTGAGGTCAATGACTGAATTTTCGATAAGATGCTTAAATCACTTTCGGTTTGTGTATTTTTATGGTGTAGATCTTGTTATATCTACAAGGGAATATATGCCTTGATTTTATATTCTTAGTTGTGGAGCATGAAAGGAAACCAGACTCAAATAAATGAAGAAAAGAATGATTTATAATTGGAACAATGCAATGGTATTCCAATAAGCTTTCTATGTAAAGGGTGCATGATACTTTTAATAACATCTACCAGAAAATACACCAACACTGAATCCCTATTCAATCTTATTAAGTAAAATTCATTAAGCACCACTCTCCCTGCTAAAAATATGCTAAAAACAACAGGAGAGCCCAACCAAAACCAAATTACATTAAATTGAATTTACACAAATTCTCCCAAAGAATAGACCTATCTTTTGATCTATTTTTATACCAAAGAAAACTTAAAGCTTTCACATCCCCATAAATATCTTCCGTCTTAGCTTTCTTCTTTGAAAAAATCATTTAATTCCTTGCCTTCCATATTCTTCAACACGTAGTGATAACCACAATATGGGAACCTTACACCACAAAGCTATGTAATCTTATCTAGCCCAAGATGGTTGTGTAATTCCAGCAAATTCCTGACAACAAATGCATAGATGTTGGGAACCTTACACCACAAAGCTATGTAATGCCATATTTTCAGCGCAAATTCACATTATATGTGCAACTTGTTCAACCACAAACCTATGTAATGCCATATTGAGAAAGTTTAAAACTAAGATGACATCCACCTTAATACATAATATATAACCATCATTTTAGTTGGTATCATGGTTTGGTTTTGGATTGGATATTACGTGTGTGTGTATATATATATGTGTGTGCGTATTTATTTATGTCCAAGTCATGCAATGTAACTTCGTGTAGTTTGTTCACTTTGTTTACTGGTAAGTTGTTTGGTGACTTAGAATGGATGAAATGTAACTAACTAACTAACTAAGTAATCAAGTGAGGTAGGTGGAATCCTAGTTATAGAACTAAAGTTCCATTGTTCACACCATTCACCATAACACAAGCCTTACAATATTGCAAGTTAAGGACTTGGTTTGATTCCTCTCATTATGGAGATCACTTAGGGTCTTTCAAGCATAATGAAAGAGGTATATGAGCCTTATGTTTTCTAGAATAAAACTTGACTCAATCCCCTCAACATGAATATTAGTTGTGTTAGTGCACTACATCTGTCGACTTCGTCTTGTATCGACTCTTAGTTTTAGATTGTTAGATCAGGGCATGTTTTATGAGAAAATAGGATAGCATATAGGTTTAACCTGTTAGGTCCGCTTATGTGTCACTAGGAGGTCCGCTTATTTGTCAGGTCCGCTTATGTGTCAGGTCCGCTTATGTGTCACTAGGAGGTCCGCTTATTTGTCAGGTCCGCTTATGTGTCAGGTCCGCTTATGTGTCCATGTACCTTGGAGGGAACCTCAACACCTATAAATAGGTGCACATAAGCGAACCACGTAGGAACAAGTCTTGTAACACGTACCGAAGTGCTTCCGGATCGAGATTTGGATGTAAACTGTCATTATTCAATACAGAAAGGTGTTTAAAGTGATTTGCAAGCTGTTTCTACGTTGATTACTTGTTTTCCGCACCTGTAATTGACGAAAACTCCTCTGAACGACTCGTTCGGGTCGAAAAGACGATCCTACAATTGGTATCAGAGCTTCAGGAGGAGGAGTTCTATAGAGATTTGCTGGATTTCATCTAAAATTCTTACTTCTACACCTTCTTTCTTCATCAAAACGAGATTTTACGGTTGAAATTCGCTCAAAATTTCACAGATTGTAGATAATTGATCATTGATAAATCCTTGAAAGTTTGAGGCTTAAATACGTACTAAAAATGGGTTAAATCAACATCTGAATAGGTTCCGCTTTTATGGACAGTTTGTAGATCCGCTTTTGTGACCATGTATTTTGATAGGTTCGCTCCAAATTCCTCTATAGATTCACTTATTTGAACACCTGATTCGCTCATAGGTGCACTAAGTCTGTAGTTCCGTTTATTCGAACATTCTGGTCCACTTATTTGAACATCAAGAGTTCCACTTATTTGAACATCAGGGTTCTACTATTGTGAATATCAGGATTTCGTTTATTTGTCACTAATCTTGAAAAACGTACTAAGTCAACATGGATTCTGAATTTTACAATGCGTTTGCTACAACTCCTACTACTCCATCCGACATTGCTAAGAACATGACAATGGAGAATGAAACCGGAACAATGCAAAAACCCCCTGAAACTTATGGGAATTGAAGATTATCACGGGTGGAAGAAAAGGTTTGAGAATTGGGTGCAGGCGAATCATTTAAAAGCTTGGGAGAGCATCGAAACTGAATATGAGAGGCCAAAGAATTCAGTGGGTGTTGATAAAATCATTTCAGAGTTCACTGAGCAAGAGAGAGAGAGAGAGAGAGTTATAAAGCAGAAAATATGATGATCAATTTGCTACAACAAGCTGTTAAGGAGGATATATTTGTGTTACTTCAACACGATGAAAATGCTTATTCTATCTGGGAAGCTCTTAAAATGAAATTTGAGGGAAGTACTGAAATGTTACAAAGTAAAGCAGCTTTGTTGAAAAAGGAGTTTGAACTTTTTACGTGCATGCCTGGTGAAACAACGAAGACTCTTATTGAAAGATACTGTCATTTGGTTCGCACTATGTCACAGTTGAAAATTACAAAGACTCCAGCAGAATGGGTTGAAAAGCTTGCTGATGCGTTACCACAACAGGAATGGGGTACATATCTGATGATATTGAAGAATTCCGGACAGTTTAGCAGGTTATCGATTGCACAGTTTATAGAGAAGTTGGAGGCACAGGATCTGGAGCAGCAGAAAATTGCTAGAATGAACAGTTCTACTCATCAACAAGATATTAAATTGTACTATAAAGGAAATGTTCAAACTGCTGAAGCAAGTCCAAAGATACAAACTGCATTTAGTGCTGGATATCAATCTACACCAAGCAGTCAAGGATCAGTCAACACTAGTGGGTTCTCAACGGTGAATCCTCCAAGTGTTCAAAGTGCATCTGCTGGAAATGGGCATTCGATTCAGTGTAATGTAGCTCTACATCTTCAAAATAGTCAAAATCATTCTGAAGAAATTGTAAAGCATCATATGGGATTATTGGTCACAGCATTAGAGTCTTATGAAGGGTTGATTGCCGGAAGAATTGGTAATCCGATGCTCACAAAGGAAGATTATGACCAAATTGATGCAGAGGAGCTAGAACTGATGGATATTAAATGGGCCTTAGCGAGCGTTTTGAGGAGAGCAGAAAAGTTTAGATTGGTTACAGGAAGAACTGATTTCTTGGATGCAAATCTTTCTAATCTTGGATTTGATAAATCTAAAGTTGTTTGTTTTCGTTGCAGGGAGAAAGGCCACTTTAAAAGAGAGTGCAAGAATCAGGAGCCGAGAGGAGCAAAGGAGTCGTCTGGGAAAGATGATTATTATAGGAAAACCATTTATCAGCAAATCACTCATCAGCCGCATCAACAAAAAGAAGCTCAAACGGCACATGGAAAAATGATAGAGGATGCAAACAGGAAAGCTTATTATGGCATCGTTGATCAAGAAGATGAGAGAATGGCTGAAGGTTTTAGAGCTGATCCAAATGTTCAAGCTTTTATTGCACATATTGTTCGATAGCCAGATATGCTGAAAGAATGGATGGAAGTGTTATCTGATGAAGAGAAAAGTGAAGATGAAGGATCTGTTTCATCTAAAAACAGTTCATCAGAAACAAGTGATAGTGATGAAGAAATGGAACAGATAAATCTTGGAAAAACACATTTATCTTCTGACACTTTTGAATTTTATTTTGCAGAAAAGTTGAAGAAATTGAAAGAGAAGAAAGTTGCAAAAGAATTGAAAGAAGTCAAAGTGGTTGAGAAGATTGTGGAAGTTGAAAAGATAGTTGAAGTCGAGAAGATCGTTGAAATCACAAAACCCTGTCTTACATGTTTAGAGTCTTGTAAACAATGTATAGAGAAAGACGAGAGGTTTAATGAGTTAGAAAAGTTGAAAGAACAATTGTTATTTGATGTAAAGAATTTGAAAAAGTCGTATGATGTATTGAACAGGCATGTGAATAGTCTGGAGAAGACTAACTCTGAAAGAGAGAAAGCTTTGAAAATGATGAATGCTACCATGATGACAAAGCAGAAAGAGATCAACATGTACATAGAAGAATGTGCAAAAAGGAAGAAAGAGTTGGAGAATGAAGCAGCTGAGAATGAAAGAATCAGAAGATTGCTGCAAAGTTACAAAGGTTGTGACTACATAATCGATAGAATTTATCCAACAGTTGAAGGTTTTGAAGCATTTAAAGATGAAGAAACAAAGCCAAAGAAGAAAAAGGATACTGGTAAGAAACAGGGTGTCTGTTATAATAAGTGTCCGCCTCCGATTTGGGAAGGGTACTCGCCTAGAAAACCTAATGAAGAAGAGCTAAAACAGGCAGTCAATATTAAGTTAGAATCCGAGATAACCGATGTTTTACCAGACAATATTGATGTCACGTTCACAGCGTCCGACACAGATCATGAGTCCGAACTGATAAAACGAGTGGTCGATCAGGTGTTGGATAAGGATGAGGAGTCAGAGTCAAAGTCAGAGTCCGAAAGTTCGTGTCAGTCAGTCGGGAGTTCAGATTCGTCCGAAAAGAGTTCAAAATCATCGGGAAAACGGGTTTACAGTAAAGAGTTTTATTGTCAAAATCTAATTTGAATGACGAAACGTTTGAAGTTGTATATACTTTGAATGATTCTGACAAATTATATTTTGATAAAGAGTTTCCAATAAGAGGTGTCAAAACTGATTTGATAAAAAAGGTTTTCAAACTAACAGAAATTAATATTTCTGAAATAAAAGATTTAAATCTTAATGGTAAACCTAAATTTTACACCTCAAGAGTTCAACAACGACTAAACAAGAAAAAAGGTTACAATTCTGGTTCGGGTTTGCAAAAGAAATCAAACCATAATGGTAACAACAAAAAGAAAGGATTAGGATTTGTTCCACCAGAAAACTATAAAATTGAGAAAATTTCTAAAAATACAAAATTTGTTTCAGGATCGTCTACTGAGGAGGAGAAGAAGAGCTCATTCTGGAAACAAACAAATCAAGAATTTCTTGCCGAGAAGAAAAAGAATGGAGCTTATGTGAAGAAGGAAACCAGAACCTGTTTCCGATGCAATGAAGCCAGTCACATTGCATGGAACTGTCCGAAAGCAACAAACACAAAACAGGGAGTTTCTGGAAAACTAAAAGAAATTATTGTTGATAAAACCGAATCACCAACTGAACAGTTTAAAGTTTTCAAAAATTCAACATTTGAAGTTGGTGAGTGTTCGAAGAGATTTTACAGGCGAAGTGTAAAACTTGACAACCAAAAATGGGTTGTTAAGAAATCTGAGGTAAAATCTGGTGATGAATCTGATTCCACAAAATCAGAGGAGCCACACTTTGATGAGAGTGATGAAAATTCAGTTCCTTCAATGGATGATGAGAACTTTCCACCATTAAGGACTGAGAATTTTAAAAAGAAAGTTGGAAAGTCTGAAATCTCAAATCAGGGTTATTCTGAAAAGGATAATTTTGATGTTGAGAAAGCATTTAATGGGAAAGTAAAGAAGATTTTCGGAAAAATGGTTGATGGGAAGGTGAAAGGGGTAAAATATTTTTATGCTAAAAGGAAAGCAACTTACACCCCAACAAAATCTGAATTGAAATCACCCAAGGCTGGTCAGGCTTGGGTGGATATTTTCTTTGCTTGAAAAACCTGACTTGCCGAAGATCCCAAGTTTGTAATCGTGGATCAGGAATCGGCATCTTTCATGTTTAATAAGGTTGTTTTTGAAAAGACTTAAAATTGTTAAAATTTTACAGGTTGAATGACTACGCCGGAGCTTCCAGGTTGGTAAGTGTGAAGCAGGAATCGACATTTTGAATATACATACAAGTGGTATTGTTTGGTTATTTCTACAAGTGGTACAGGTTGCCTAATTGCAAAATAGTAAATCAGGGACATTAAGTTGTACTTGATTTACTAACTCATGATAACACAAAGAACAAGATGATGAATCATATCCCCGATTTTAACAAAGTGATAAACCTACAAGTGGTTTTTATCTTAACAAACTCATTTTCCGGAAAAATCATTTTGATTAAAACAAACTTAAGTGTTTTGAAATCTAAATGAGAAAATGGTTTGTGAAAGGGGGAGTTCAGATTGTTTATGCCTAGTGAATGGCGAATTGAGGCGATTTGATATCGGTTGTCATATTTCTGTACAGTTTGTTTTGAGTTTTCTTCAAATGGGTCAAGAGTTTAGATAATTTTAAAATTTCTTTAATGTGTTTGCATTTTAGGGGAGTAGAAAATTTCAGAAAATCCAAAAACATAAGAAAATTTGAAAAAGCCTAAAACATGATAAAATTCAAAAATGAGTTTCGTTGTGAAAAGAGGAAATGATAGTACATCAGTGGACTGTCACAACATGCAAAAGAATTGGAAAGTTAAAATGTGATAAACAATCTCACTGCAGATATGCCAGTAGGTTTTTACATATTTAGTAGATTGTGACGAGATATAAACTTAAAAATTCAAACTTGCTTATTCTGTGGGTAACAACATCTTGGATATATAGGTAACCCCTGAAATCTTGTTTGAAAGGTCCCTTATTCTGAGATACTAGGTCTTTATGCTCACTGATATCTGGGATATTATCCCGGGACTTTTGCTGTATGGAAGTACTGACCTAGTCCCCGGATAATGCTTTCCGCAAATGCTTGAAACATAGCATCGCCCTCAGCAAGCTGATGAAACAATAAAATTGATAATCGCTGCTGTTGAAATCAAAAGATCCTCTAAAGGGGACACACCGAAAAGTCGAAGCCGTCATCTCTCTACGTATACGGAAGTATCGACCTGAGCTCTCATGGCCCTCGCATCTAACCCCTGAACAGATATCATCTGTGGTATACTCACCTGTAAGACTGAATATTAGGATCTGGATACGGGAGTATAGTCAAGAAGTGGGACACACGGATAAGTTTAAGTTCTTAAAACATTAATATCGTATCTCGGAACAGTTGAACTTTGTGTGAAAATTTAAGTGGACAAATATACTGACAATCTAGGTGAATTGTTTAGAAATTAAAATGAAATGAAGCTTAATGGTGTTGGTGATTTGTCTCATAAACTGATATGATCCTCTTACACGAACTCACAAAAATATTGTTTGTAAATATTTCTTTACTACATTACATGTTTCTTTATTACAAAATCCAAAAAGATTTTCAGTGTGTTTTAACATAAAGTTTCAGAAAATTCAAAAAGATTTTTGACAACTGGTATTGAAAAGCAGATTTTCAAAATTCCGAGTGCTAAACATGATGAGCAATATTTGAGGGGGAGTGTATGTTTGGAATTAAATGTTTTCATAATCTAACCTTTCAAGTGGTTCATTAAAATCTGTGTTTGTTTTGAAGGTAAGTCTGAGTTAGTGCAAGTTTATGATTGAAATATGTATGTGAGAGAAATTTACTTTGAGGTAGAGCTTATGCAGGTCAAGATGAGCCAGGTTATTCGTTTCTGAGATCTGAGCTAGATGAGAGCCAGGTTCCAATACCTGAGGACTCTGATTGGAGATAGCCAGGCAATGAGCTTGAGATATGAAGAGCCAAGCTGATTGATATTGAGAAGCTGTTAGATGGAAAGCCAGACAATGATCCTAAAGTTAATGATGCTGATGAACTGAAGAAATGCCAGCATATCGCAAGGGGGAGTCTGAAGACCTGCAAGAAAAGATTGAGAGAGAGAAGCCCAGAGACAGATCAAGACTGAAGATGTGAAAACATGACATTGTCAAAGACTCGACACTGCGACTCGTCAACATCTGAGGGGGAGTCTGTTAGTGCACTACATTTGTCGACTTTGTCTTGTATCGAGTCTTAGTTTTAGATTGTTAGATCAGGGCATGTTTTATGAGAAAATAGGATAGCATATAGGTTTAACCTGGTAGGTCCGCTTATGTGTCACTAGGAGGTCCGCTTATTTGTCAGGTCCGCTTATGTGTCAGGTCCGCTTATGTGTCCATGTACCTTGGAGGGAACCTCAACACCTATAAATAGGTGCACATAAGCGAACCACGTAGGAACAAGTCTTGTAACTCGTACCGAAGTGCTGCCGGATCGAGATTTGCATGTAAACTGTCATTATTCAATACAGAAAGGTGTTTAAAGTGATTTGCAAGCTGTTTCTACGTTGATTACTTGTTTTCCGCACCTGTAATTGATGAAAACTCCTCTGAACGACTCGTTCGGGTCGAAACACGATCCTACAAGTTGGGAACTTGGTTTCGTACATAATATGTCACACCCCGACTTGCAACGAAAGTAAAATATGGGATGCAACAGAAACCTCTAGTACAAGCACATTATTTATAACTATATCTATTATTTAACTATATTTTCGATTACACTGTTGATTGCATACTACAGGTATGGTACAACGGCATGTTCCTACGAACCACGTTAATTTTCTTAACCACATGCTTCTATACATGTATGCATCTGTAAAGCAAAACTTGATCGGCAAACACTGGTATCACACAAGTCTCAAGTTACCTGAAAAGCATGTTAAAGTTTTGAAAGGTCAACTATAAATAGTTGGTGAGTTTCACAAATTTTATTTATATCACACCATGTAAACGAAAATCAAGTTTTGCACATTTGATGTAATTATACTAAGCCCACAAGTGAAGGCTTGACTGTTAACAAGTGTCGTGTCCCCTTTCTAACACCTCAGCTCTTCTCCACCCCAAGTAGCTATGTCTAACACCACATAGCGTGCTCATAGAGAGTGCATGTACATGTGCAATTGCAATAGAACCCATGGCACTCGTGCCAGCTCAATTAGGTTTGTCAGAACAATAGTACCATTCACACATCCACCGACCTATAGTTGATCACTCGTGTTTGTGGGGACTTTTCGTGTCTTAGTATAACTCTGATAATTCACATCAAAACATGTTGGTATGTGCATATACGTATATATGTAACATGCAATGCACCCCATGTAAAATAGGAAAACAGTATGAAAACGGGGTAAGGAAACTCACTTGGTAGCATAATCCAAGTATGGTAATGTCAAAAGTTTCAGCTATTCCGAACATATTGTAAGTACGGTAGGGTTAATTACTGAAAACAGTTCCCAAGTCAGTAATTGCTATATCATAAGCTTGGATGAGAATATTCATCCAAGAATGGACTTATAGCATAAAAGTAGGGCGATGGGGTATTTCCATAGTGTCAAAATTGTGTTTAGCTTCCATGCACCGTTTTGTGCGCCGGTCACGGTTAGCTGTTCTAGATGTTCGGGAAATGCTTGATGATACATAATGTCCCGTATTGTTGAAATTATAAAATGATTTGTTGTTCATTAAGGTAGTACGGGCTTTACCCAAGCGTAACTGATGTATTGCAAAATAGATTTTTTATTCGTGTATAGTTTGTATTATTTATCGTTACTTATAGTTTAGTTTTATTTAGAATTACGTACTATTGATCAAATTCCGGTTTTCCAGGTCTTGATACATAAAGTTGCTGAAAAAGGAGTGGAAACGAGCTAAAATGCTGAAACATCAAGTCCCAGAACTATTTGGAATAAGTGTTAGAATTATTTTGGAGATTTTGGGAGTTAGAGCTGGATTCTACATGCAACATTCTGTGAAAAATTGATGGTGGCGTAACGCCACGGAGTTTATGGAAGTCAGTCGCGTAGTGCCAGCACTTAGCAAACAAAATCTGAAGTTAGTCATGGTGCGTCGCGCCACCAGGTTACCCTTCACCCGTCGCGCGACGCGATGGGCATATATGGCGTGTTTAATTCGTTAAAATTAGGGTTTGAGTTTAAAAACCAAGAGATAATCATCATTAAAGTTAAGTTACGAACTCAAGAACCCTAAGGCGAATTTCGAAGCAGATTTCGAGTATTTCGGAGTGCTTTAGCTTGCGGGAATCATTCGCTTGAATCTTGGATCGTAGGAAAGAAGATTGTTCGGGTCTTATCTCCCGGTTTTCTTTTTTTCTTATTTCGATACTTTTCCAATGAATTCTTATTTTGAACTTGTTTCGTTTATTTTAGACATCATGTTTTGTGGCTAAAACCTTCGTTACTACCTAGTCAAGATGATAGTTTAATGAAGTTTGGATCTTTTAACGGTTTTTATTGTTTTGTTATGGATTGATCTTTGAGAGTAAATTATTCTAGAATTTCTGATTTGGTGCATATGCGTATTTACTTTTGATTGTTGATTACTTGCTGTTTCATATAAATTTTGGTGGATGTCTTTCACATAATGAATATGTGTTAATTATTCGTATCTTTGCGGGTTCGGGTGATGTTTGGGTAAATTGGCCAATAGCCTTAGAAACAGTAATTAAAATACAATTAGAATTAAGTATTCTGCTTAACTTGTCGCTGAGAGGCTCGAGTTGGTTATTAGATCTCGGTGCACTATATAGCTAAGATAGGTTTTGAGAGAAGTCAATCTTAGTTCCCTAATTGCATTTGTGTCTACTAAACAAAGTTAGAATCTAGGATTGTCCAAGATTATCGCGCTAAGAGGTAGATAGTCGAATTAGGGCGCTTTTAGAGTCGTTAGAGGACTGAGAGGAAGTCTAACAATCGGTGTTCATAACATTTTAGTGTTTCCTAGGTTTCTTCCTGAGAAGGGTCGGAAGTCTTAGCTTGAAATACCTTAGGGTTTAGTACTTCACGATCCCGATTCCATACCATAATAGTACCGTTAGAAGTCCATTCCTAGTTAAACTGGATTCAAGCCTAGGTAGTCGTTAATCTCATCTGAATTAAACCTTAGCTCTTATTCGTGTCTTAGTCTAATTTTATTTTAATTTCAATTTTAGGATTTTAGTAAACCCCCCTCCCCCCCTTAAAACACAAAAATAATTAAGTCGTGTCAGTGTCTAGTCTAAATAAAGTCGTTAACGTAATTAATTAGAGTCCTTGTGGGTTCGACATCCGGACTTGCTTTTTTTTGCTAGAGTCGACCGGTTCACTTGCCAGTGAGTAGTTTAGTCAAGTTAGAGAGTCTAGATTATTATTACTTGAGTCTAAATTTAGGTTTATTTTAGTTTATTTAGTTAAACTACTTAATCCACATCAAGTTTTGGGCACCGTTGCCGGGGATTCTTGGCAATTGCGTTAACTACTTTGTTTGGATTTCAACTGATATCTTTACGTGCTTTCTGTGTGTTTTTGTGTCGTAGGAGTCCAAGTAACTTTAGTGTCTTTTTGTTTTTATAGTCTTTTGTTGGAGTCGTCTTACTTGTTCGTTCTCGGTTTTGCAGTGGAGTCGTCTTACTTGTTTGTTCTCGGTTTTGCAGTTCATGCCCCACACGCGTTCGCAGGGACCAGTGAAGCCGCCGATCGACAAGTCTTCCTTCTCCACACCCAGTTTACAGGTAAAAAAATCCTCAACTTCATCTTCAGCCCCTTCTGACTCTACAATACAATCTAAACCACCGAAATTTGACTTCACCCCGAAGTCGTCACCCCACAACTCCCCACCACAATCACGTCCAACTAGTCCACCACCAGTTCACCAAATGGCCGAAAACCAAACTGTCCACCAGCGTTCCACCGCGGGTTTTAGTGCAAATTCACCCATCACCATCCCTGAAATCACCAATGACAAGTCCTGGCAAATTCCCTCATACATCATGACAGCCATTAACAACTCTTGTCAGTTCCACGGTCGTGATGATGAGGATGCGCCTGCACATATCAACCGTCTCACCCATCTGTGTAGCACCTTCGGCATCGAAGGTGTTATTCTTGATGCCCGCTATCTCCAAGTCTTCCCTTTTTTGCTTGCTGGCCGCGCAGCCACATGGCTCGATTCGCAGCCAGCAGGCACTTATACTACTTGGGCTGGACTTAGAGATGCCTTCCTTGCTAAGTATTTCCCTCCTGCGAAGGCCTCTCGCCTTTGAGATCAGATCCATTCATTCAGAATGGAGCCTGACAAACCATATTACTTAGCATGGGAGAGGTTTCAAACTACACTCTTACGTTGTTCCCAACATGGGCTGTCGGATTGGGCTTTAGTAGAAAAGTTTTACAATAATGCGACACATTTGCAGGAGGCCATCTAATGGGAAAGAAAACTGTGGCTGACTGCAATGATCTCTTTGAGGGCTTCGCTCATGTTGATATAGATCGTAGTGCTACCAGCAGGAATTCCAATCCTGTGAATACTTCCTCATCTTCTCGAGGAGTAAAGCAAGTCGTCTCGGACTCAAAGGTAGCATCTCAGCTTGACTATATCACCAAAGAGTTGCTAGAAATTAAGAAGAAAGTCGATAGGTGCGAAGTTTGCAGAGGTGGTCATGACACTGTAGATTGCCCAACACTCACCCTAGAACAGGTAGAGTACATAACAGGTCAGAATAGGGGTCCAACGAACCCGTTCAATAATAGTAACTCCAATTGGCGTGCTAATAGTTATCGCTCTTCAGGTAACCTCCATGGTTTTCCATCAGTTCAATTTCAAAGCAGGGGGCCATGTTTCTATTCTAGTGGGGGGTCGGGTCAAACAGGTCAATTTGCTAGTTCAGGTTCAGGTGCACAGTTCAGAGGTGAGGGGTCAAACCAAGAGGTTCAACCTAGGAATGAGGGGTCAAATAGTAGTCTATCCAGGATAGAGGACCTTTTTACCCAGCTAGTGGTTAAGGATCAGGCTACCCAACGTACCTTAGAAGAACACGCTACATTCTTAAAGAATAACCATTCAAATTTCTTAGATCTTCAAAGGTAAGTTGGGGATATTGCACGCCAGTTGCAAGAACGACCTCCCGGTCAATTTTCGAGAAACACAAAGCCCAACCCATCTGGCACTTTGAAGGAAATTTCGACCCGTAGTGGTAGGACCTTAGGAGAGGTAGTGAGACCCGAGAGTGTTGAGATAGAAGATGAGGAGCCCGTAGATGAAGAGGTTCAAATGGAGGCGCCCGGTAAAGTGCAACCTAGGTTCATCCCAGCAAGTACCGCACACACCGGGGGGCTTTCAAGTGAGAAGAGTGTAGAGAAACGGCCGATACAAGTTGCTCCATCACCCACTGTTGATCTTTCTCGTGCTCCATTTCCTTCCCGTCTTGAAAACCAAACTTATTCCAAAGAGTATGGGAAATTTTTAGAGATCTTTATGCAGCTTAGAATCAACCTTCCTTTCATAGAAGCCCTTCAATCAATGCCTAAATATGCAAAATTTTTAAAGGACCTTCTAAAACGTAAGGATAGGTTAGGAGAGGTTTCTAATATTCCCCTTAGTGGAGGGTGCTCAGCCATAGTCTTGAACAAGGTCCCGGAAAAATTGACAGATCTGGGCCTTTTTACCATTCCATGTTTGTTTGGGAGTGATACTGAGTGTAGGGCCCTAGCTGATCTAGGAGCGAGTATAAACCTAATGCCATATTCCATGTATTAGAGGTTAGGTCTAGGAGAGTTATCCCCTAGACGTATGTCTTTGTCTCTAGCAGATAGATCAGTGAAGTATCCACGTGGTATAATTGAAAACCTTCTAGTCAAAGTGGATAAATTCGTCTTTCTCGTAGACTTTGTCATTCTTGATATGGAAGCCGACGAAAAGGTTCCAATCATTCTAGGACGCCCATTCTTGTGTACCGCCAAGGCTATCATCGATGTCTTCGACGGAAAAATCACACTCCAAGTCGGTGAGGAAAGAGTTACTTTCGAGATAGCACGCTCCATGGAACACCATAGTGGTTCTGATGATCTTAGTAGTCCTTGTCATTCGGTCTATTTCATAGAGTCTTTCTTATCATGTGTCGACCATTGCTTTGACTATATTAGTGGAGCCGATTTAGTTGAGAGTAAGTTAGATGAGGTAGTTGAGAAGGTAGAGAAGGTTGTGAGTGCGAGTGAGGAATTAGATGAGACTGATTGGATCCCCGAAGTGCTAGATTTGAGTGAAGAGAAAAGTGAGGTTGAGAGCACAGCTTTAGAGAAACCCGCCCCGTTATGTCACAGCCCAACCGATGGCGGAATCATCGGGGCGCGACACTGAGCGAAACAGATTGTCCAGAAGTTTCCACAACAACTATTATATAAATTCAGTTTAAATGACACGTCCCAAACCGTGTCCCAAATATATAAACAAGTTATCATAGAAAGCAACTAGGCAAATAATTCCGTTCCGACAACTCAGATTCAATTATTATTACAGACAATTGTTTATTATTTTCTAGACTCCCTAGCCTCGATTTCATCACCACGCGCCTAAGCATCCTAGCAACTTAAGCACCTGTCACATACGTTAAAATAAAGTCAATACATATAATGTAAAGGTGAGTACACAAGTTTGATAATAGCATATAGAGTTCGAATAGTTTACGCATAACCAGGCACGTACACAGAGGAAAACGAAGCATGTTAATTATCGACATAGGACCATCGGTACCAACGACTGCGGGTTGACCATCCGAGACGGTTCGCAATACATGATTACCACCGTAATCCATGCAAGTAATTGTCCTTAACAACCCCCGTGTGAACGGGTGCTGAGTCCAAACTATAGTACTATGTTGCTAAGGCAGGTAGATAACACTCCACGTGTAAACATAATAAACAGCATTCATTTAGTCAAGTAGCACATGCAAATGGTTAGCGTTCAAATAGTTTGTGTTTGATTGTGATTTGATAGGTAACGTATGTAACACCCAAAAGTGCTAAAAGCAAAAAGGGATCGAGTATACTCACAGTGATGGATTGTGGATTGAAGGGAGCGCTGAGAGTAGGGTTAGCCTGAATAGTTCGATAGTACAACAATGAGTAACGTGGAAATGCAAACAAGTGCGGATGGATCGAATAGGCTAATCGATCGAACGGCAGGTTCGATCGAACGGTCTGTTCGATCGGCTGGTATATCCGATTGGACAGTCCTGTTCGATCGGCCGGTAGGCTCGATCGGCTGGGCCATTCGAGTGGATTGTTTCTTCCTCTAGTGTGTTTGTGTTTGAGGATTTGAACTTTTGAAGTTTTCGTTGCAGCATTTGAGAACACTGAAGTGTTCCTACCTTTCAAGTCGATCGATCGGGCGGTTCGCTCGATCGGCCATCTCACTCGATCGGCTAGGAACTTCAGAAATAGTCCTCAACTGAATATCACTCGATCGAACGGCCTGTTCGATCGGCTGGCATTCCCTACTACGAACGAGTGGTAAAATCGATCAAGTGTTGAAGAGTAGTATCTCATGATCCGAAGAGTAATGTCCACCAAGCACAGTTCGATCGAACATCTCTTCTTCAATACTATGCTTCATGAAATTTTAAAAGTGTGGGGCCATGTGCTAGCCGATCGGCTGGCCCGGTCAATCGGCTGGTATGTCCGATCGGCTGGGCTGTTCGAACAGCCTAGCCGTTCGGCCAGCATTTCTGACCTGGTCGGCCTTCCGTCTAACACTTGGCTGTTTGATTATTTGTCATTCTTTCAAGGTATCTTGACAACGAGTTGAACTATAATAACCTCCGTTCCTACTTGTTTCTTTGGCTCGGACAAGAACCACCCAAGTCTGGCCGGTGAACGGTTCGGAACATTGGTTTAGAGTTTAACCCATTGTCGGTGAACCTTGTATATAGAATCCGAATCTTGAACCTTTTGAACTGTTAGGATGTTTAGTTAGTCGGTTCAAGCTCCGTTTCTAACGGTTTGAAGGCATTGAGTGTAAAAGAGTTGAAAGAAAGTTGGGATTCCTTCTTTCAATCCTTCACAACATATGGATGTTTAGATCTTTGATGGATCTTAACTTGTTTATATGGAAATCGGTTAGATCTAAGCTATTCATGGTTGAATGAGGCCAAAGTTTGATGTTCTTCAAGAACACCATGATGACATCACCAAAGAACACTTAGATCTTGGTGATTTCACAGTTAGAATCCAAGTTTTGAAAGATAGAAAGGTGTAGAATCAAGTAATGTTAAAAAACGTACAAGAATTAGAGTGAAAACTTACCGGGATTGAGAGAAATCTGAGAAAAGGTGAAAAATAGGAGCTGGCCGGTCGGAACTTTCCAAAAGTGGAAATGAAGACAAGGACAGCCCTATTTATAGGCTTCCAAAAGGGGAAAGTGGCAGCCGATCGGCCAGGAGCTCCGATCGAATGGGCTGCTCGATCGGCTGGCAAGATGCTAGCCGATCGGCTGGCCTGTTCGATCAGGATGCCTCCTGTTCGATCCGCGACACACTTTGAGTATTTTGCGACGATTTTTGACGTTTCGATTTCGATGGACGATGATACGAATACGATAGAGTTCCTAGTCAAATTACTTTCAGTAGTTGGGACTATATCTACATACAAGCATCTACATTTCACGTTTCGATGTCGGTTTCGATTGAGTTCGGTTGCCTTTTCGGGTTTCGATTTGATTTTCGATTGATTTGCTTGAATACCACTCCAAACATAAAGTAAACACGCACAAGTAACACATAAGGCACACACACTCACGTATAACAATACCAAAATTCGCATAATTCGAGTCTCGAGTTCGATGATTGTTAGATCGGTTTAATTACTGATTAGCTAACTATATCGCATTGTTACTTCTTGTCATTCACAGTCGTAGATCGGTTCGCGTTAAAACATTCGATTACTTCGATTCTTGCTGATTACAACACTTACTCCACATAATACAACTAAAACGTAACATAGACTATCTACAGTCAAAGAAAGTCAAAGTTGACTTGGACTTTAACTTTGACTTTGACATTCGAAAACACGGGGTGTTACAGCCTCCCCTTGTTTAGGGAATTTCGTCCCGAAATTAGGTCGAAGGCTACGCAACGCCGTCATTTACCAATTTGATGCTTCAGATCTATTTATTTAAACAACTGCGGGTACTTGGCCTTCATGTCGCTTTCGAGTTCCCAAGTGAACTCTGCGCCTCGGTTGCCTTCCCATCGGACTTTCACGATCGGGATGCGAGAGCGCCTGAGTTGCTTGGTTTGGCGATCCATGATTTCGACAGGCTTTTCCACGAAGTGTAACGTTTCGTTGTTCTGAAGATCGTCGAGTGGTATGATTAGATCATGTTCAGCAAGGCATTTTCGGAGGTTAGAGACGTGGAAAGTCGGGTGGACGTTACTGAGTTCCTCTGGTAGTTCGAGTCTGTAGGCGACTTTTCCGATCCTTTCCAAAATCCTAAAAGGTCCAACATATCGAGGCGCGAGTTTCCCTTTCTTGCCGAATTGGACTAAACCCTTCCAAGGTGATACCTTTAGGAGTACGTAGTCACCAATGGCGAATTCCAGGGGCTTGCGTCTTTTATCGGCGTAACTTTTCTGTCTGTTCCGAGCTTTCACCAAGTTGTCTCGAATCTGGTGGATTTTGTCAGTCGCTTCTTGTAGAATCTCGGGACCGGTTAGTTGCGAGTGACCGATCTCGTGCCACACAATAGGCGATCGACATCTTCTACCATACAAAGCCTCGAAAGGTGCCATTTGAATGCTGGCATGATAGCTATTATTGTACGAGAATTCGACCAACGGCAGGTGTTTGTTCCAACTACCACCAAAATCTATGACACACGCTCGGAGCATGTCTTCAAGAGTACGGATCGTTCTTTCAGTCTGTCCGTCGGTTTGAGGATGGAATGCAGTACTCAGATTAAGCGACGTACCACGGGCCGCTTGAAACGTTTCCCACAATCGCGAAGTGAACCGAGCGTCACGGTCTAAAATGATATCACGAGGCGTACCGTGATTACAAATGATCTCGTCGGTGTAGATTTGGGCTAGTCGTTCCACCTTGTAGTCTTCTCGTATCGGCAAAAAGTGGGCTGTTTTCGTTAGACGATCAACTATGACCCAAATACTGTCGTGACCTGATGGCGTGGGAGGGAGTTTTGTTATGAAATCCATAGCTATGCTCTCCCACTTCCATATAGGTATCGGCGGTTGTTCGAGTAAGCCAGAAGGTCTTTGATGTTCAGCCTTGACTCTTGCGCAAGTTAAACAGCTTCTAACGTACTGAGCGATATCCCTTTTCATACCCTGCCACCAGTACTTATAACGCAAGTCCTGGTACATCTTGTCTGCACCGGGATGAATAGAATATCGGGACTTGTGGGCTTCATTCATGATGATCTTTCGCAAATCGGTCCGCTTAGGGATCCAAATTCGGTCCAGATAATAGAATATCCCATCGGATTTGCTTACTAACTAAGCTCCATCGTGATAGATCCTCTCTTTCTTCAATGTACGCTCGTTAAAGCAAGCATGTTGAGCTTTGCGGATAAGGGTCTCGAGGTTGTGCTGGGCTTGGATGTTTCGGGTACTGAGTACTAAACTCTTTCTGCTGAGCGCGTCGGCAACCACATTCGCCTTGCCTGGGTGATAACGTATCTCACAATCGTAATCGTTGAGAAGTTCTACCCATCGGCGTTGACGCATATTAAGCTCTCTCTGATTAAAGATGTGTTGTAAACTCCTGTGATCAGTGTAGATTGTACACTTAGTGCCATACAGGTAGTGTCGCCAAATCTTCAATGCAAAGACAACCGCGCCTAGCTCCAGGTCATGGGTTGTATAGTTCTTCTTGTGGATCTTGAGCTGACGAGATGCGTAGGCTATAACCTTGTCTCGCTGCATGAGGAAACAACCGAGGCCAAGGTTAGAAGCATCACAGAAGACAATGAAGTTGTCGCTTTCGTCGAGCAGCGTAAGAATCGGAGCGTTGCACAGCATATGCTTGAGGGTTTGGAAGGCAGTCTCTTGCGCGTTTCCCCACACAAAAGGCTTGTCCTTATGAGTAAGAGCGGTAAGTGGCACAGCGATCTTGGAGAATCCTTCAATGAATCGTCGATAATAGCCCGCTAGTCCGAGAAAAGAGAGAAAAGAACGAACTTCAGACGGGTTCTTAGGCGTAATCCAGCTTTTGACAGCTTCAATCTTCACAGGATCGACGTGGATACCCTGACTATTCACGATGTGACCCAGAAACTGAACCTCCTCCAACCAGAATTCGCACTTGGAGAATTTGGCATAGAGTCGGTTTCCCTGGAGTAACTCAAGAACCAAACATAGATGTTGCGCGTGTTCGGCTTTCGTTTTGGAATAAATCAAGACATCGTCGATGAACACGATGACGAAACGGTCAAGATAAGGCTTACACACGCGGTTCATTAGGTCCATAAAAACCGTGGGTGCGTTGGTTAGACCAAAGGGCATAACAACAAATTCGTAATGGCCATAACGGGTTCGAAAAGCGGTTTTAGGAATGTCTTCGTCTTGAATCCGTAGCTGATGATATCCTGAACGCAGGTCGATCTTAGAGAAACATGATGCACCTTGTAACTGATCAAACAAATCATCGATTCGGGGCTAGGGGTATCGATTCTTGATGGTGAGCTTATTCAATTCCCGATAGTCGATGCACATCCGGAACGATCCATCCTTCTTTTTGACAAAAAGGACTGGCGCTCCCCAAGGAGAGGTGCTTGGGCGAATAAAGCCTTTTTCGAGTAATTCCTGAAGTTGATTCGAGAGTTCCCTCATTTCGGATGGTGCGAGTCGGTAAGGGGCTTTAGCAATGGGGTTAGCTCCAGGAATGAGGTCTATACGAAAGTCGATATCACGACTCGGTGGTAGTCCGGGAAGATCGTCAGGGAACACCTGAGGAAATTCTCGAACCACTGGAACGTCCTTGACTTCAACTTTCTTTTTCTTTTCCTTCTCTGCTACTACAATGTTGGCCAAGAAGGCTCGGTATTCCTTACGGAGATACTTGCTGGCTTGAATACATGACATGAGTTTGAGGCCTTTCGACGCTGTTTCACCGTACACACATAGTAGATCACCATTCGCAAGCGAGAATTGGATCATCTTTTCAAAACACACAACTTCAGCATGGTTTTCACGAAGAAAGTCCATGCCTATTATGACATCAAAACTTCCGAGTTGCATCGGAATAAGGTCGATTGGGAAGATGTGATTGTTGAGTTCGAGAGTACAATCACAGAGTACTGAGTTAACGGCAATAGTTCTTCCTGTAGCGACTTCGACTTCGAATGACGAGGACAGATAAGAGCGCTTTCGACTAAGGAGCTTTTCGAATTCAAACGACACAAAGCAGTTATCGGCTCCAGTATCAAACAAACATGATGCATAAATACCATTCACAAGGAACGTACCATTAACCACGTTGTTATCTGCCTGAGCCTGACGGGCATTGATGTTGAAGGTTCGGGCATGGGCTGCTTGCTGCTGTTGCTGAGGCTGCTGTTGTTGCTGTTGCTGCTGTTGGGGCTTTTGCTTAACCACCCTATTCGGGCACCTGTTTGCAAAGTGGTTAGGGTCACCACATGCAAAGCAGACTCGAGCATTGGTTGCCGGTGCTTGAGCAACTTGTTGGCCTTGAGGGGCAGGGAGTAGAGCTTGGTTGACAGTGGCTTGAACTGGGGCTTGACGGGGACCATAGCGACAGTTCGCAGTGAAATGACCGTAAAGGTTGCAGTGAGCGCAAAAACGACAAGCTAGACCCACTAGATGATGATACGAACATGTCGGGCAGAGTGGGTGAGGGCCTGTGTATGCACGCTTCGCTGGCGGTGCATTGATCACTGGGGCTGAGCGCTGGTGCTGTTGAGCTGGTACAGCTTGTAGAGGAGCAACAGTGGTTGTCACAGCACAGTTCTTGTTGCTGGAGCTGTTGTTGTTGTTCTTCTTCTTCCTTCTCGATGACCTGGAGGGTTGAGTAGATGAGTCGGTGGGTGCTGCGGTGGCTTGATGCAGAGACTTGGTTGGCTGAAAGCAGCCTTGCTTGAAACCTTAGGGTTTTCAGCTCTGGATTCTTCAGACAATTTGCTGACATTTTCATACACCTCATTCACGGCTTTCGCCACTTGTTTGGAGATGATAGCAGCAAGACGTCGGTCTCTCTTTTCTTGGCGAGTCAAACGGTGTCGGGATCCAGACGACGACATGGTCTGCATTAGACATCGTCACGAGACTCAACACAACGAAATCGAATCTCACCTCACACGTCTAATACTGTCTAAAGCTTAGAATCACGTCGAATCACATATTACGTAACATATAGGCATATAATCACAGATACACACAATCATAGAGTACAGAAGTACACAGAGCACAGAATCACAGAAGCAGAGAGGCACATAAGCACATAGAACACAGAAGCACAGAAGCACAGAAGCACATACACACAGAACGTATTCCTATTTGATTACAGAGGCAGTCAGAATACAGAAACCTATCATTCAAAGTTCGCGTGTCGTTCGTATAACGTATCGAATAGCATCGTATGGTATAGCCTATCTTAGTCGTATAGCATAACATCGCATGATATCGTCTGGATTGCAGCAACTGGAGATCGAATGGGGATAGAATAATAGTACGAGTTGTGTGTGTGTCGATTGAAATGGTAGCAAAATCGAATAATATCCAAAATATAAACACACAAAACAGAGAAAGCACACAAAAACACATAAAATCAACAGTCATCCGAGTGCGCGACTGCGGTTCTCAGAATCGAATCACATAAAAATCGGGAGGTAGATTGTCTGCGGCTACTTGACATCGACTACCCAAGGCAACTCGACTATTCAAAGTAGACTTGTCATCATTTTTGACTCTAGAGGTCGTCTTTCTGCCTCGATTCTTGGGCATTCCACACGCGTTCCCTAGGTCATACTTGTGAGTTCAGGTCGTTGGAGTCCATCGAGGCCTTGGTGAGATAAATAAAATCCAGAACAAACTGCTAAGGTTAGGGTTTCACCCCTTGTCTTAGCAATTTCTTCCTTGTTTAAAGAAAATTTTAAGGAGAATTTCTTCAAAATAGGGGTTTCACACCTGATTTGGTATAATTCTCCTCGTTTATTGGCGAAAATGTCGAAATGAAGGAATTAAATCCCATAAGTCAGGGAATTTAGTCGGGAGTTTGCGGTTTTCACACCTATTCCTGACTGAATCGCCTGACTTTAGTGGAAAATTTGAGTGCACTGATAGTGAAGAATTGCAGAATAGGGCACATTAGCTTGGTCTGTTGGTTCCTAACTATAGTCTAGGTCTCTAAGACAGCGACCCGGACTAGGTCGTGTCTATCCTAATTCCCTATAGTTATGGCTCTGATACCAATCTGTCACACCCCAACCGATGGCGGAATCATCGGGGCGCGGCACTGAGCGAAACAGATTGTCCAGAAGTTTCCACAACAACTATTATATAAATTCAATTTAAATGACACGTCCCATACCGTGTCCCAAATAAATAAACAAGTTATCATAGAAAGCAACTAGGCAAATAATTCCGTTCCGACAACTCAGATTCAATTATTATTACAGACAATTGTTTATTATTTTCTAGACTCCCTAGCCTCGATTTCATAACCACGCGCCTAAGCATCCTAGCAACTTAAGCACCTGTCACATACGTTAAAATAAAGTCAATACATATAATGTAAAGGTGAGCACACAAGTTTGATAATAGCATATAGAGTTCGAATAGTTTACGCATAACCAGGCACGTACATAGAGGAAAACGAAGCATGTTAATTATCGACATGGGACCATTGGTACCAACGACTGCGGGTTGACCGTCCGAGACGGTTCGCAATACATGATTACCACCGTAATCCATGCAAGTAATTGTCCTTAACAACCCCCGTGTGAACGGATGCTGAGTCCAAACTATAGTACTATGTTGCTAAGGCAGGTAGATAGCACTCCACGTGTAAACATAATAAACAACATTCATTTAGTCAAGTAGCACATGCAAATGGTTAGCGTTTAAATAATTTGTGTTTGATTGTGATTTGATAGGTAACGTATGTAACACCCAAAAGTGCTAAAAGCAAAAAGGGATCGAGTATACTCACAGTGATGGATTGTGGATTGAAGGGAGCGCTGAGAGTAGGGTTAGCCTGAATAGTTCGATAGTACAACAATGAGTAACGTGGAAATGCAAACAAGTGCGGATGGATCGAATAGGCTGGTCGATCGAACGGCAGGTTCGATCGAACGGTCTGTTCGATCGGCTGGTATATCCGATTGGACAGTCCTGTTCGATCGGCCGGTAGGCTCGATCGGCTGGGCCATTCGAGTGGATTGTTTCTTCCTCTAGTGTGTTTGTGTTTGAGGATTTGAACTTTTGAAGTTTTCGTTGCAGCATTTGAGAACACTGAAGTGTTCCTACCTTTCAAGTCGATCGATCAGGCGGTTCGCTCGATCGGCCAGCTCACTCGATCGGCTAGGAACTTCAGAAATAGTCCTCAACTGAATGTCACTCGATCGAACGGCCTGTTCGATCGGCTGGCATTCCCTACTACGAACAAGTGGTAAAATCGATCAAGTGTTGAAGAGTAGTATCTCATGATCCGACGAGTAATGTTCACCAAGCACAGTTCGATCGAACATCTCTTCTTCAATACTATGCTTCATGAAATTTTAAAAGTGTGGGACCATGTGCTAGCCGATCGGCTGGCCCGGTCGATCGGCTGGTATGTCCGATCGGCTGGGCTGTTCGAACACCCTAGCCGTTCGGCCAGCATTTCTGACCTGGTCGGCCTTCCGTCTAACACTTGGCTGTTTGATTATTTGTCATTCTTTCAAGGTATCTTGACAACGAGTTGAACTATGATAACCTCCGTTCCTACTTGTTTCTTTGGCTCGGACAGGAACCACCCAAGTCTGGTCGGTGAACGGTTCGGAATGTTGGTTTAGAGTTTAACCCATTATCGGTGAACCTTGTATATAGAATCCGAATCTTGAACCTTTTCAACTGTTAGGATGTTTAGTTAGTCGTTCAAGCTCCGTTTCTAACGGTTTGAAGGCATTGAGTGTAAAAGAGTTGAAAGAAAGTTGGGATTCCTTCTTTCAATCCTTCACAACATGTGGATGTTTAGATCTTTGATGGATCTTAACTTGTTTATATGGAAATCGGTTAGATCTAAGCTATTCATGGTAGAATGAGGCCAAAGTTTGATGTTCTTCAAGAACACCATGATGACATCACCCAAAAACACTTAGATCTTGGTGATTTCACGGTTAGAATCCAAGTTTTGAAAGATAGAAAGGTGTAGAATCAAGTAATGTTCAAAAACGTACAAGAATTAGAGTGAAAACTTACCGGGATTGTGAGAAATCTGAGAAAAGGTGAAGAATAGGAGCTGGCCGGTCGGAACTTTCCAAAAGTGGAAATGAAGACAAGGACAGCCCTATTTATAGGCTTCCAAAAGGGGAAAGTGGCAGCCGATCGGCCAGGAGCTCCGATCGAATGGGCTGCTAGATCGGCTGGCAAGATGCTAGCCGATCGGCTGGCCTGTTCGATCAGGATGCCTCCTGTTCGATCCGCGACACACTTTGAGTATTTTGCGACGATTTTCGACGTTTCGATTTCGATGGACGATGATACGAATACGATAGAGTTCCTAGTCAAATTACTTTCAGTAGTTGGGACTATATCTACATACAAGCATCTACATTTCACGTTTTGATGTCGGTTTCGATTGAGTTCGATTGCTTTTTCGAGTTTCGATTTGATTTTCGATTGATTTGCTTGAATACCACACTAAACATAAAGTAAACACGCACAAGTAACACATAAGGCACACACACACGTATAACAATAACAAAATTCGCATAATTCGAGTCTCGAGTTCGATGATTGTTAGATCGGTTTGATTACTGAGTAGCTAACTTTATCGCATTGTTACTTCTTATCATTCACAGTCGTAGATCGGTTCGCAACTACTCCACATAATACTTCGATTACTTCGATTCTTGCTGATTACAACACTTACTCCACATAATACAACTAAAACATAACATAGACTATCTACAGTCAAAGAAAGTCAAAGTTGACTTGGACTTTGACTTTGACTTTGACATTCGAAAACAAGGGGTGTTACACATTAGAACTCAAAGTTCTCCCATCCTACTTAGAGTATGTTTTCTTAGGTGAGGGGTCCGATTTTCCTGTCACTATATCGTCTAAGTTAGAGGAGGGAGAGAAGGGTAGGTTGTTAGAGGTGTTGAGAGAGAATAGGGAAGTTATTGCATGGCGACTTTCGGATATCAAGGGCATAAGCCCCGCCTATTGTACCCACCGGATACTCATGGAAGATGACTATAAGCCAGTGGTGCAACCTCAAATGCGCCTAAATCTGAACATGCAAGAGGTTGTTAAGAAGGAAGTGCTTAAGTTATTAGATGTCGGGGTAATATACCCTATTTCCGATTCACCATGGGTTAGCCCGACCCAAGTCGTCCCAAAGATGGGTGGGATGACGGTGCTCATGAATGAAAAGAACGAATTAATCCCTTCCCGTACGTTACCGGTTAGCGTGTATGCATAGACTAGCGAAAGTTAAATGACGCCACCCGGAAAGAACATTTCCCCTTGCCATTCATTGACCAAATGTTGGAGCGTCTAACGGGTCAACAATTCAATTGTTTTCTTGATGGATTTTTAGGTTATTTTCAGATCCTAATCGCCCCGGAGGATCAAGATAAAACGACATTCACATGCCCTTACGGCACTTATGTGTATCGCAGCATGCCTTTCTGGTTATGCAACGCTCCGGATACTTTCCAAAGATGCATGGTTGCTATATTTCAAGACATGCTTGAGACTTCTATGGAGGTTTTCATGGATGACTTCTCGGTCTATGGTACCACTTTCGATCAATGTCTTCTAAATCTTGATAGGATGCTTAAGAGACGCATAGAGACAAATCTTATGTTGAATTGGGAGAAATGTCACTTTATGGTGACGGAGGGGATAGTTTTAGGACACAAGGAGTCTAGAGAGGGGATAGAGGTGGATAGGGCCAAGATAGATACCATAAGTAGATTGCCTCCCCCTACTCGTGTCAAGTCCGTTCGAAGCTTCCAAGGGCATGCGGGCTTTTATAGGCGTTTCATCAAGGATTTTTCTAAGATTACGCGCCACATGACCCGGCTTTTAGAGAAAGATGTGACACCTGTGCCTCCACGGCCATCAAACAAATACCAAATAAATGAAATAATGTGTTTTGCACATTCAGGGACAAAAATTGACATTCTGCCATAGTTATCTTAAGAAGGGACCAAAATGGAAAAACTAAATTCCAGCTTGTTCCAGATGTTCCCCTCATTTGTACATGGTTTTAATGAAACTAGGGGCTCCCATGGTTTCACAAAACCATGGGCACATGTGTACGGATGAGATCAAAGCTCGTTTTTAAGAAACGATCTAACGATTCTTGTTTTCCTATAAATACCCAACCCCATTTGCTTCAAAACCCACACCTTGATCTGATTGCTCTCTAAGTTGAAGTGCTTACACTTCATACCTGAGAATAATCGGGTTAAACTTCCGTTCTTAGACCTTTTGTGACGTTTGATTCTGTGATCCCTCTAGCTTTGCTTGGTTGTTATTCAAGACTTCTAAGCACCCTCAAGTGAGTACATAGTCCCCTCTTTTACTGTTTTCAAACGTTTTGGGGTGAAACACATGTGCCTACTTGTTACTTTCATGCTTTCTATGTTCTCATATCATATACTTGCTATGTTCATTAGTACACTATTAGTACATGATTTCATTATGTTTTATGCTATGTATTTCCATTCAGTGCATACTTAGTACATTAATTTACATTACATTTCTGCTATGTATGTTGACTGAGCATGCTAGCACATTGTTATACACTACATTTCATGCTTTGTTTGTTAACGTAGCATACTTAGTACATTGTTTTACATTACATTTCACGCTATATATGTTGATTTGTTGCATACGCTCATCCAGTATGTGGACACATTGTTTTATACATTTTGAACCATTTGAAGCTGATTTATTTATGTGAACCATTTGTAACATTTGATCTATCTGAACCATTTGTAACTGTTTGAACCATTGGGATTAAGGGAAGTGATTAGGTAACGGGGCGGGTGTAATGTATTAACAGCATGGTGGATACGCCGCTGGTACTTCCTATATATAAGTGCTTTTAACACATTATATATCGTTGCGTTATCTAGATCACTTGGGCAAATGTTATCAAAACAAAGTTATAATACAAGGTTTTTCTATCAATATATATATACCTTTTGAGTTTTATTTCAAAAACGATTTACAATCTGGGTTTAATCAAACAAATGTTTCGGAGTTAAGTATCATGGCTACGAGATTTTATAAATTATAATCAATTTGATTTGAGTTGGTTAATTATGTCGCAATGCTATACTTTCCAAAATAAGGTTTTTAAATAAGTATTGCAACATGTAAAACGAGCCATGAATCTGACACTCACATAAAACCTATGTACTTGCCGGCATTTTTATGCTGACGTATTTTCACATGTGTTGCATACTTGGGATTTGTATAAATATGTGTATCGTTTGCACATATCAATTCTTGTTCGATTTCGGGCTTTAAATCGCTTTCTGGAAGGTTATACGCGATCTGATGCGTAAATATAACCAGTTTAATTTAACAAACACTCCGGAACAGTGACATAGGCTTAACATACCTTAAATAACCTTTACATAAGTTAGAAATAAGTTTTGGATGGTTTGGTATGCCGAAATCAAGTTTGTTCGCTTACTGGGACTAAATTCAACAAACTGCGAAAGTATGCCGATTTGCACTGTAACGAACATTCCGGAACATGACCATAAGTTAAACATACCCTAAATATCCTTTACATAGCTTAGAAATAGGCTTTGAGGGGTTCGGTGTGCTAAACTAAACTTTTTGGTCATTGAGGGTCTAAAAGCGTCAAAAAGTGCATAAGTTGCATTTTCGCGCATATCTTACGTTCTGAATACATCAGGACATCCAAAACTTTATGTAATCATTAAAATATTTTATTTTAGTTATTGGCATGATAAAATTCCATTTGTCGCGTAATTAGGATCGTTTTTCGCATTCGTTCGTGTTTCGTCGTAATTAACCGAACAACGCAACGGTACGACCAAACGAACCGATATCCGAGATATTTTTGAGCATTTTTTGTGACAACCCTCACAAAACCAGGTATCCGTACGACTTAATTAGCTATTAACTGTTGCCTAATTACTGTGCTTAACTGAGATTTCTGATAAACTGCTACTTGATTGTTGATACATGTACATGTCTGCATCATACTTTGATTTTTCCTGTCACTACATTATTTATTTACTGAACTCTAGTGACAAACTTGATGCACAAAAAGCACAGTAGCACTAAACGGATACACAGTGAACATGCTGATATAGCCAGCATCAGGCAGACACTGCCTCTAAAGGCCTGAATGAGCCAGAATCATTTTACTACACCCATAGTGTGTGTAAGGATACAAGGGTTGTATGATTACGTCTCTAGGGATAAGATATAGAGATTTGGATGTGCCTGAAACATACTTTAAGCACGGAACACAGCACTTTTATTTACACACTAGCTTCTAGCTAATTAATAAAGTGCCAAAACACAAGGAATTATTCCTGACACTTTGCAAAATAAATTGTGTCGCTAAAAATATTACATACGACGCTTAAAGGATATCTTAAGCACTTTAACGGATTCCTATCCAACCGAACAACCGGACAATACCCGGAACATAAAAATATTGCCAAAATTAATATTGGTACTTTTCTGAGCCAGTTAGTGTCCCTGATTACCCTAACACCCGCAATATAACACATTAAACAACTAACGAGGTTAGACCTTAAAGTAACCGACTTTAACCAAACTGAACTATAACTGAACAATCGAGATCCAACCGGGTGGTCCCACCACCCTAACCAATCGGCCAACAAGGAAGGACAAGGAGAGGACAACTTTTGATTATTTTATTTGATTATGCGGATATCTAGAACGAGAAACCGATGGACGATAACGACAATTTTCTCTATTTAATCTCACTTCTCACACACACTAACACACACTTAACAAAATCACTCTCTCTCTCCCTTGCCCTCTCCTCTCGGCCGAACACTCACACAACCATCCATCCATTTTCGAGTTCGAGTCTTGCCATTCCAAGATCATTCAAGCTTCACGGGTCACGTATAAGGAGCTTTGGTGCACTCGGAACGCAAAGGACCTCTACCGTTTGCTTTTATCCACGCAGTTTTCGACTAGTTTCTTCCCTAGCCTCGAGCTAGAGGTATATTGTTTAAAACTCGTTTTTAGTCATGTCTAAAGTGGTTAAAAGGATTTTTATCGGTTAAATGTCGGTAACCCACTTCATGAATCTTTAAAGTCTTCTAAAAAGTGAAAATCGTTGGATAAAAGAACATAACGCGTGTAAATGTCGTAGTATTTGAATATGTTGATTATTAAAGCCCGATCTATGATGTGGTGGCTCTCATCATCGTTTAACCCGACTTTGTTAGGATCACGTATCTTGACATACACTTGTTTCTTTTGTACAAGGGTTAAAAGGTGAAACTCCACCACACGGGAAACATGAACTTGTGTAAAAGTGTTTTAACATGAAAAATAGTATTTAAAACGAGCCGATCGACGTATGTACAAGTGGTATATTCGTAGGACCGGGTGTTGAGAAAATCATGTTTTATAAAAGTTGTATAACAGGCTAACAAATGTGATTTTTATAGTCTACAAGTGTATAACACTTGTGAAATGAAAGATCCGACAAAATAACAATTTTTATAAAAATTGTCGGAAGTTGTAAAGAGTGATTTGTTCCAAAAACGGGGTTTTTGCAATAATAAACTATTTTATACCTAGATCCACTAAATATAACGAGATCTACATAATAGTTTTAGAAAAACTACAAGTTCATGTAATATTGTGCTTTTACATACTAGTCTACGAATTCGAAGTGTTGAAACTTGTTTATTTTGTTGGAAATTGATTGATTGAAATAAAAGAAGTGATTTTGTAAAAGAAAATGATACGCTTGAAAGCGTGGCCACCTCCAGTTACAGGGGAAACTCTGGCGAAATTTTCTAAAAATATAACACTTAGAATTATTTACAAGTGTTAGACTACTTTGACATGTTTTCAAATATATTTCGCCACAACTTTATTTATAAATAATCGGAGGTGGGATTTTCACAAAACTAAACGTGATAAATATATATTCGGTAAATATATTTTGTCACAACACTGTTTATGATTATTTTGTGAAAATGTATAAATATTATCTTTAGAGTAAAAATAATATTTACTAACTTGTCAAACCCAAAATAATACCAACGCTTATGCGACAAGCATAAAAGTTACAACGGTAATTTCTATTACCACCTAATCATTAAAACGTAACTTACGCATTACGCGGAAATATTCACCGACACGTATGTTGTCAACGTATTATTTTGGAAAGTATTATGTAAGGAGAAAATATATTATTTTTGAGAAAAATAATTATATTTTGGAAAGAGAAATATAAATATATTAAGTGGGACTTAATGAGATAGTATAAATACACATGTATTTAAATCCCCCATCCTTGGGAAGGAAAGTAAAATACCAAGTATGTACACGAAACGGTTGTCTAACCGTCTCCTAAAAATATAAGTTATAAAGCTAAGGCACGGCCATCCGTCTAATAGAATTAGCACCTGTAGGTCGTTGCACAGCTTCGGATATTCGGATTACTTGGTAGAGATACGCATTCACTGTGAGTTCATGTCCCCCTTTTCTCTAACTGTTTTCAGTTTACTTAACTGCGGGGGTGAAATACATGTTACTATGATTTACGAGTACTTTACAACGGTATGTTTAACGTAAGGAGGTGTTATACGATCATGTGAGTGGATAGGAACAACATGGGGCCATTAGTCCTCATGGAGGGACCGAGGGACAGGAGCGGTAGATCTATCTGGGTGTAGCGAGCCCAGCCCCCGGCCAAACTAGAAACGGACCGTGGGGTGACTTTGTCCACATACTTTGCCGTGGCGAAATCTGCTAGGTTTGAGTCTCCCTATTTGCACTTCACATATGTCAGTGGCCTTGCAAACCATTGGTGATCACAAGTCCTCTTACACTGCTACATACCACAACTATTTTTATACTCACAAAGGTTTTACATACTCACTTACGCATGAACTCGCTCAACATTATTGTTGATTTTTCAACTCACATGTATTTCAGGAAATTAAACGGATCTGGCACGGTATGGAACGTTTTCCGCTGCACTGGTCATGAAGTCATCAGGGTTTAGGGTTGTGTCTCTTACCTGGACAAGACACAATCCCTAAATCACGTTTATGTTTTGTTATAAGTTGTAATGTTACTGAACAAGGTTATGGTTGCATGTTAAAAACAATGGTATTGTATGATGTTTTCAAAAACTTAATGGATGACTTGCATGGTTTTTAAATTCATATAGCTTTGTTATGATTAAGCTATGGTATTAAGAAGTCACACAAATTAACCACGCTTCCGCAAAGCCAGGGTGTGACAGCTTGGTATCAGAGCTCTGATCATAGCGAACTAGGATTCTTTCTCGAGTCTAGACTATGATCACTAGGGCTCTCACGAAAACATTTTTCTGCATACCACTTAAGTCCAGATCCACAAATTTTTTTACAAACAAATGTTGAGCACATTTTATTCATTATTCTAGGCTCAGTCTGGGAGGCTGAGGTTCAGGCTAGTGGGACTAGGAGTGTTGGCTAGTGGGACTAGGAGTGTTGGCTAGTGGGACTAGGAGTGTTGGCTAGTGGGACTAGGAGTGTAGGCTAGTGGGACTAGGAGTGTTGGCTAGTGAGACTAGGAAGGACAGTCTGGGAGGCTGGGAGGCTAGTGGGACTAGGTGGATTATGTGATTATTATCTGGTAACTTATGTGACTATTTGATTCACTGATTTTGTGCTTATTCTGTGTTATGTTACAGACCCATGGATTCACCAGCTACAGGTGGATCAGATACCACTGGACCCCTACCGTTAGTGTCAGATGATGTTATGTCTTCGGAGCATGAGGTGCACACCTCAGACTATACTAGCACCGACGATGACGACTTCCAGCCGTTCGCGTTACCAGAGGGCGCCGATGAGCACACTGATGACTCCTTACCCTTCGCTTTACCCGAGGGTGCCTATGAGCCCATTGATGGCGATCCTGCTGAGTACCTCCCTATTGTTGCGATTCCGGCACCGATTCCTCTTGCTTCTTACCCTGCTTATGAGCTTATGCCAGACGCCGATGCCGACGGCGACATCGAGCTTTACGAGGACGAGCCATTTGAGGACGAGGATCCTGACGTAGCTCCTCTACCTGCTGGCGGTCTCTTGATGATAGCTGACGTTCCAGCTGGAGACTCGCCCATTCACTCACCAGTCCCAGACTCTTTAGAGTCTGTGGCATCTGTATCATCTCGCGGGGCGAGCGCGCAACAGTTTATTCACGACTCAGACCCTGATCATGCGTCTTCAGTTGCCCCCATTCCGAGCTACACGTTTGAGCATGATGATATCGAGGATTCTGACCCTGTTTTCCCTCCAGGATTTGATCCTGACCATGATATCGAGTATATTCCTATGGATGAGCACATAGAGGACCCTGATGATCCTATCGGTCCCATTGATCCAGATTTTGACTTTGACATGGCGTTCGACGACCCCGAGCCTGCCATAGCCCCAGAGCAGGCAGCTGCTTTTGATCCTTTACCTGAGCATGACCCTGTTCATGCTGATTTTCCTCTTGAGCCTGTTGATGCTGATCCCCTTGTAGGTGTTCCTGTGATCGAGGGCGATCATGTTGCTGCTGATCCCATTGTTCTTTACCCGTAGGTGACATACCTGCTGATCCTGTTATTGATCCTGTCGATCCTGTTATTGCACCTGTTGACCCTGTTATTGCTCCTATCGATCCTTTACCCATCGAGCCCGAGCACGCTCTTTTTGCTAAGCACATGGATCCTCCAGATGAGGAGGCACAGCACGGGTGGATACCGGCGGACGAGGATGTTCCACTGTTTCCCCCACATCACACTGGCACACATCATACTGAGTTCTCTTTTCAGACCCCATCATTTATTCCTCCAGCGGGGCCTGGAGAGGGCTCTTCAGCCCACCCTTTCGGTCATGTACCGATGACCATGCCATTCATGCCTCAGATAGCATCTATCCCATCTTCTGTTGCACCTATCGATCTTACCAGCACGCCATTACTTTGGTCATCTTCCTCACCGATGCCACCCACTGATCCATATCATCCATTTTATTTGGGCCATACTATTGAGGATCTTTTGATGTCGTTTGTACACCAGCACGAGTCTCATTCACAGCGACTCCAGGAGCTCGAGAGAGCTCAGTTGTCTTTTGGTCCATATCTTGGTCAGACATCTTCGTCGTTTCAGCCTTTTCGATCATTTCCTCCTGACATTGCTGCCCGACTTTCGACCTTGGAGCAGCAGGTTGCGTCCGTGATCCGTACTCAGCAGGCGATGGAGGAGGACTGGTATCACTTACGCCGCTTACTTTTCGCTCACTTTCCCCCTCCCCCACCCCCATCCGCATAGGGCTCATTGGTACTGTAGTGGTAGGCGATGATGAGACGACCGCGATTGTGACTGCACAGCCTTTTGGAGACCATCTGACGATACAGATTTTTGTTGTTATTTGTTGATGTACTGGTTGTATGTGACACTGATGTGATGTTGTTTTTGACAGGGGTGATGTAGCCCCTATTTGATTTGTGATTGTATGATACAGTGACGTGCTGACACACTTGCTACCTTTATGGTCTCGATATATATAACAATCGCCGTATTCTCACCATATCTGATTCACTTGATTGCTCATTTATGTTTTGTGACATGGGATGTTGTATGTATGATATTTGCAACATGGGATGTTGGGACATGGGATGTTGTGTGATATATTGATGTCATGAGACGTTATATGCTATTACTATTACTATATACGTATGTTTATTATGGCCTAATCGACGTACGCATCTTTAGAAGATGGCACCAAGACGTCAACCGCAGCCGATGCCCACTACTCCTGAAGAACTACAGCAAGTTATTGCTGCCGCCATTGCTCAGTATGCTGCCTCGCAAGAAGGACCAAGCGGAAGTAACACGAACATCAACGGCAACCAAAATCCTCCTCATGGTAAACCTAAGTCATTAAGACATACCATGGCATAAATGGATTCCTTTAGCAAATGCTAATGCCGTTCCTATGATATGATGTATGTGCAGGGTGCACCTACAAACAGTTCTTGGACTGTAAGCCCATCAACTTCGACGGCACAGGTGGTGCTGTTGCTTTCGTTCGCTGGGCAGAGAAGACTGATTCCACCATCCGCATGAGCAAATGTGCGCTCGACCAGCAGGTCACTTACATCTCAGGGCTGTTTCTAGACGGAGCCCTATCTTGATGGAACTTACAAGTACAAACACTAGGCGAAACTGCCGCCTACGCCCTGACTTGGGCCGAATTGAAAGAGCTTATGCGCAAGAAGTATTGTTCCCGTGCAGAAATTCAAAGGTTGGAGACTGAATTTTGGCACCTAAAGATGGATGGACCAAAGGTTGCAGAATACGTCCAGAGGTTTCATGACCTATCTCAAGTGGTTCCTTATATGGTCACGCCTGAATACAAGCGAATTGAGCGCTTCATTTGGGGGTTAGCTCCCCAAATCATTAGCATGGTGACCTCCGCCAGACCGGCAACTATTACGGAAGCCATTGATTTGAGCGTGGCTCTCACTGAGGAGGCAATTCGTTTAAACAAGTTTGATGAAGTCAAAGCAAAGAAGACAGAGACTCACGTTGAGTCCTCAGGAGATAACAAAAGGAAGCTTTCAAACTTCAAACAGGGCGTCAGTATGGCAGTGAAGAAAGGAAAATCAGCTGGTAGTACCAAGAAAGGGAAAGGGTACCAGGGCACCCAGCCCAAATGCAACAACTGCCAACGCCACCATACTGGCAATTGTAACGTGAAAGTTTGTGAATCTTGTGGAAAACCGGGCCACTCAAAGGAATCATGTTGGGTTAGTGTAGGCCGAGGAGGCCAGGGAGGATATATGAATAGAAACGATAATCGTGGTGGTTTGGGAAATCGCCCACAAGGGAATAATCGAGGCTACAATGCAAATCAAGCCGGAACTGCCAATCAAAACAACCCGCCAGTTGGGGGCGGTGCGGGAAGTGGAAAAAGGTTAGGATGTTTTCATTGCGGTGACGTTGGGCACTTCAAGAAGGATTGCCCAGGATTGAACCAAGCCCGTGGAAGGGTGTTCCAGATCGGTGCACAGGAAGCGCGCCAGGATCCGAACGTTGTTACTGGTACGTTCCCTGTAAATCAACGTTATGCATCTATTCTGTTTGATACTGGTGCCGACTATAGCTTCATATCACTAGAATTTAAGAATATACTTGGGCTAGCCGCTAATAAGTTAGACATTCCCTACGTAATCGAATTGGCTAATGGAAAGTTGGTAGAAGCCAATGATGTGATCAGAGGCTGTGTGATTGAATTAGGAGAACGCGAGTTCACTCTCGATCTACTACCGGTCCAGTTGGGAAGCTTCGACGTGGTAGTAGGGATGGATTGGTTATCGAGTAACAAGGCAGAGATAGTTTGTCACGAGAAGGTTATTCGTATTCCGACCGACGATGGTGAGACCATTGTTGTTCATGGAGAAAAGCGTGAGACGCCGTTAAGGATGATTAGTTGCCTGAAAGCAAGGAAGTGTTTAAGGAAAGGATGTGTTGCTTTTCTAGCACACATTGTGGATAAGAAGGCTGCTGAGCCGAAGATCGAAGACATCCCTGTCGTGAGGGAATACCCAGAAGTCTTTCCAGAAGACTTGCCTGGCTTGCCACCTCAAAGGCAAGTGGAGTTTCGCATCGACTTAGTTCCAGGCGCCGCGCCTGTGGCAAAGGCACCATACAGACTTGCTCCGTCTGAGATGCAGGAATTGTCGACACAACTGCAAGAGTTGTTAGACAAGGGTTTTATCCGACCAAGCTTCTCGCCTTGGGGAGCTCCAGTTTTGTTTGTCAAGAAGAAGGATGGTAGTTTCCGTATGTGCATCGACTACAGAGAGTTGAACAAGCTAACGATCAAGAATAGGTATCCCCTGCCAAGAATCGATGATCTGTTCGACCAGCTTCAAGGTTCAAGCTTCTATTCAAAGATCGATCTTCGATCCGGATACCATCAACTTCGGATACAGGAGGAGAGTATCCCAACGACAGCTTTCAGAACTCGTTATGGACACTACGAGTTTCTCGTTATGCCGTTTGGTTTGACAAACGCACCTGCAGTGTTCATGGATTTGATGAACCGAGTTTGTAAGCCGTACTTGGATAAGTTCGTGATCGTATTCATCGATGACATCCTAATTTATTCCAAGTCAAAGGCTGAACACGAGCAGCATCTTAGAGCCATTCTGGAGCTGCTAAAGAAGGAACAGTTGTACGTCAAGTTCTCTAAGTGCGAGTTTTGGCTACGCGAAGTCCAGTTTCTTGGACATGTGGTTAATGGGGATGGAATTCATGTTGATCCCACCAAGATTGAGGCAATCAAGAATTGGGAAACGCCTACAACGCCAACCGAGATTCGACAATTCTTGGGTTTGGCCGGCTACTATCGAAGGTTCATCGAGGATTTCTCGAAAATCGCTCAACCTTTGACGCTCCTCACGCAGAAAAATAAGAAGTTTGATTGGGGAATCAAATAGGATGAAGCATTTCAAGTATTAAAGGACAAGCTTTGTAACGCGCCAATCTTAGCTCTACCGGAAGGTACCGACGATTTTGTGGTATATTGTGACGCATCGCGTCAAGGATTGGGTTGTGTGTTGATGCAACGTCAAAAGGTCATCGCTTACGCATCACGCCAACTGAAGGTGCACGAAAAGAATTATACCACGCATGATCTGGAGCTAGGCGCAGTGGTTTTTGCTTTGAAGATCTGGAGACACTACCTGTATGGTACGAAGTGCACAATCTTCACAGATCACAAAAGCCTACAGCATATATTCAACCAGAAGGAGTTGAATATGAGGCAAAGACGATGGGTGGAATTATTGAACGATTACGACTGCGAGATAAAGTATCACCCAGGGAAGGCGAATGTAGTCGTCGATGCCTTAAGTCGTAAGGAAAGGATCAAGCCCCTAAGGGTTAGGGCTATGGAAATGATAATCCAAACCGATCTCTCCTCGCGCGTTCGTGCAGCGCAGAAAGAAGCTCTCAAGGAGGAGAACCTTGAGAAAGAGTATCTCCGTGGGATGGAGAAGGTATTGGTGCCAAACGAGGAAGGAACGTTATGTTTTGGGAAAAGGATTTGGGTTCCTCTATTTGGTGAATTAAGGGAAGTTATTCTCGATGAAGCGCACAAGTCACGGTACTCTATCCACCCGGGATCGGATAAGATGTACCAAGATCTCAAAAATTACTATTGGTGGCCTAGGATGAAAGGCGACGTTGCTATTTACGTGAGCAAATGTTTAACGTGCGCTAAGGTCAAGGCGGAATACCAGAAGCCCTCGGGACTTCTGCAACAACCTGAGATTCCCAAATGGAAATGGGAACAAATCTCAATGGATTTTGTTACAAAACTGCCAAGAACGCCAAGAGGCCACGATATGATTTGGGTGATTGTTGACCGCCTAACAAAGTCCGCACACTTTCTGCCAATCAAGGAGAAAGACAGTACTAGTAAACTTGCAGAAATTTACTTGAGAGAGATCGTAGCACGACATGGAGTACCCCTCTCGATCATCTCTGATAGGGACGGAAGGTTTGTGTCAAGGATATGGCAATCCTTCCAAGAAGCTTTTGGCTCACAATTGAATCTGAGCACTGCGTTCCATCTGCAAACTGACGGCCAGAGCGAGCGAACGATACAGACTTTGGAAGACATGCTGAGAGCATGTGCTATGGATTTGGGCGGTAGCTGGGATAAACACTTACCTTTGGTCGAATTCTCATACAACAACAGCTACCACACCAGTATTGGTGTCGCGCCTTTTGAAGCCCTTTACGGACGCAAGTGTCGATCACCACTATGTTGGGCTGACGCAGGTGATAGGCAGCTTGCCGGCCCCGAAATCGTCCAAGAGACGACAGACAAGATTGCGCAGATTCTTAAACGCATCGAAGCCGCTCGCCACAGACAAAAGGCCTATGCGGATCCAAACTGAAAACATATGGATTTTCAAGTTGGAGAGATGGTGTTATTGAAGGTATCACCCTGGAAAGGGGTGGCATGCTTTGGGAAGCGTGGGAAGTTAAATCCACGCTACATCGGTCCTTTCAGAATTCTAGAAAGAATTGGAACTGTAGCATACAAGTTGGACCTACCTGCGGAACTAAATGGTGTCCACGATACATTTCATGTATCCAATTTAAAGAAGAGTCCAACTCAAGTTGACGTTGCCATTCCTATCGACGAGATTCATGTTGACGACACGCTCCACTTCGTAGAAGCACCTGTCGAGGTCACAGATTGGAAAGTTAACAGGACCCGCCGGAGCAGTGTCAAACTCGTCAAGGTTCGCTGGAATGCCAGACATGGTCCTGAATACACCTGGGAGCGTGAGGACCGGATGAAAGAGAAATACCCCCACTTATTTCCCAAAAACTCTGCATCTACAAGCAGAACTTAAATTTCGGGACGAAATTTATTTAACGGGGGGAGAATGTGACAACCCTCACAAAACCAGGTATCCGTACGACTTAATTAGCTATTAACTGTTGCCTAATTACTGTGCTTAACTGAGATTTCTGATAAACTGCTACTTGATTGTTGATACATGTACATGTCTGCATCATACTTTGATTTTTCCTGTCACTACATTATTTATTTACTGAACTCTAGTGACAAACTTGATGCACAAAAAGCACAGTAGCACTAAACGGATACACAGTGAACATGCTGATATAGCCAGCATCAGGCAGACACTGCCTCTAAAGGCCTGAATGAGCCAGAATCATTTTACTACACCCATAGTGTGTGTAAGGATACAAGGGTTGTATGATTACGTCTCTAGGGATAAGATATAGAGATTTGGATGTGCCTAAAACATACTTTAAGCACGGAACACAGCACTTTTATTTACACACTAGCTTCTAGCTAATTAATAAAGTGCCAAAACACAAGGAATTATTCCTGACACTTTGCAAAATAAATTGTGTCGCTAAAAATATTACATACGACGCTTAAAGGATATCTTAAGCACTTTAACGGATTCCTATCCAACCGAACAACCGGACAATACCCGGAACATAAAAATATTGCCAAAATTAATATTGGTACTTTTCTGAGCCAGTTAGGGTCCCTGATTACCCTAACACCCGCAATATAACACATTAAACAACTAACGAGGTTAGACCTTAAAGTAACCGACTTTAACCAAACTGAACTATAACTGAACAATCGAGATCCAACCGGGTGGTCCCACCACCCTAACCAATCGGCCAACAAGGAAGGACAAGGAGAGGACAACTTTTGATTATTTTATTTGATTATGCGGATATCTAGAATGAGAAACCGATGGACGATAACGACAATTTTCTCTATTTAATCTCACTTCTCACACACACTAACACACACTTAACAAAATCACTCTCTCTCTCCCTTGCCCTCTCCTCTCGGCCGAACACTCACACAACCATCCATCCATTTTCGAGTTCGAGTCTTGCCATTCCAAGATCATTCAAGCTTCACGGGTCACGTATAAGGAGCTTTGGTGCACTCGGAACGCAAAGGACCTCTACCGTTTGCTTTTATCCACGCAGTTTTCGACTAGTTTCTTCCCTAGCCTCGAGCTAGAGGTATATTGTTTAAAACTCGTTTTTAGTCATGTCTAAAGTGGTTAAAAGGATTTTTATCGGTTAAATGTTGGTAACCCGCTTCATGAATCTTTAAAGTCTTCTAAAAAGTGAAAATCGTTGGATAAAAGAACATAACGCGTGTAAATGTCGTAGTATTTGAATATGTTGATTATTAAAGCCCGATCTATGATGTGGTGGCTCTCATCATCGTTTAACCCGACTTTGTTAGGATCACGTATCTTGACATACACTTGTTTCTTTTGTACAAGGGTTAAAAGGTGAAACTCCACCACACGGGAAACATGAACTTGTGTAAAAGTGTTTTAACATGAAAAATAGTATTTAAAACGAGCCGATCTACGTATGTACAAGTGGTATATTCGTAGGACCGGGTGTTGAGAAAATCATGTTTTATAAAAGTTGTATAACAGGCTAACAAATGTGATTTTTATAGTCTACAAGTGTATAAACACTTGTGAAATGAAAGATCCGACAAAATAACAATTTTTATAAAAATTGTCGGAAGTTGTAAAGAGTGATTTGTTCCAAAAACGGGGTTTTTGCAATAATAAACTATTTTATACCTAGATCCACTAAATATAACGAGATCTACATAATAGTTTTAGAAAAACTACAAGTTCATGTAATATTGTGCTTTTACATACTAGTCTACGAATTCGAAGTGTTGAAACTTGTTTATTTTGTTGGAAATTGATTGATTGAAATAAAAGAAGTGATTTTGTAAAAGAAAATGATACGCTTGAAAGCGTGGCCACCTCCAGTTACAGGGGAAACTCTGGCGAAATTTTCTAAAAATATAACACTTAGAATTATTTACAAGTGTTAGACTACTTTGACATGTTTTCAAATATATTTCGCCACAACTTTATTTATAAATAATCGGAGGTGGGATTTTCACAAAACTAAACGTGATAAATATATATTCGGTAAATATATTTTGTCACAACACTGTTTATGATTATTTTGTGAAAATGTATAAATATTATCTTTAGAGTAAAAATAATATTTACTAACTTGTCAAACCCAAAATAATACCAACGCTTATGCGACAAGCATAAAAGTTACAACGGTAATTTCTATTACCACCTAATCATTAAAACGTAACTTACGCATTACGCGGAAATATTCACCGACACGTATGTTGTCAACGTATTATTTTGGAAAGTATTATGTAAGGAGAAAATATATTATTTTTGAGAAAAATAATTATATTTTGGAAAGAGAAATAAAAATATATTAAGTGGGACTTAATGAGATAGTATAAATACACATGTATTTAAATCCCCCATCCTTGGGAAGGAAAGTAAAATACCAAGTATGTACACGAAACGGTTGTCTAACCGTCTCCTAAAAATATAAGTTATAAAGCTAAGGCACGGCCATCCGTCTAATAGAATTAGCACCTGTAGGTCGTTGCACAGCTTCGGATATTCGGATTACTTGGTAGAGATACGCATTCACTGTGAGTTCATGTCCCCCTTTTCTCTAACTGTTTTCAGTTTACTTAACTGCGGGGGTGAAATACATGTTACTATGATTTACGAGTACTTTACAACAGTATGTTTAATGTAAGGAGGTGTTATACGATCATGTGAGTGGATAGGAACAACATGGGGCCATTAGTCCTCATGGAGGGACCGAGGGACAGGAGCGGTAGATCTATCTGGGTGTAGCGAGCCCAGCCCCCGGCCAAACTAGAAACGGACCGTGGGGTGACTTTGTCCACATACTTTGCCGTGGCGAAATCTGCTAGGTTTGAGTCTCCCTATTTGCACTTCACATATGTCAGTGGCCTTGCAAACCATTGGTGATCACAAGTCCTCTTACACTGCTACATACCACAACTATTTTTATACTCACAAAGGTTTTACATACTCACTTACGCATGAACTCGCTCAACATTATTGTTGATTTTTCAACTCACATGTATTTCAGGAAATTAAACGGATCTGGCACGGTATGGAACGTTTTCCGCTGCACTGGTCATGAAGTCATCAGGGTTTAGGGTTGTGTCTCTTACCTGGACAAGACACAATCCCTAAATCACGTTTATGTTTTGTTATAAGTTGTAATGTTACTGAACAAGGTTATGGTTGCATGTTAAAAACAATGGTATTGTATGATGTTTTCAAAAACTTAATGGATGACTTGCATGGTTTTTAAATTCATATAGCTTTGTTATGATTAAGCTATGGTATTAAGAAGTCACACAAATTAACCACGCTTCCGCAAAGCCAGGGTGTGACATTTTTCATGTTCCCTATACTTTAACTTCATTTTAGAGTCTTGAAATGGGATTAACGGGGCTTAAACGTGTCAAAAATGCATCAAAAAACATGTTTTGCACATTCAGGGACCAAAATTGACATTCTGCCATAGTTATCTTAGGAAGGGACCAAAATGGAAAATCTAAATTCCAGCTTGTTCCAGATGTTCCCCTCATTTGCACATGGTTTTAATGAAACTAGGGGCTCCCATGGTTTCACAAAACCATTGGCACATGTGTACGGATGAGATCAAAGCTCGTTTTTCAAGAAACGATCCTAACGGTTCTTGTTTTCCTATAAATACCCAACCCCATCTGCTTCAAAACCCACACCTTGATCTGATTGATCTCTAAGTTGAAGTGCTTACACTTCATACCTGAGAATAATCTGGTCAAACTTCCATTCTTGGACCTTTTGTGCCGTTTGATTACGTGATCCCTCTAGCTTTGCTTGGTTGTTATTCAAGACTTCTAAGCACCCTCAAGTGAGTACATACTCCCCTCTTTTACTGTTTTCAAACGTTTTGGGGTGAAACACATGTTCCTACTTGTTACTTTCATGCTTTCTATGTTCTCATATCATATACTTGCTATGTTCATTAGTACACTATTAGTACATGATTTCATTTTGTTTTATGCTATGTATGTCCATTCAGTGCATACTTAGTACATTAATTTACATTACATTACATTTCTGCTATGTATGTTGACTGAGCATGCTAGCACATTGTTATACACTACATTTCATGCTTTGTATGTTAACTTAGCATACTTAGTACATTGTTTTACATTACATTTCACGCTATATATGTTCATTTGTTGCATACGCTTATCCAGTATGTGGATACATTGTTTTATACATTTTGAACCGTTTGTAACCTTTGATCTATGTGAACCATTTGTAACTGTTTGAACCATTGGGATTAAGGTAAGTGATTAGGTAACGGGACGGGTGTAATGTATTAAAAGCATGGTGGATACGCCGCTGGTACTTCCTATATATAAGTGCTTTTAACACATTATATATCGTTGCGTTATCTAGATCACTTGGGCAAATGTTATCAAAACAAAGTTATAATACAAGGTTTTTCTATCAATATATATATACCTTTTGAGTTTTATTTCAAAAACGATTTACAATCTGGGTTTAATCAAACAAATGTTTTGGAGTTAAGAATCATGGCTACAAGATTTTAAAAATTATAATCAACTTGATTTGAGTTGGTTAATTATGTCGCAATGCTATACTTTCCAAAATAAAGTTTTTAAATAAGTATTGCAACATGTAAAACGAGCCATGAATCTGACACTCACATAAAACCTATGTACTTGCCGGCATTTTTATGCTGACGTATTTTCACATGTGTTTCAGTGATATATGATGATGATATTGGTGAATGCTCACATAGGAATGGACGAGGCCTTAGTGACATTAAAAGATGTAAGACTAGTTAATTATGTTATGTTTCTTTGTTGTTAAGACATTGTAACTCATTTAATTCAATAAAACGAAACTATTTAAATCCATGGTTGTGAAACAATGATTCAGTTACAACACTCCCCGACGTTTCCGCCACGTTTTGTTGTTCTACGTGGTCGGGGTGTGACAGAAGATGTACCTTTCGTCTTCGATGAAGAGTGCATCAAGGCTTTTGATTTTTTGAAGAGAAACTCGTTAGTGCCCCCATCCTTGTTTCGCCTGATTGGAGCTTGCCTTTCAAGCTCATGTGCGATGCAAGTGATTATGCCGTAGGTGCGGTCTTAGGTCAAAGAGTTGACAAACACTTTCATCCAATCTACTACGCGAGCAAAACTTTAAATGATGCTTAAGAGAACTATACCACCACAGAAAAGGAGCTCTTAGTCGTAGTGTTTGCGTTTGATAAGTTTCGCTCATATCTCGTTCTTTCCAAAACCACCGTGTTCACCGACCATGCCGCTTTGCGCTTTCTATTCCAAAAGAAAGACGCGAAGCCACGCCTCATTAGATGGATTCTTTTGCTCTCTGAGTTCGATATCGAAATTAAGGATAAAAAGGGAGCGGAAAATGTGGTCGCCGATCATTTGTCACGTTTAGAGGATCCTAAGGGAGAGGAAGTTCGTGAGGATTCCACAGGAGATACCTTTCCTCATGAAACCATAGACTTTGTTAGTGCCGAGGTAGAGGGTTTGCCATGGTTTTCGGATTTGGCAAATTATTTAGCAACCAGTGATCTTGTGAGGGGTGTGTCCTACCAACAAAGGAAAAAGCTTCTTAGGGATGCTAGGAAGTACATTTGGGATGACCCGTACCTATTTAGGATAGGTGGAGATATAGTACTGAGGAGATGTGTTTCAAAGGAGGATGGATTAGACATCCTTAGACATGTGAACGAGGGCTTAACGGGAGGCCATCACGGGCCAAATGTGACGGCACAAAAGGTTTTTGATAGTGGTTTCTATTGGCCAACGGTAGTTAAAGATGTCGTAGAGTTTGTTAGGACATGTGATCATTGCCAATGTACCAGCAACATCTCATCCAAGGATAAAATGCCCCAAAATCCTATCCAAGTTCTTGAAATTTTTTACGTTTGGGGTATTGATTTCATGGGACCTTTCTCCTCATGGAGTGGGAATAGGTACATCCTTGTGGCCATTGACTATGTCTCAAAGTGGGTGGAAGCTCAAGCTTTACCCACTAATGACGCCCGAGTGGTGGTGAGATTCCTTAAAAAGTTATTCACACGTTTTGGAGTCCCTAAAGCTATCATAAGTGACCGTGGTACGCATTTTTGCAATTCCGCCATGGAAAAGGCACTTGCTCGCTATGGTGTTACTCACCGTCTTTCTACCGCATACCACCCTCAAACTAGTGGCCAAGTAGAGAATGCTAATCGAGGGGTTAAGAGAATCTTAGAGAAAACGGTAGGAAAAAGTAGAAAGGATTGGTCAGAAAAGCTCGACGACGCTTTGTGGGTATTCCGCACCACCTACAAAACACTGTTAGGAACGACATCCTTCATGATTGTGTATGGCAAAGCATGCCATCTCCCGGTAGAGTTAGAACATAGAGCTTTGTGGGCATTAAAAACCGTTAACCTCGACCTTACTGAAGCTGCAAGAAGGAGGTTCTTCCAAATCCATGAATTGGAAGCTTTGAGGGATGCCACCTATGAAGGATCTTGGAATATCAAGGAAAAGACTAAGGCGTTGCATGATAGGAGGTTGGGAGGATTGAAAGAGTTTAAGGTAGGTGATAGAGTGCTCTTGTTCAATTCAAGATTGAAATTGATAACGGGGAAGTTAAAGTCAAGATGGAGCGGACCGTATGTGGTAAAGGAGGTGTTTCCATATGGTACCGTAAAGTTATATGACGAAGTCGATAAAGGTGTGTGGAAAGTTAACGGTCATCGCTTGAAACATTACTTTGGAGGTCCCATTGATACTACCGAAGAGGAAGAAATTCCTCTAGAGGACCCACCCACCTTCACCGAACAGTGAGTTGCAACAGCTTCGTTTGTAGAGTATGTACCATTTGTAAATTTCTTTATTTTTCGTACGTCTCGTAGTTTTTCGTGTGTGTGTTTTGTGTGTTTGAGAAATTTTGCAGGAAACGTACCCATGGAGAGCTGAATTTGCGAAGAAAAAGTCATTCCAGGTAAGTCCCATACTTAGAAAAAATTTGGGATGGTTTGGGGAAGGTTTGGTGAAAGTTAGAATTTTTTCTAAGTCCAAAAACTCATAATTTTACGAAACCTTCTGTTGAAATTGGTCCGTCGCGTTGCACCACCACCAAGTACATTACTTGGTGGCGCAGCGCCACCATAGAGTTCAAATAAAAACCTTTTTGAACCTTTTAAACCTCTTGACCCCCAAAGTTGAACTCTTTGCACTGACCCCTAGCGTGGCGCTACGCCACGGCCTACCACTTCAATCGTCGCACGACGCGACCAACATAAATATCGAATTAAATCATTTTCACTCACCAGTTACCCCCAAACACTCAAATCCCTTTCTCTTACAATGCCATCGCCGACTACACCCCATCCACCCTCCAACCTCCATTAAACCACCAAATTGTCGCCGTTTTTACCCTTGTGCTCGTTTTCATACACCGAACGAAACCCCTAATTCCAAATCACCATCTAGCCGAAAGATAACTATCAATTTGGGGGCTCACCCGAAACCGAAAATTTCATCTTTTTCTTGCACAACTCATCGATTCAGGTATGTTCTTGCTTATTCTCTTATCTATTTGTTGACTGAAGTCAGTTGGTGAGTTAGTTATCTCGAGTTTGTTCTTGTTAGGTCTTGTCGAGTTTGGGTTGAGTTATTTTCTTGTTTAGTGATGTCAGGTCAGTTAGGTTAAGTAGGGTATGAGTCAGTAAACCATGAGTCCTGTAGGTTCAGCTTTGTTGAGTCAGTGACTTGAGTCGTTGTGTGGTTTTGTGTGTTGAGTTGGTCTTGTGATTTGTCGTCAGTCAGTCGAGTACTATTTTGACTCAGTTATTTGGGTCGAGTCTTGGTTCATGTAGGTCAATCGGTCCGTGAGTAGATGTCTAGTTCATATAGAGTCGTGTAGGGTTCAGTCCAGTCTTTTGGTTTTGGTGATGATGTTTGTCGATTCATATTAAGTCAGTTGCTGCCCGTTCAGCTGAGTTGGTGTCAAGTCAGTTTAGTCGGGTCCAGTTAATGTTATAGGGTATTGAGTCTTATTGTTTGGTTAGTCGAGTCACTGCTTGAGTCCTTATGTTGGGTTTTAGAGTCTTAGTCCATGTCGAGTCCGTAATAAAATCCATTTGCTTGTATCTTTATTGGTTGCGGATGGTTTTTGGTTTGGGATTTACTAGACGAATGTGGTATAATATCTAGTGAAGCACACGATTTTACTTGCATCTAATACATGGATTCGGGTAGTATCGGTTTGGGAAGCGAATGCATTTGATTGTGGCTTGGTTTAGTATGATGCATTGACACTTGAAGCTCAAACTTTGCGCAATAAAGTTGAATTTTTGCATTCGAAAGAAATCTCCTTTCAATAGGCGAAATTTTTCGACGCTAAAATTTATTTTCAAAACAACTAAAAAGCAAATTATTTTTAAGCGTGGATTGGATTTCAATGTCATTGTTTGGCACTTTGGCTCTTAATTGGGACAATTAAAAGTGCCGATGAGGGGTAATGTACATTGAGTCCAAGTTAGTGTCTTTGCGTCGTCTTAGTGTCGTTTTAGCATAGTTTTAGTAGTAGTTAGTCTTGTTTGGGTTTACTTGCACGTACAAGTGGTTTAAGCTCGCCCGTACTCAATCTCCATTCGGGCGAGTTTAACTATCACTTAGCAATTGTAAAAAAGTAACCCGTTTGTTTTAGAATCAGCCGCGAATGAAATGATATACGACTATTCTTTCTTTTTCGAAAAAAATTATAAAAATAAAAAAAAATAAAAAAAATATAAAAAATTCAAAAAAAAATTATAAAAATTAAAAATACCAAAAATAGTTTGTTATGACTGACTGTCTGCCTGTTTTGTCTTGATTTATTTGTTTTGTAGGCATGGCTAGTAGTTCAAGGAGCGGTAGGGCCCGGAAAAGGGTCGCGGGTCAGTCAGCACCGCAACAGGATCCACCTGAGAAGGATCCGGTCCCTCAGGAGACACCGATCATCCAGATAGCTGCCGATGATCCGAAACTGAGAAAAATCAAATATCAAGCGACTTATAACTTCATTCCGGATTACAAAATGCGTGTAGCAGCAAATCACCCGATTCTGAAGTTTGAGCTGAATTCGCCAGAATGGAACAAATATGACAAACTAAAAGATACTGATCTACTTCAGCATCGGGTTTTAGATTGGGGATGGTTGAGTGAAATAGGCTCGCAGCAGGAGGTGAGAGATCTTTTGGGTCAAAGGTTGATTGATGCGCTGGAGTGTATAGAGCCTTAGTACGAGGAGTTAGTGCTAGAGTTTCATAGCACTTCGGCGCATAAGGAGGGAAAGTTCAAGCAGGGCACAGCTGTGTCGTTTAGCTTAGGTAGGCATGTGTATGAGATGAATATGGTGCGTAATCCGGTTTACGACTACGAACCTGATCACATCGGTTCGTAATCCGGTTTATCGGTATGTACTGAAGATCTTATCTACTACACTTGTGGGTTGGAAGTCGGGGGAGAACAAAGCAAACTGGATAGAGTTGTTTATCTTAATGTGTAGAGTGCTGATCAGGGAGATGAATCTAGCTACTGTCTTAGCAGATTCTTTTAGTAGAGGTCGTTGTAACACCCCGTGTTTTCGAATGTCAAAGTCAAAGTCAAAGTCCAAGTCAACTTTGACTTCTTTTTTTTTTGGGTAAAGGGTTACCCCGGTGATTTTATATATTCACAAAATTAAAACAAGTAGTAAGGAAACACCCTTACTAGTTCAATCATGAGACATGCCTCATGAAAGTGGAACTAAACAAAACAAAGACCAAAAACAAGACGCGAACCACTAGACTAACAATCTAGCATCTAAACAAAACATATATCAATTATCCTCCATCGTCCACAACCGAATCACCATGAATCTTCCACTTGTCGAGAAGAGCCCTCACTTTAGGCGTGTTCTTGAACCTAAAACCCATTAGCTTATAGCGGACCATGTCAAAAATGGAGTCACAAACGTTTTCCGGCGGTCTAGCATGGTTTTTGAAAAACCGATTGTTTCGTTCACGCCAAATAGCATAAGCGGAAGCTGCAACAATTAAGCGACACATAAGATTAGCAGCAGATTTTGATCTTGCTCGATGCCGAAGCCAATCAACAATAGCACTCCACTTTGGTTCCACATTCCTCATTCCCACTTCTATCCGAACCCTATCCCATATCTGAGCCGAGAACTTGCATTCAAAGAACAAGTGATGATGCGAATCAATATCTTCATAACATAGGAGACAACATATCATGTTCATGTTGTTATTCCTAGTGTGGTTCCACTGAAGAATTTTATCCTGAGTCATCAACTTTTGCCTCATAATAAGCCACATAAAGAAAGCATGACGAGGAATACACTGCCCAAACCAGACGATATTATAGCAATCCACTTCCGGTTCTCTAGCTCTGATCGATTCCCATACCCCCGAAGAAGAATAATCGCTAAGGTCATCCCCATCTTTCCACATTAACCGGTCCTGAACATCGACCTCCCGCTGAAAATGATCAAGTTGTAATAGAACTGGATAAGTGTCTTTCCAAGCTTCAGGCCATAACCATGAACCATTGTTAAACATATCCTCAACAGTTGCTTGCAAAGAAAACCCCTCTCGAGTAATAGTTCTAGCCGAAAGGAAGGAACTCAACGGAGCAATATCACTCCAGGTATCATACCAAACTGAAGTGCGTCTACCGTTACCAATTTTCGACCACACATAACCTCTAATCAGCGGCCGAAGTTGTAAGAGTTTCCTCCAACTCCAACAGCAATTCTGAACAGCTTTGCATTCCCAAAAATTTCGCCCCTTTAGCCTGTATGAATGAATCCATGCAACCCAAAGCGACTCACGGTTTGTAAGAATGCTCCAAATATGGGAAACCATAAGAGCCTTGTTAACATCACCAATCCGTCTAATACCTAACCCTCCTTCAATTTTCGGAAGACAAACATAATTCCAAGACACCTTGGCCTTCCCACGTTGGAATGTACCCTGTGACCATAGAAAGTGTCGCATTTTTGCTTCTAGGTCATGAATAATCCGCGCCGGTAAAATGAAAACCGAAGACCAATAAACATGCATAGCTGACAAAACCGAAATAATGAGTTGTAATCTACCTGCAAAAGATAACAACTTGTTCTTCCAGTTATGAATACGCTGATCCAACCGCTCCACCAGAACACAACAATCCTTATAAAGGAGTCGTGTAGATATAAGAGGGACACCCAGGTAACGCACAGGAAGCTTCCCTTCTACAAAAGGAACATCACTCAGAATAGCCATTTTAACGTGTGCAGGAACATTACAAAAGAAACTCGTGCTCTTCTGAGAACTAGGAAGCAAGCCCGACATTTTGGAGAAATCCTTGAGAGAATTCATGACACACCTCACTGAATCAACATCCCCTCTAGCAAAAAGGAATAAGTCATCCGCAAAGCATAAATTAACAATCTGTTGCTTTTCGCATTTATTATGGAACCTAGAAGATGAATCAATCCTAAGCATATGCTGTAGGATGCAGGTTAGCACCTCCATAACCATAGTGAAAAGATACGGAGACAAAGGGTCACCCTGTCGTAAACCCCTCTTACCATTGAAAAAACCATACACATTACCATTGATGCATATCGAGTATGAAGTAGTAGAAACACAAACCATGATCCAATCTACCATAATATGATGAAAACCAAAACCCACCAGAATCTTTTTGAGAAAACCCCAGTCAACTGTGTCATAAGCTTTTTGAATGTCCACCTTGAAAGCACATCTAGGCGGGCCAGAATTTCTATGATAGTTGTGCATCAACTCCTGAGTAAGAAGGATATTATCCGAGATCTTCCAGCCTGGAACAAAAGCCGATTGATTTATGTTAACAATCCCACACAACGACACCTTTAGCCTTTCCACCAAGATCTTACTAATACACTTGTAAACAACGTTAGAGCAAGATATTGGTCGGTAATCAGTAACCCTCGCAGGAGTCGCGATCTTCGGAATCAGAGCCAGGAGCGTATGATTGAACTGTTTTAGAAGCTTCCCCGTGTTGAAAAAATCCAGAACCGCATTCGAGATGTCAGTACCCACGATATCCCAAGCACTCTTGAAAAAAGAAGTTGTAAACCCATCAGGCCCTGGCGCTTTATCATTTCCAATAGAAAACATAGCTGTCTTTACTTCCTCAAAAGTTATAGGCCGAATCATATGTGTAGCCCGATCCGCATCTAACTTTTTCGTAAACAACTCAGGGGAAGGATCTAGAAAAACTTGACCATGACATCCCAAGAAATTCTCATAATAATGGACTAAGACCTCAGGGACTTTATCCCCCTCATAAGTCACGCCATTTGCATCAGTGATAACATCTAACCGGGTTCGATGATTCCTACTCTTAAGCGACATGTGGAAATAAGCAGAATTCGAATCACCCGCTCGCAACCACTCCACTTTGGATTTTTGTTTCAATAATCTTTCTTCATCAAGACAAGCTTCCTGAAACTCACTCAAAACTTTTGTTTCATCAATCCTTAGCACTTCGTTTGTCGGATCCTGATCAATAGCCTTTTGAAGACTCCCAAGCTTGTCACGAAGATCCACCACTTTTTCATGCAAGTTTCCTTGAGCAAATAAGAGGCCCCTGAGATGAGATTTCAACATCCGTAACTTCTTCATAACTTGGAACTGATAAACACCATTGATAGAAGTATCCCATTCAGCTTTAACTATATCCAAGAACTTTGGCTTATGAACCAAAAAAATTGCGAATTTAAATGGTCTCGGTTTCACGTTCACAACCTTTGGAAATTTTAAAATGCATGGGCAATGATCCGAGATACCATACGGCTGAAACAAAGCCACCGATTCCGGATATTCTGTCATAAAAGCAGTGTTACCCAAAACACGATCAATTTTCTTCAGTAAACCCACCCCATTTTTCGGCTTTTGATTCCATGTAAAATGCATACCCACACGGTTAACATCAAACATCTCAATTTCCTCCACACACTCCTTGAACTCTCGCATACCTTGAGAAATAGTAGAGACCCCCATGGATTTATCTTCAAGGTTAAGAGCTGAATTAAAGTCCCCCATTATAACCCAAGGATCATTCCTAACCAACGCTTTATGCATTTTCAAATGTTGCCACAACTCCCGACGCGTCACATAATAGTTTGCTGCATAAACAATAGAACAAAAAACCATTCTCCTATCCACTTTAAAAATAACCTGAATGTGTATGACTTGAGACGTTTGCGAGAGAATCATAACATCTATCAGAGACGGATCCCACCCAAGAATTTTATGAGTCCCTTTTTGACAACAACCTCCATTAGAAGTCCAATCCCAGTTCCGAAACACAAAATTACAAACTTTACTAAGATTATTGACATCCACATGGGATTCAAGAATCGCACATAAACTGACATTATTATCCTTAACAACCTGACGAACCTCCTTTTGTTTCAGGGGCCGGTTCAGTCCCCTAACATTCCATGTGGTAAAACTAACCATTTAAAACTACTGAAACAAGAGTGCTTGCCCCTTTTTTGGTTGTAGTTCCATGGTTGTCCTCTCTAATAAATTCGTTTGTTTCATTGTAAACCTCCGTAACTTCCTCATCATCTGACTCCTCCTGATCACTACCCAGCTCATCACCAGCTTTACTAGACTCCCCTTTTTCATACCTTAGAGCATCAAAGGAGTTCTTCACAGGTTGGGCTGAACATTCGGATTACCCTGAACCTTAGGAGCCACCGGTCTATACTCAAACTTCGGTTTTGGTTTATTAACCGGAAAACCAGTCCTTCTAGCTACCTTTTTACTATCCACGTCCGTAAAACCATTAACGTCCGTACTTCTAGCTTTTTTCGAACCCACATTATGCCTAACCTCCTTTTGTTCCTTACCTTTATTTCCACTCATGGGTACACGAGTGACTTGCTTCGGACATGCATCCTCATTATGACCAAACAAGCAGCACCGCCCACATCTATGAGGAAACCATTCATACTCAACATAAACTTTCTCCTTCACAAACCCATCCCCATCCAAACATGGAACCGCGATGACTAACTCCTCCTTAAACTCATTCTCGGCTAAAATCTCCACAAGGGCACGAGCATAACTACTTCGACCCCATACATCAACACACATTGATGTTGTAAAAGAATCTAAAGCTTTATGCTCCCCAATCGCTGAAGCAATCAAGCTCAAACCATCTTCCGTGTAAGCAGCAATAGGAACCTCATGAATTTTAACCCAAACCTTTACCTTTTTTATTTCCTTTTTCACAAGTTTAACCGATGGTGACCAAACTTCCAAAAACATCGGTTGTGAGCGAATCATCCACGGACCTTCATTAAGAGCATTCATCATACCCGCTTGATCACCAAACTTAAAGAAGAAAAAACCATTCGCGTTCATCATAGATTTTTGCAACCCAAACCGCTTCCAATTATTCTTAACAAAGTAATCCACAACTGGATATGCTACCCGATCCCCTAAGAAATATCCATACAGTGTGTTAGCCATTTTATCCTGTACCACTTTCACTGATTCTCTAGGGATAACTACATCACAACCGTCATGCTTCTCATCAGTAGCAAGTTTCCGAAAATTTACCTTCCTCACGTTCCCAGCCATTACTGACTCCGCATATGACACAGGTTTCGAGCCCTTACCAGCCGACAACGATCCCTTATCCCCCACAGATTGATTAGTTCCCACATCAGTCATAGAAACATTGTCACTTTCAGGGTTAACAGGCTTGGATATAGCAGCGAGACCATCAATGACCGAAACATTATCAGAGAAAAACATACCCCTCCTCGACAACAAAGGTTTACCTTCAATGTTGGTCACACGGAGACCAATTCCTTGAACAGGAACTGATCCCGACGTAGAACCTGCCTCTTGAGCCGCCGAGTCATCTGTAGCCGTCGGAAACAAAGAATAAACATCTTGGTCAGCCAATCCCCGAGACACCTGATCTTGTGGGATGTTACTCCCATTAAAATCACGATCAATCATTTGAAAAAACACAGCTCTCTCAAAAACAACGTAAGAAAATCCAGCATGCACAACCCTAGACGTCCGCAAAGGCCAAGAAAACCAAGAACCCGACGAAGATAATAAACCCTAATCCTGAAACCCTAGCGCCGAAAATCAATCCCCAACAGATTAACCCAGAGAATCAATCTAGCTAAATTAATCTCAGTTAATCGCGACCAATATCAACCAGGTTAATACATCAGGATCTCAAATCAGCAACTATGGTGGCGATTGAAAAGAAAATGGAAAATAATGTTTAAGTGTTTCTTTGACTATTAATGTTTCTTTTGCTTTTGTATTATGTGGAGTACGTGTTGTCTAAATGAAATGATCGAATGTTTAACCAAAGCGACCGATTTACGACTGTGAATAGTAGGAAGTAACAATGCGATAAAGTTAATCAATCAATAATCAAGTTCATCGACTCATCAATCGAACTCGAGACTCGAACTATGCGAAACTGGTGTGGTAATACTTACGTGTGTGTGTGCCTTATGTGCTACTTGTGCGTGTTTACTTTATATTCTGTGTAGTATTCAATCGAATCAACCAAAACGAATCGAAACTCGAAAAGCAATCAAACTCAATCGAAACAGACATCGAAACGCGAATTACAGATGATTGTATGTTAGATACAGTAGTGGGACTGAAAGTAATTTGACTAGGAACTCTATCGTATTCGTGTCATTGTCCATCGAAATCGAAATATCGAAAACCGTCACGAAACACTCGAAAAGGGTTCCTGATCGAACAGGAAGTACCCTGATCGAACAGGCCAGCCGATCGAACAGGTTGTTCGATCGAGCAGGCCATTCGATCGGAGGTCCTGGCCGATCGGTTGACACTTTCCACTTTTGGAGCCTATAAATAGCCCTGTCATTGTCACTCTTTCTACTTTTGGAAAGCTCTGACCGAACCAGCCCCTGTTCTTCACCTTTTCTCAGATTTCTCTCAACTCCGGTAAGTTTTCACTCTAATTCTTGTATGTTTTTGATCATTAGCCGTTTCTACACCTTTCTATCTTTCAAAACTTGAATTCTAACCGTGAAATCACCAAGATCTAAGTGTTCTTGGATGATGTCATCATGGTGTTCTTGAAGAACATCATACCTTGGCCTCATTCAACCATGAATAACTTATATCTAACCGATTTCCACATAAACAAACTAAGATTTGCAAGAATCTTAACATTTTCGGGTTAAACATCAAACTACCGTTCCGAACAATTCACCGGCCGGACTTGGGTGATTCCTGTCCGAACCGGTAAAGCAAGTAAGAACCCACGTTCTATGGTTTAACTCGCTGTCAAAATACCTTGAAATCATATCAAAACAATCAAAACAGCCAAGTGGTAGACGAAAGGCCGACCAAGTCAGAATTGCTGGCCGAACGGCTAGGCTGTCCGAACGAACAGCCCAGCCGATCGGACATACCAGCTGATCGACCGGGCCAGCCGATCGGCTAGCACATGGTCCCACACTTTCAAACTTCATGAAGTATGCTATTGACGAGGTGATGTTCGATCGAATATGCTACTCGATTGGTAAACATTACTCTTCAGATCATGAGATACTATGCTTCAACACTTAATCGATTTTACAACTCGTTCGTAGTATGGAGTGCCACCCGATTGAGCATGCTGTTCGATCGAGTGACATCCTGCTGAGGATCACTTCTGAAGTTCCTAACCGATCGGCTAAGCCGGCCGATCGAACAGACCGTTCGATCGATCGACTTGAAAGGTAAGGACACTTCAGAGTTCTCAAAGGCTACACCAAAAACTTCAAAAGTTCAAACCATCATACACAAACACATCCTTCTCAGAGGAAGAAACAATCCACTTGAATGGTCCAGCCAATCGAGCCTACCGGCCGATCGAACAGGACTGTTCAAGCGGACTTTCGAACCGAATGAACAACCCGTTCGATCGAACCTGCTATTCGATCGACTAGGCTATTCGATCCATTTACACTTGTTTTCATTTTCCACGTTACTTATCGTTATGTTGTCGAACTATTCAGGCTAACCCTACTCTCAGCGCTCCCTTCAATCCATAATCAATCACTGTGAGTATACTCGAATCCCTTTTTGCTTTAGCACTTTTGGGTGTTACATACGTTACTTATCAAAATCACAATCGAACACACTATTCAAACTATTTGAACGCTAACCGATTGCATGTATTACGTGACTAAATGAATGTTTGTTGTTATGTTTACACGTGGAATGCTGTCTACCTGCCTTAACAACATAGTACTATAGTTTGGACTCAGCACCCGTTCTCACGAGGGTTGTTAAGGACAATTACTTGCATGGATTACGGTGGTAATCATGTATTGCGAACTGTCTCGGACAGTCAAGCCGCAGTCATTGGTATCGATAGATCCCTGTCGATAATTAACATGCATCATTTCCCTCTGTGTACGTGCTGGTTATGCGTAAACTATTCGAACTCTATATGCTATTATTAAACTTGTATGCTCACCTTTACATTTTATGTATTGACTTTATTTTAACGTATGTGACAGGTGTTTAATATATTTGCTTGCTAGGGAAGTGAAGCTAGAATAAAGCTTTAAAGGCCCCCAACAAATAGTTGTCTGTCAGGAACAAGCAACTAGGGCATAGTTGTCTGTAGATCTTGTCAGGACTGGGTCTTAGAAGCATTAAACAATATTTATTTATGTTAAATCTGAGTTGTCGGAACAGAATTACTTGTTTGGATGTTATCTGTAATAATGTATTTGTTTATTCGGGATGCGGTATGGGACGTATCTATAGCTGGATTTTATGAATAGTTGTTGTGGAAACTTCTGAACAATCTGTTTTGCTCAGTGCCATGCCCCGATGATTCCGCCATCGGTTGGGGTGTGACAGATTGGTATCAGAGCCATAACTATAGGGAATTAGGCTAGACACGACCTAGTCCGGGTCGCTGTCTTAGAGACCTAGACTATAGTTAGGAACCAACAGACCAAGCCTATATGCCTCATATTTCTTGCTTAGCACTACACAGCTATCACCTCACCATCTGACGCCGAACGAGTAATTTGGTCAAGATTAGGTGTGAAAGCCTGAAAACTCTCGACTAAATTATTTGTTCCGGCTGCAATTTATTCACAAATGAGGAGATTATTCATCGGGAATAGGTATGGAAACAACAAACTCTCGACCGAATTATCTGCTCAACTTCCTCAAATTTTGCTAAAACATGGAAGAAATTGCTAAGCCAGGGATGAAACCCGAATCTTGGCAACTTATTCCAACTTTTACTCATCTCACCAAAGCCTCGACGGACTCCAACGACCTGAACTCACAAGTATGTCCTAAGGAATACGCGCGGAATGCCCAAGAATCGAGGCAGAAACGCGATCCCGAAAGTTGGAAAGTGACGACGGGTCTACTGCGAATAGTCGAATCACTTTGGGTAGTCGATGTCTAGTAGCCGCAGACAATCCAATTCCGGATTTTGTGATATGAGTTGGTAAATGCAACGCTGATGATTCATCGATTTTATGTGTTTTAAGTGTGTTCGCCAGTTTAAATGTTTAATTTTGATGATCGCTCGATTTTTGCTATCACTCCGATTAACACACACGACTCGTATCGCTATCCTATCTCAAAATGGTAACAAGTTGCTATGGTTCTAGACAATACTATGCTATGAAATACAGTTATACTATACTATTCGACTCGCTATACGACTATATGATGCTATTTGATATACTATACGCGACCAATATAACGAACGACACGCGAGCTTTGAATGATAGGTTTCTGTATTCTGACTACCTCCACGACTAAATAGGAACGTGCTCTGTGTTTATATGTTTCCGTGCTCTACGTGCTTGTGTGTTTCCGTGATCTATGTGCTCTACGTGCTTCTGTGCTCTATGATTACGTGTATCTGTGTTTATGTGCCTACGTGTTTATTATGTGATTCGACGTGTTCCTAAGCTTTAGTAGTCTAGACGTGTGAGGTGAGATTCGATTTCGTTGTGTTGAGTCCCGTGACGATGTCTGTTGCAGACCATGTCATCGTCTGGATCCCGACACCACCTGACTCGTCAAGAGAAGAGAGACAAGCGTCTCGCCGCAATCATCGCCAAAAGTGTAGCAAAGGCTGTGAGCAACGTTAATGAAAACGCCAGCAAGTCGTCTGAAGAATCGCGAACAGACGCTCCCAAAGATGCCAACAAGGCTGCTTTCAGTTTCAAGCAGTTCAAAGCATGCGGACCCAAAGAGTTCACCGGAGAAGATGGCCCTACCGCCATGTTTCACTGGTTCGACTCAGTCGAAGTCACTCTGCGACAAAGCGGATGTCCTGAAAATCTCCGCACTCTCAATGCTACAGGCGTCTTCCAGTCCCGTGCTCTAGACTGGTGGACAACCGAAAGGAACAAGCGCGGAAATGATGCAGCTTACGAGCTAACATGGGAGGAGTTGAAGGCAATTATGATCGACGAATTCTGCCCTCCTCATGAACGCCAAAAGCTGGAGGACGAGTTTTGGACCATCAAGCAGAAGGATGGAGACAACGCTGCTCTCACTACTCGCTTCAAGCAGCTTAGCATCATATGTCCCGATCAGGTCAAGACCCCAGACCAAACCATCAAGAAGTACATTCGAGCTCTGCCCGATTGTGTAGCCGACTTTGTTCACGCCGCCAAGCCAGCAATGATTCAAGAGACTTACCTACTCGCCGCTGAGATCAATGACAAGCGAGTGAAGTCTGGCTTTTGGGATAAGCAAACCAAGTCTCTGCACCAAGCCACCGCAACAGCATCCACCGACACCGCCACTGCTCAATCCTCTAAGTCATCAAGAAGAAAGAAGAAGCACAACAACAACAGCTCCAGCAACAAGAGCTGTGCTGCCGCAACAACTGCTGCTCCTCTACAAGCTGTACCAGCTCAGCAGCAACAGCACCACCGCTCAGCTCCAGTGATCAATGCACCGCCAGCGAAGCGTGCATACACAGGCCCTCACCCGCTCTGCCCGACATGCTCGTATCATGATCCAGTGGGTCTAGCCTGTCATTTTTGCGCTCACTGCAACCTTTACGGTCATTTCACTACAAACTGTCGTTTTGGTCCCCGTCAAGCCCCAGTGCAAGCTACTGTCAACCAAGCTCTACTCCCCGCCCCTCAAGGCCAACAAGCAGCTCAAGCACCTGCAGTCAATGCTCGAGTCTGCTTTGCATGTGGTGATCCTAACCACTTTGCAAACAGGTGCCCGAACAGGGTGGTTAAGCAAGAGCCCCAGCAGCCCCAGCAGCAACAACAGCAGCCTCAGCAACAGCAGCAAGCAGCCCATGCTCGAACATTCAACATCAATGCCCGTCAGGCTCAGGCGGATAACAACGTGGTTAATGGTGCGTTCGTTGTGAATGGTATTTATGCATCGTGTTTGTTTGATACTGAAGCCGATAACTGCTTTGTGTCGTTTGAATTCGAGAAGCTCCTTAGTCGTAAGCGCTCTTATCTGTCCTCGTCATTCGAAGTCGAAGTCGCTACTAGAAGAACTGTTGTCGTTAACTCTGTTCTCCGTGATTGTACACTGGAGCTCAACACACATCTTTCCAATCGACCTTATTCTGATGCAACTCGGAAGTTTCGACGTCATAGTAGGCATGGACTTTCTTCGCAAAAACCATGCTGAAGTTGTGTGCTTTGAAAAGATGATTCGATTCTCGCTCGCGAATGGTGATTTGTTGTGTGTGTACGGTGAAACTGCGTCGAAAGGTCTCAAGCTCATGTCATGCGTGCAAGCCAGCAAGTATCTCCGCAAGGAATACCGAGCCTTCTTGGCCAACATTGTAGTAGCGAAGAACGAAAAGAAAAAGAAGGTTGAAGTCAAAGACGTTCCAGTGGTTCGTGAATTTCCTCAGGTGTTCCCTGATGATCTTCCTGGACTACCGCCAAGTCGTGATATCGACTTTCGTATTGACCTCATTCCTGGAGCTAACCCCGTTGCCAAAGCTCCTTATCGACTCGCTCCATCCGAAATGCGGGAACTCTCAAACCAACTCCAGGGATTGCTTGAAAAAGGCTTTATTCGCCCGAGCACTTCTCCGTGGGGCGCGCCAGTCCTTTTCGTCAAAAAGAAAGATGGATCGTTCCGGATGTGCATCGACTATCAGGAGTTGAATAAGCTAACCATTAAGAACCGATACCCTTTGCCTCGAATCGACGACCTATTTGATCAGCTGCAAGGTGCCCAATGTTTCTCGAAGATCGATCTGCATTCAGGCTACCATCAATTGCGGATTCAAGAGGAAGACATCCCCAAAACCGCTTTTCGAACCCGATATGGCCATTATGAATTCGTTGTTATGCCTTTTAGTCTAACTAACACACCAGCGGTCTTTATTGATCTGATGAATCGTGTGTGTAAGCCCTTCTTAGACCATTTCGAATCGAAGACCGAACACGCGCAACATCTACGTTTGGTTCTCGAGCTACTTCAGGGGAACCAACTCTATGTCAAGTTCTCCAAGTGCGAATTCTGGTTAGAGGAGGTTCAGTTTCTGGGTCACATCGTGAATAGTCAGGGAATACACGTCGATCCCGCAAAGATTGAAGCCATCAAAAGTTGGATTACGCCTAAGAACCCGTCTGAAGTTTGTTCTTTTCTCGGACTATCGGGCTATTATCGACGATTTATAGAAGGATTCTCCAAGATCATTGTGCCACTTACCGCTCTTACTCATAAAGACAAGCCTTTTGTGTGGGGAACCGCACAAGAGTCTGCCTTTCAAACCCTCAAGCACATGCTGTGCAATGCTCCTATTCTCACGTTGCCCAACGGGAACGACGATTTCATTGTCTACTGTGATGCTTCCAACCTTGGTCTTGGTTGTGTACTCATGCAGCGAGACAAGGTTATAACTTACGCATCTCGTTAGCTCAAGATCCACGAGAAGAACTATACAACCCATGACCTCGAGTTAGGCGCGGTTGTCTTTGCATTAAAGATTTGGCGACACTACCTGTATGGTACCAAGTGTACGATCTTCACTGATCACAGGAGTTTACAACACATCTTCAATCAGAGGGAACTTAATATGCGTCAACGCCGATGGGTAGAACTCCTCAACGATTACGACTGTGAGATTCGTTATCACCCAGGCAAGGCGAATGTGGTTGCCGACACGCTCAGCAGAAAGAGTTATGTGCTCAGTATCCGAAACGTTCAAGCCCAGCATAATCTCGAAGCCCTCATCCGCGAAGCCCAGCATGCGTGTTTTAACGAACGCACTTTGAAGAAGGAGAGAATCTATCACGATGGAGCTCAGCTCGTAAGCCAAGCAGATGGGATCTTCTACTATCTGGACCGAATTTGGATCCCTAAGCGGACCGATTTGCGAAATATTATCATGAATGAAGCCCACAAATCCCGATATTCTATTCATCCTGGTGCTGATAAGATGTACCAGGACCTGCGCTATAAGTACTGGTGGCCGGGCATGAAACGGGATATCGCTCTTTACGTTGGAAGTTGCTTAACCTGCGCAAGAGCCAAGGCTGAACATCAAAGACCTTCTGGCTTACTCGAACAACCGCCGATACCTATATGGAAGTGGGAGAGTATAGCTATGGATTTCATAACGAAACTCCCGCCCACGCCATCAGGTCATGACAGTATTTGGGTTATAGTTGATCATCTGACCAAATCAGCCCACTTCTTGCCAATACGAGAAGACTACAAGGTGGAACGACTAGCCCAAATCTACACCGACGAGATCATTTGCAATCATGGTATGCCTCGCGACATCATCTCTGACCATGATGCTCGGTTTACTTCTCGATTGTGGGAAACTTTTCAAGCGGCTCTTGGTACGTTGCTTAATCTGAGTACTGCATTCCATCCACAAACCGACGGACAGACTGAAAGAATGATCTGTACTCTTGAAGACATGCTCCGGGCGTGTGTCATAGATTTTGGTGGTAGTTGGAACAAACACCTGCCACTAGTCGAATTCTCGTATAATAACAGCTATCATGCCAGCATCCAGATGGCACCCTTCGAGGCCTTATATGGAAGGAGATGTCGTTCGCCTATTGTGTGGCACGAGATCGGTCATTCGCAATTAACCGGTCCCGAGATACTACAAGAAACGACTGACAAAATCCTCCAGATTAGAGACAACTTGGTAAAAGCTCGAAGTAAGAACAAAAGTTACGCCGATAGAAGACGCAAGCCACTTGAATTTGACGTTGGCGACTACGTACTCCTAAAGGTATCCCCTTGGAAGGGTGTAGTCAGATTCGGCAAGAAAGGGAAACTAGCGCCTCGATATGTTGGACCTTTTAAGATTCTGGAAAGAATCGGAAAAGTCGCCTACCGACTCGAACTACCGGAGGAACTCAGTAACGTCCACCCGACTTTCCATGTGTCTAACCTCCGAAAATGCCTAGCTGATCATGATCTAATCGTACCATTCGATAATCTTCAGCTCAACGAAACCTTACACTTCGTGGAAAAGCCTGTCGAAATCATGGATCGCCAAACCAAGCAACTCAGGCGCTCACGCATCCCTATCGTGAAAGTCCGATGGGAAGGAAAGCGAGGCGCGGAGTTCACTTGGGAACTTGAAAGCGACATGAAGGCCAAGTACCCGCAGTTGTTTGAATAGATCTGAAGCATCAAATTGGTAAATCACGGTGATGCACAGCTCTCAGCCTAATTTCGGGACGAAATTCCCTAAACAAGGGGAGGCTGTAACACCCCGTGTTTTCGAATGTCAAAGTCAAAGTCAATGTCCAAGTCAACTTTGACTTCTTTGACCATTCATGTTTCTTTTGCTTTTGTATTATGTGGAGTAAGTGTTGTCTAAATGAAATGATCGAATGTTTAACCAAAGCGACCGATTTACGACTGTGAATAATAGGAAGTAACAATGCGATAAAGTTAATCAATCAATAATCAAGTTAATCGACTCATAAATCGAACTCGAGACTCGAACTATGAGAACTGGTGTGGTAATACTTACGTGTGTGTGTGCCTTATGTGCTACTTGTGCGTGTTTACTTTATGTTCTGTGTGGTATTCAATCAAATCAACCAAAACGAATCGAAACTCGAAAAGCAATCAAACTCAATCGAAACCGACATCGAAACGCAAATTACAGATGATTGTATGTTAGATATAGTAGTGGGACTGAAAGTAATTTGACTAGGAACTCTATCGTATTCGTGTCATTGTCCATCGAAATCGAAATATCAAAAACCGTCATGAAACACTCGAAAAGGGTTGCTGATCGAACAGGAAGTACCCTGATCGAACAAGCCAGCCGATCGAACAGGTTGTTCGATCGAGCAGGCCATTCGATCAGAGCTCCTGGCCGATCGGTTGACACTTTCCTCTTTTGGAGCCTATAAATAGCCCTGTCATTGTCACTCTTTCTACTTTTGGAAAGCTCTGACCGAACCAGCCCTTATTCTTCACCTTTTCTCAGATTTCTCTCAACTCTGGTAAGTTTTCACTCTAATTCTTGTACGTTTTTTTTATCATTACACGATTCTACACCTTTCTATCTTTCAAAACTTAAATTCTAACCGTGAAATCACCAAGATCTAAGTGTTCTTGGATGATGTCATCATGGTGTTCTTGAAGAACATCATACCTTGGCCTCTTTCAACCATGAATAGCTTATATCTAACCGATTTCCACATAAACAAACTAAGATTTGCAAGAATCTTAACATTTTCGGGTTAAACATCAAACTACCGTTCCGAACAATTCACTGGCCGGACTTGGGTGATTCCTGTCCGAACCGGTAAAGCAAGTAAGAACCCACGTTCTATGGTTTAACTCGCTGTCATAATACCTTGAAATCATATCAAAACAATCAAAACAGCCAAGTGGTAGACGAAAGGCCGACCAGGTCAGAATTGCTGGCCGAATGGCTAGGCTGTCCGAACGAACAGCCCAGCCGATCGGACATACCAGCCGATCGACCGGGCCAGCCGATCGGCTAGTACATGGTCCCACACTTTCAAACTTCATGAAGTATGCTATTGACGAGGTGATGTTCGATCAAATATGCTACTCGATTGGTAAACATTACTCTTCGGATCATGAGATACTATGCTTCAACACTTAATCGATTTTACAACTCGTTCGTAGTATGGAGTGCCACCCGATCGAGCATGTTGTTCGATCGAGTGACATCCTGCTAAGGATCACTTCTGAAGTTCCTAACCGATCGGCTAAGCCGGCCGATCGAACAGACCGTTCGATCGATCGACCTGAAAGGTAAGGACACTTCAGTGTTCTCAAAGGCTACAACAAAAACTTCAAAAGTTCAAACCATCATACACAAACACATCCTTCTCAGAGGAAGAAATAATCCACTCGAATGGTCCAGCCGATCGAGCCTACCAGCCGATCGAACAGGACTGTTCAAACGGACTTTCGAACCGAACGAACAGCCCATTCGATCGAACCTGCTGTTCGATCGACCAGGCTATTCGATCCATTTACACTTGTTTGAATTTTCCGCGTTACTTATCATTATGCTGTCGAACTATTCAGGCTAACCCTACTCTCAGCGCTCCCTTCAATCCATAATCAATCACTGTGAGTATACTCGAATCCCTTTTTGCTTTAGCACTTTTGGGTGTTACATACGTTACCTATCAAAATCACAATCAAACACACTATTCAAACTATTTGAACGCTAACCGATTGCATGTATTATGTGACTAAATGAATGCTTGTTGTTATGTTTACACGTGGAATGCTGTCTACCTGTCTTAACAACATAGTACTATAGTTTGGACTCAGCACCCATTCTCACGGGGGTTGTTAAGGACAATTACTTGCATGGATTACGGTGGTAATCATGTATTGCGAACTATCTCGAACAGTCAACCCGCAGTCGTTGGTATCGATAGATCCATGTCGATAATTAAAATGCATCATTTCCCTCTGTGTACGTGCTGGTTATGCGTAAACTATTCGAAATCTATATGCTATGATTAAACTTGTATGCTCACCTTTACATTTTATGTATTGACTTTATTTTAACGTATGTGACATGTGTTTAATATATTTTCTTGCTAGGGAAGTGAAGCTAGAATAAAGCTTTAAAGGCCCCCAACAAATAGTTGTCTGTCAGGAACAAGCAACTAGGACATAGTTATCTGTAGATCTTGTCAGGACTGGGTCTTAGAAGCATTAAACAATATTTATTTATGTTAAATCTGAGTTGTCGGAACAGAATTACTTGTTTGGATGTTATCTTTAATAATGTATTTGTTTATTCGGGATACGGTATGGGACGTATCTATAACGGGATTTTATGAATAGTTGTTGTGGAAACTTCTGAACAATCTGTTTCACTCATTGCCATGCCCCGATGATTCCGCCATCGGTTGTGGTGTAACAGTCGTCGAGGAGGTCATCGAGCTGGTTTGGATATGGGCCCTTACATTACTAGGATTGCAACAAATTTAGGGTTGTTGACCAAGTATCTTCCCGAATTTCTACATGTGGGGCCCACGACAGTGGCATTTGGTTTGAAAGAACTGCAGCAAGCAGGTATAGTGTCATGGCAGGAGCCCTACGGATGGGAGCCGATCAGACAGGATCCACAGGTGCAGCCGCCACAGGGACATCCGGTTGAGGATGTATTGATTCAGATTGAGCCGATATATAGGCAGCGGACACCGTGGAGACACAAGCGGCCAGCACGTTAGTATCCACGGAGGCAACCCCCACCTGAGCCTCTTACTTTGGAGACACTCTCTGGCTATGTGGAGCAGAGATTTGACAGGCTTGATCATTTGATTGAGGCACTTCAGTTGGGTCAGTCGAGGCAGGATGACGCTCTTCGTTATATGATGACTACTCACAATATGAGGATCCCGGATTATTTCCAGCTGAGGCAGCAGGAGGGCCCGGCTGGTGCTGGTGCGAGAGTTGATCTGGAGCCTCCATTCCAGGTATTTGGAGAGAGTAGCGGTGCAGCTGGGCAGGAGGAGAGCAGTGATGAGGAGTAGTGTGGGGATAGCATGAGGATGCAGGAGCAGCAGCTGACTATTATATCTTTTGTTGGTTATTTTCCTTTTATGCTGTTTTTGATCCTCAAACTTTTAGTCTGTACTGATATTTATACACTTTGAACAGGTCGGTTAGGGAGGTTGGGTTGGTTGATGTGATGAAACTGATAAACTACTAATATTTTGATGATATATGATATGTTTTGGTAGTTTGTTTGATGATTGATTAGGTTAGTGTTTATAGCCGCTTTCGTTCGCATGTCCGAGGTTAGAGTTGTTTGCTGAGCGCGTTTTGAATTGGAGGGCTTATGTGGAAATGACTGGCACTTTGACAGTCTCACATATCAGCTAAGTCGTTTCCCTTTTTGTTGTTGTATTCTATTTATTTATTTCGTCGTTAGTCCATTATTTATTTAGTTAATTTGTTAGTAGTCTAGTAGTTGTTTTTAGGTAGTTGAGTCGTATTTCCATTCTTGCATTAGGGACAATGCAATCTTTAAGTGTGGGGATAGGATACATGTAAATAATTGAGTCTTATATTGAAAAATACAAAAAAAAAAATTAAAAAGTTAGAGAAAAAATCCAAAAAAATCGAAAAATAAAAAAATGTCCTTCGATATGAGAAGTTTGCATATTTAAAATGGGAAATGATAGAAAAGGTGACTTTTTTGCTTGGGTTAAAATAATAATAATAATAATAATAGGAGATTATAATAAATCGAGCTTGCGTCTAGTTAGGGATATGTGGATAGGCCCGAGTTTGGTTTTAAGTCCCTTTGAGCTAATATACCTTAATTGTTGGTCTGCTAGTGGGTTTTCGCCTGGGAGATATGGGAAATTAAAACTGCCGATAATAGTATAAGGGGCACCGTTATAAGTTAAAACTGTTAGAGTTTGTGATCATGCGGAAAAAATAGAATAAAAAGTGAGCTAGAAACTAAATGAAAGTAGTGCATTCCTATGTAGTCTGGGTTGGGGATAGTGACTTTACAACCGGATTACCACTAGGGTGTGTGAAATCGACCGTGCAAATAAAAGAAAAAAAACCGAAGCTTAAGTAATCCGAGTTGGGGATAGCGACTCTACCGCCGGATTGCCTCTTGGTTAGGGAAAGCATCGTCTAAGCTCATGAAAAGAAAAAAAAGAAAGAAAAGCGAAAAAAATGGAAAAAGGAAAAAAATGATTGTTAACTCTCTTGGTTTTGATATAAGACGGTTGGGAATTGGTCTGGTGATCATTCCTTTAGTCCTATAAGCTTGAGGTTGGAGTAGGTGGACCGTAAATTCTAGTGTGAGGCCCTAGGTGGATTGACCGCACTTAAATTAAATTCACATGATAAGGGCTTAGGATTGAATTCGGGTTTAAAGGGACAAGTATATTCGCAATCGCGGCTAATGCAAGCCTTGGTTTTAATAAGATATAAATAATTTTTGACCCAAGTGATTATTCGTCTCTGATTCCGTTGCATAATTCTTTTTCGAGGACGAAAAAAGAGTAAGTGTGGGGATATTTGATGTATTGCAAAATACATTTTTTATTCGTGTATAGTTTGTATTATTTATCGTTACTTATAGTTTAGTTTTATTTAGAATTACCTACTATTGATCAAATTCCGGTTTTCCAGGTCTTGATACATAAAGTTGCTGAAAAAAGAGTGGAAACGAGCTAAAATGCTGAAACATCAAGTCCCGGAACTATTTGGAATAAGTGTTAGAATTATTTTGGATATTTTGGGAGTTAGAGCTGGATTCTACATGCAACATTCTGTGAAAAATTGATGGTGGCGTCGCGCCACGGAGTTTATGGAAGTCAGTCGCGTAGTGCTAGCACTTAGCAAACAAAATCTGAAGTTAGTCATGGTGGCGTCGCGCCACCAGGTTATCCTTCACGCGTCGCGCGACGCGACGAGCATATCTGGCGTGTTTAATTCGTTAAAATTAAGGTTTGAGTATAAAAACCAAGAGATAATCATCATTAAAGTTAAGTTACGAACTCAAGAACCCTAAGGCGAATTTCGGAGCAGATTTCGAGTATTTCGGAGTGCTTTAGCTTGCGGGAATCATTCGGTTGAAGCTTGGATCGTAGGAAAGAAGATTGTTCGGGTCTTATCTCCCGGTTTTCTTTATTTTCTTGTTTCGATACTTTTCCAATGAATTCTTGTTTTGAACTTGTTTAGTTTATTTTAGACATCATGTTTTGTGGCTAAAACTTCGTTACTGCTTAGGCAAGATGATAGTTTAATGAAGTTTGGATCTTTTAACGGTTTTTATTGTTTTGTTATGGATTGATCTTTGAAAGTAAATTATTCTAGAATTTCTGATTTGGTGCATATGCGTATTTACTTTTGATTGTTGATTACTTGCTGTTTCACATAAATTTTGGTGAATGTCTTTCACATAATGAATTTGTGTTGATTATTCGTATCTTTGCGGGTTCGGGTGATCTTTGGGTAAATTGGCCAATAGCCTTAGAAACAGTAATTAAAATACAACTAGAATTAAGTATTCTGCTTAACTTGTCCCTTAGAGACTCGAGTTAGTTATTAGATCTCGGTGCAGTATATAGCTAAGATAGGTTTTGAGAAAAGTGAATCTTAGTTCCCTAATTGCATTTGTGTCTATTAAACCAAGTTAGAATCTAGGATTGCCCTAGATTATCGCGTTGAGAGGTAGTGATGTGCATTAGGTGTAATATAATTTAGATGTATATTTAAGCCCTTTTTACACTTTTAGCCAAGTTTTAAATTTATAAAACACGATATTTACTAACACTAAACACACATATGGGCAAGTGCACCCATGGTGGACGTAGTATAGTGTTGGTAAGATACCGAGGTCCTCCAAGGACACAAGAGCTTTTAGTACCGGTTTATCCTCAACGTCTAATCAAATCAAAAAGTTAGAAAAGGTTTTTTAAACTAAGAAAATAAAAACTAACTAAATGCTGAAAAATAAAATAAAAATAAAAACAGATAGACAAGATGAATCACTTGGATCCGAATCGTGTATTAGTATAACCTTTGATAATTTTCGCACTTTTGCACTTGTTTAAGAGACTATCTTAGTTATTGTAGTAGGCCACTCTTTTGAAGGCGACGTTACCCTCAACCCAGTAGTTTGAGTCAGCAAGGATACAATCCTAAAGGGTCGGATTATTGGAAGATAATGAATTAAGTTATTAATGCAAATTATGGTAGGCCCCGCTTTTGGCGGTGACGTTACCCTCGACTAAGTAGTCTGAGTCAGCAGGGATACAGTCCTAAATAGCCGGGTTATAGTATTAATAGTAGTTAACTTATGAGGGGGTCAAAGAGTTTGGATCCCCGCCATCCAATACCTATGGGTATTGAAGGAGATCCTACTAAATTTGACCCAGGTCCCTTGAAGGACCTCTAAACGCTCAACAAGGGCAAGACCCTTACCAAACCGTTCCCTTAACCCCCGACCAGGTACCCAACATACCTCCATATAGACCATGGAGATATGAATGGTGAAAATCTTTTATTTTATATAGACAGTAAAATAATGCCAAGACACCACGGACAAACGATAAGGAAAGATCACCTTCAACATAAGCAACTAGTTATTAAAGTCATTAATACAAAACCAAATAAAAAGTGCAAAAGATTAAAAATAAAAAGTATTATACTAAACACTTGTCTTCACCAAGTGATGTAAGAGACTTAGGCAAACATGGCCTTGATTGTCAATAACTCTTACGATCAATCTTGGATCCCGAGACGACTCACACACTCTATGATGGACAATGGATGATGGTGGTGGATGATGGTGTTGTGATGGTGGTGGGTGGTGGATGAAGTGTGAGAGAGGTGGTGTGCCAAGGGATGTGTTGAAATGAAGCCAAGCACTCCTATTTATAGGCTGAACAGAAGGCTGGGCACGGCCCCGTGTCCGCTGGACACGCCCCCGTGCCTGTCTGACACTCTCTCTCTTCATTAATTGTAATTCGCAATTACAATTAATGCGCCTGCTGTACTTTCGCCACGCCACCGTGTTCACTGGACACGGCCCCGTGGTGGGCAATAGAAGCTTCTATAGGTTTGTCTTTTCTGCTGCTTCTTGGGCACGGCCCCGTGCTGGCTGAGCACGGGGCGTGTTCAGTCTTCTGCCTTCTCTATTTTGCTTGGGAGGATGCCGTTGAGGGGTCGGGCAGTCCACTTATGTTCCTTTTCTTGTATTTATGTTAGATTTAGCTGTCTTTTTGCTTCTTTTGTGAATTTGAGCTCATTTAATCCTGAAAATACAAAAGGAAGACAAAAACACTCTTTTTCCAACATTTGTACTTAAAAAGGGTTAGTTTTATGCCTCATTTGATGTAAGTTATATGTTGCATTTTACACACATCAAATACCCCCACACTTGAACTTTTGCTTGTCCTCAAGGAAAACTCTTTAATATGTGGCTTACACTCACAAATGGAATAGGTAGAAGAGAAGGTTTTGGCTTGTCATAGAGTGTTGAGAATCCAAGATCTTTTTGGGTTTTATTTTTATTTATTTACAATCCTATTCGTTATGATTTGTTTAGAACGTTTCATAGGAGAAATTATTTATTTGGGCATAACATGCCTTTTTTTTTAAATTCCATTTATATACAAGTTCGCATACCTTACGGGAGAAATCACTCACACTCGGCCGAAGGTGTATTTTAGTGAATCACTCGAGAGCGGCATGGAACTTATTCCTACCATAAGCTTGCCAAGCAATCAATCCTCCTCCTTTTTGACTTGTTACTTTTGTAAATATCAAGAGAACTTTTTTTGAGTAAAGGCTTGGGCTAAAGGTGGGTGAATGGGTTAGTAGAAAAGGGCGAAAAGCGTAAAAAGCGTCGGTTTTCGTAAGTGACTTTTTATTTTGAAGTATTTCTCCAAACAAGCTTTCTGTTTTAAGAGCTTTGTTTGTTTATTTCTAACTTCATCATTTTTTTTTAGTCACACGAAAAACCGAGCTTGTTACTAAAATAAAGGGTAAAAATAAAAAGGTTTTTTTTTTTGTGGGTAAAAGGGTTTTAGGGTAAAGAAATGAAAGGTTTAGGCTCAAAGGGGTTAACTAGGGGGATTTTGGGTAGGTGGTAAAAAAAATTGAAAAATAATGGTGTAGAAAGAAAAATGGTTAGTCCTAATGCCTCCATCATTTACTTACTTGGGTTTAAGTTGGTAAGGACCAGGAATGAATCGTCGTGGCAAGTTCTAGAGTCGTAAGAACCAAGCGGCTAGTCTAAAGATGTAAATTTGAATGCTCAATAAAGGCTCAAAACTCACTTTTTGTGGGAATGGGTGTTTTCTATGTGATCAAGTATATAAAATCAAATTTTGACTAAGCTTGTCATGCCTTTTCATAATTTTCTTATGTTGGTTCTTGTTATCACGACGCTCTCGGTTGTAAATTTGTAAAAATATAACCTTATTAATCTTATGATTCCTAACTTAAACTTTAGAGAAGTAAAAAAAATGAAAATTTTTGAAAAAAATTTGGGGTGTTTAGCGGTTCCAATGGAGTTTTGTGTAAGGCTTGTTATTAGGACTTGCAAAATTTCAAGGTTTTAGCTCCCCCCCCCCCACACACACTTAAATTACACATTGTCCTCAATGTGTAATATGGTGTTAAAAGCAAAAATTTATGTTACTGGCAGTCTGGACACGGCCCCGTGGGGACCGGACACGGCCACGTGTTCAGGTGCCAGTAACAAAAATTAAAGAAAAGAAACAGAAGCCTGGACACGGGGGCGTGTCTGGTGAACACGGCCCGTGTCCAGTTACCTGAACTGGGCATTTTTCTGCAGGGGGTTCAGCACGGGGCCGTGTTGGTTGGGCACGGCCCGTGTTGAACCTTCTGTAATGGAGAGATTGATGTCGGGCTGCCTTGTTCTTGTGCATGGGGTCATTTTTCTCGTTCCCCTTTTCATCCTTTACCACCATGAGTGTGTTTTATTCCTGCAAATTAAAACTAAAAGATTAAACTAAACTAAGGATAGTTCCGCGGAATGCCTCCATGGTGCGCCACGTTTATAAGGGTCCTTGGCTAGACCCAATGTGAGGTTATATATTTTCCGAGTGGGATGTTTGGCATCCCATGTTGCACCATCGGAGAGCGGCATCCAAACTCGAATCAATAACCTTCATGTAGTTGACCGGGTCGTCGTCCTCTATGCTCTTCCCAACCCCGAATTTTACTTCATCATCCCCGTACCTTAGGGTGACCGTTCCGTCATTCATGTCTACCACTGCTTGTGCGGTGGCGAGAAATGGTCTCCCTATTATGAGGGGGACCTCGGTGTCTTCTTCCATATCGAGTATGACAAAATAGGCCGGATAGACGAATTTGTTTACCTTTACTAGGACATTTTCGATGACACCTTGCGGGAGTTTGACGGATCGATCAGCAAGTTGTATGCTCATTTTTGTAGGACTCGTTGTTCCTAGGCCGAGTCTTTTAAACATTGATGATGGCATGAGGTTAATGCTAGCCCCAAGGTCGGCTAATGCATTACGAACGGGGGAGTGCCCGATTGAGCAAGGAATCGTGAAGCTTCAAGGGTCGATTTTCTTTTGGGGAAGTTTGTTGAGTACGAGGGCAGAGCATTCTTCGCCTATGTTAACTAATTGAAAAGTTTCAATTTTCTTTTTATGAGTGAGGAAGTCCCTCATGAACTTAGAGTATTTGGGCATTTGGGTTAAAACATCAATAAAAGGAATATTGACATGCAATTGTTTTAATAGACTTTCGAATTTTGCGAATTGCTCATTGGTCTCTTGACGAATTAACCTACCGGGGTACGGAACTCGAGGAGCCTTTGTAGGCTCTGATGATGGAGGGGAGTTCTTCTCCTGCAGAGGCGGGGGTATAGTCTCTTCTGTCGGCGGTGGCGCTTCCGCAGGCCCCACGGTGCGGTTTCGCAACGTGATGAGATGAACTTGCACTTTTGGGTTTGTTTCGGTATTGCTTGGTAATGCACCTTGTGGTCTCTCAGAAAAATTTTGAGCTAGTTGATTTAATTGTTTTTCTATGTTTTGAATACTAGCTTGTTGATTTCTAAAATTTGATTCTAATTGTAGAAACCTTTCCGAGTTTTTCTTTTCAGTGTCGGAGATGAGGCGAGATATAGTATCTTCAAGCCTTTCTCGTCCACCTTGTTGTTGAGTGAAATTTTGTGACTCGTTTCTTGGTTGTTGAAAGTTTGTTCGTTGGGTTTGTTGGTTACTACTATTGCCGGGCTCTCTCCAACCAAGGTTTGGGTGGTTTCGCCATCCTTTGTTGTAAGTGCCCGTTGGAGGACCCGACGGCCTAGGTCTATTATCAATGTAGCTTACCGATTCTTGTTGATCGTCTGTTTCTTTCATACAACTCCAATTTTCATGTGGCCCACCACACCCTTCACAAGCCATAACCGAGACTGTTTTTGTCATTTCCAATTTTTTTATTTTTGAAGAAAGGGCCTCGATTTGGGCTTGTAAAGAAGTGCTTTCATCAACCTTATGGGCGCCCAGGGCAATAGATTTATTGCCTCGGGGAGTGTGCCACTGAAAATTGGTTTGAGCAATTTCCTCAATTTGGTTATATATTTCATGCGGGTGGCGATTACCTAAAAGTCCCCCGGAGCTAGAGTCAAGTGTCTGCCTTGTGTGTGGCAACAACCCATTATAGAAAGTGGATACTTATTGCCATATCGCAAGGCCATGATGTGGACACTTTTGCAATAGTTCCTTGAACCTTTCCCATGTTTCATATAAGGATTCCCCGTCCTCTTGTGAATATGTATTAATTTCAGTCATTAATTTAGCCGTTTTAGCGGGAGGGAAATACTTATATAGAAATTTTTGGGCTAGTTCATCCCAGGTGTTTACCGATCCAGCTGGGAGGGTGTTGAGCCAAGCTTTTGCTCGGTCTTTTAGCGAGAAAGGAAACATTCGAAGGCGGATGGCGTCATTTGATGCTCCATTGATCCGAAAGGTATCACATATTTCTTAGAAATTAGTAATATGTAGATGGGGATCCTCGTCCGCAAGCCCATGGAAGGTTGCGGAGTTTTGGAGCATTTGTATCAAATGCGGCCGAAGTTCGACGTTATTGGCTTCAACATTTGGTGCATTGATAGCGGCGCCTAGGTTACCTATAGTGGGCCGTAGATAATCCATGAGAGTACGTTGGTCCGCCATTGGAGGTGGATTCCCCGAAACTTTCTCTTGGTGTTTGGCTTTTAGTCTTTTTCTGAGAAAGCGTTCGGGTTCTTCTAGAGGTTCTTTTATGTCCTTATTAGAACTGGAGCTCATACACTGTGTAGGATGGCGTCTGGTTCCAAGTCCTGCAATAAAAACAGAAAAGAATGCTGGTCAGAAGGTTTACCACGGCCCCGTGCTCAGTGAACACAGCCCGTGGTCGGAGTTACAGTGATTGTTTTCCAGATCCCAGTTACTGGAGAGTTGGACACGGCCCCGTGTTGCACCGACACGGCCCAGTGGTCAGCCTTCTGTAACTTGGAAAACTAAAAACTGCCAGTGACTATGCTGGGCACGGCCCGTGTCCAACCAGGCACGGCCCGTGCTGAGCTCTGCAGAAGCTGAAAAACTAAGAAAATCCTATAAAAATTAAAAAGAAAGATAAAAATATGATTAGGCCGTTGATTCCTAACTTTCTTATAATCCTTGTGTCCCCGGCAACGGCGCCAAAAACTTGATGTGCGTTAGGTGTAATATAATTTAGATGTATATTTAAGCCCTTTTTACACTTTTAGCCAAGTTTTAAATTTATAAAACACGATATTTACTAACACTAAACACACATATGGGCAAGTGCACCCATAGTGAACGTAGTATAGTGTTGGTAAGATACCGAGGTCGTCCAAGGACACAAGAGCTTTTAGTACCGGTTTATCCTCAACGTCTAATCAAATCAAAAAGTTAGAAAAGGTTTTTTAAACTAAGAAAATAAAAACTAACTAAATGCTGAAAAATAAAATAAAAATAAAAACAGATAGACAAGATGAATCACTTGGATCTGACTCATGTATTAGTATAACCTTTGATTATTTTCGCACTTTTGCACTTGTTTAAGAGATTATCTTAGTTATTGTAGTAGGCCCCTCTTTTGAAGGCGACGTTACCCTCAACCCAGTAGTTTGAGTCAGCAAGGATACAATCCTAAAGGGTCGGATTATTGGAAGATAATGAATTAAGTTATTAATGCAAATTATGGTAGGCCCCGCTTTTGGCGGTGACGTTACCCTCGACTAAGTAGTCTGAGTCAGCAGGGATACAGTCCTAAATAGCCGGGTTATAGTATTAATAGTAGTTAACTTATGAGGGGGTCAAAGAGTTTGGATCCCCGCCATCCAATACCTATGGGTATTGAAGGAGATCCTACTAAATTTGACCCAGGTTCCTTGCAGGACCTCTAAACGCTGAACAAGGGCAAGACCCTTACCAAACCGTTCCCTTAACCCCCGACCAGGTAGCCAACATACCTCCATATAGACCGTGGAGATATGAATGGTGAAAATCTTTTATTTTATATAGACAGTAAAATAATGCCAAGACACCACAGACAAACGATAAGGAAAGATCACCTTCAACATAAGCAACTAGTTATTAAAGTCATTAATACAAAACCAAATAAAAAGTGCAAAAGATTAAAAATAAAAAGTATTATACTAAACACTTGTCTTCACCAAGTGATGTAAGAGACTTAGGCAAACATGGCCTTGATTGTCAAGAACTCTTACGATCAATCTTGGATCCCGAGACGACTCACACACTCTATGATGGACAATGGTTGATGGTGGTGGATGATGGTGTTGTGATGGTGGTGGGTGGTGGATGAAGTGTGAGAGAGGTGGTGTGCCAAGGGATGAGTTGAAATGAAGCCAAGCACTCCTATTTATAGGCTGAACAGAAGGCTGGGCATGGCCCCGTGTCCGCTGGACACGCCCCCGTGCCTGTCTGACACTCTCTCTCTTCATTAATTGTAATTCGCAATTACAATTAATGCGCCTGCTGTACTTTCGCCACGCCCCCGTGTTCACTGGACACGGCCCCGTGGTGGGCAATAGAAGCTTCTATAGGTTTGTCTTTTCTGCTGCTTCTTGGGCACGGCCCCGTGCTGGCTGAGCACGGGGCGTGTTCAGTCTTCTGCCTTCTCTATTTTGCTTGGGAGGATGCCGTTGAGGGGTCGGGCAGTCCACTTATGTTCCTTTTCTTGTATTTATGTTAGATTTAGCTGTCTTTTTGCTTCTTTTGTGAATTTGAGCTTATTTAATCCTGAAAATACAAAAAGAAGACAAAAACACTCTTTTTCCAACATTAGTACTTAAAAAGGGTTAGTTTTATGCCTCATTTGATGTAATTTATATGTTGCATTTTAAACACATCAGGTAGATAGTCGAATTAGGGCACTTTTAGAGTCATTAGAGGAGTGAGAGGAAGTCTAACAATCGGTGTTCATAACAGCCTTGTAGGGTTTCCTAGCTTTCTTCCTAAGAAGGGTCGGGAAGTCTTAGCTTGAAATACCTTAGGGTTTAGTACTTCACGATCTCGATTCCATACCACAATAGTACCGTTAGAACTCCATTCTTAGTTAAACTTGTTAGTGCATGCATCTGTCGACTTCGTCTTGTATCGAGTCTTGTACTAGATAGGTTAGATCAGGGCACGTAGATCGAGAAAATAGTAAGTTTAGGTTTGCATTATTGCTGATTTCGCTTGAAGTGGTTATTCCGCTTGAAATGACCTTGTTCATTTTCAAGCGGAATCACATGCTTGCTATTTCGTTTGAACGGCAGTTGATATGTTTCAAGCGGAATCTGTGGCCTATATATAGCATGTCCAAGCGAAATCATTGTAATCTTTTGTGAATTCCATACCGAGGTGCTGTCGGTGTGAAGACTGATTGTAATTGCTGTAATTTCAATCAAATCAGTGTTAAAAGTGAAGATTAAGTTGTTTCTAAGTTAGTTTCTTGTTTTTCGCACCTGAAACTGATCAAAACTCCTCTGAACGACTCGTTCGGGTCAACTACACGATCCTAGAAGTGGTATCAGAGCTCAGGAGGAGGAGTTCTTCAGATTACAGCTGAAATTAATTGCATTTTCTTACTTCTACACCTTCTTTCTTCATCAGAACAAGTTTTAACGGTCAAAACCTGATCAGTTTTTCACAGACTGTGTAAAAATACATATTAACAAACCCTTGAAAGTTTGAGATCAAAATACGCAGTAAAATTGACCAAAATGTACATTCGAAGTGATTTCGCTTGAACAGACAAGTTATGTTTTCGCTTGAATTTGCCAATTCCGCTTGAAAATTTTCAAGCGAAACCTGTGATCCCGCTTGAATTCAGTAAAATTGTGATTCCGCTTCAACAAAGTATTGATTCCGCTTCAAAGTTTTTACTGATTCCGCTCCAAGCTGCCAAATCAGAGATTCCGCTTCAAAGTGTGTGGTGATTCCGCTCCAAACAGTTAGTGGGGTATTTCGCTTGAGACTGTTGACTGGAGATTCCGCTTGAAGTGTTTTGTTTGTTATTTCGTTTGAAATTGTACTCTGATATTTCGCTTGAACTGCTGATTGGTTATTTTGCTTGAAAGTTGATTGTTTTTGAAATACGTGCTACCGAATCATGGAAAACGAGTTCTACAACGCGTTTGCTACTCCGACTACTCCGGCTTCCATTGCTCAGAACATGAATCTGGAAAACGAGACCGGAACGTTACAAAAGCCCCCGAAGCTAATGAGCATAGAAGAGTACTACTGATGGAAAGACAGATTCGAAAACTGGGTTCAGGCAAACCATCTTAGATCATGGGAATGTATTCTGAAGAAATATGTCTTACCACGTACTGATCTGCAAGTCATCAAAGTACTCTCAGAATTCAGTGACACAGAACGAGAGATGTACAAAGCTGAAAAGATGATGATCAGTTTACTTCAGCAAGCTATCAAAGAATACATCTTTATACTGCTTCAGCATGACAAAACTTCAAAATCGATTTGGGATGCTCTTCGAGTCAAGTTTGAGGGTAGTGAAAATATGATTAAAAGCAAAAAGGCATTGCTCAAGAAGGAATTTGATCTTTTTAGCAGTCTACCGGGTGAAGATACAAAGAAGCTAATTGAACGATACTGCCACTTAGTGAGAACTATGTCGATGTTGAGCATTACTAAAGATTGTGAAGAGTGGGTAGACAAGTTAGCTGATGCGTTACCTCAGAAAGAGTGGGGTACTTACTTAATGATTCTGAAGAACACTGGGGTTTATGATGGGTTGACGATTTCTCAATTCATTAAGAAGATTGAGAGTCAAGATCTGGAACAGCAGAAGATCGCGAGGATGAACAGTCCAAGTGGTCAACAAGACGTGAAAATGTACTATAAAGGCAGTGTTCCAGAAGTTGAAAGAAGCCCGAAAATACAGACTGCGTTTAGTGCTAGAGATTCTTCAGAAAAGGTTGATCAAAGTCCTAAAAGCAGCAGTGGTTTCTCTTCATACCCGAGTGTTAATCCAAAGAGCCCAACTTCAAGCTTCAGTTCTCAAAGTACGAAAAGTGGAAGTGGTTATGTGATACAGTGCAACATTGCTTTGAATCTTCCTGATGGTCAAAGTTTTTCTGGAGAAGTTGCAAAAGATCACATGGCTTTACTTGGTTCTGTGTTGCTATCTTATGAAGGATTGGATGCAGGGCGGATCGGGAATCCTATGCTCACGAAGGAGGATTACGATCAGATAGATGCTGAAGAGATGGAACTAATGGACATCAAATGGTGTCTGGCTAGTGTCCTAAGAAGAGAAGAAAAATTCAAGCTGATTACTAGGAGAAATGACTTTCTTGATACACATGTTTCTACTTTAGGTTTTGATAAATCTAAAGTTACTTGTTTTCGATGCAGGGAGAAAGGTCATTTCAAGAGGAAATGCAAAAATAGAGAAGCTAATGAAGCTCAGAATCCATTCGGAAAAGACGATTACTACCGAAAAGCCATATATCAACAAGTTGGTCAACAACAGCAACAAGAACCACAGGTGGCTCACGGTAGAAAAGTGATCGAGGATTCAAAGAGAGCATGTCTGGTGGATTTTAACTGGAACAAATACATATCACCCGAAAGCAAAGCATGCTTAATCAATCAGGATGATGAAAGGTTACCTGAAGGCTTCAGCTGGGATATGTTTGTGGATGAAAAAGGAGAGTTTAAGGCATTCATTGCTAAGATTGTGAAAGAACCAGATATGTTTACCACATGGATGAAATCTATTGGTGAGACTGTGAAGAATGTGGAGGAAGAGTTTGTTGCATCTGATGAAAGTTCACAAAGTGATTAAATTTCAGAAAAAGAAGTTGTTTTTGATCAAACACCATCTGATTCTGGTTCTTCGGATGATAATTCTGAAAAATCAATCGAGTTTGATCAATCACCAACTGATGACAGCAGTGATGATGAGGAAGAGAAACACATTAATGTTGCAAAATCTCATCTCTTTCCTGAAAGTTTTCATTTTTATTTTGCAGATCGCTTGGAGAAGCTGAAAGAGAAACAAGCTGCAAAAGAACAAATGAAAATAAAACCTAAAAGTGCCGCTCAAAATGAAGAAGTTAAGAGTGTTGCTGAGGTTTCTGAAACTGAGCAGGTAAATGAACCAGAAAAGGTGAATGAAGCAGAAAAAGTGGTTGAAGTAGTGAAAACAATCGAAGTTGAAAAGATTGTTGAAATCATCAAACCTTGCACAAAGTGTTTGGAACCATGAAAAGAATGTGCAGCTAAAGATGAAAGGCTTGCTGAGTATGAGAAGAAGAAGGAACAATTGTTGTTCAATCTTAACTACGTGAATGAATCATATGATGTTCTGAACCGAACAGTAACTGGTCTTCAAAAGACAAATTCTGAAAGAGAAAAAGCATTGACAATGATGAATGCTGTTATGATGACAAAACAGAAAGCTATCAACTTCTACATTGAAGAAAGTGCAAAGTGGAAGCAAGAGTTGGAGACAGAGAAAATTGAAAATGAGAGAATCAGACGATTACAACAGAGTTATTCTAGTTCTGATTATCTTATTGATCGAATTTATCCAGCTGTTGCAGGTTTTGAAGTTTTCCAAGATGACAAGCCAAAGAAAAAAGATACTGGTAAGAAACCGACTGTTAGCTATAACAAGTGTCCGCCTCCGATCTGGGAAGGTTATTCTCCCAGAAAACCAAATGAGGAGCAACTCGAAAAGGCAGTCAATATAAAGTTAAAAACCGACACAACTGATGAATTACCAGAAAATATTGACGTCACTTACACATCGTCTGACACTGATCATGAGTTTGAGTTAATCAAAAAGGTGGTCGATCAGGTGTTAGATACTGATGAGGAGTCTGAGTCAAAGTCTGAGTCTAGAGGTTCAAAGTCATCAGTCAATGATCAAAAATCGTCGGTTAAAAAGTCATACAGTAAAGAGTTTTTGTTATCAATATCAAATTTGAATAATGAAACATTCGAAGTAGCATATACTTTGAATGATTCGGACAAATTATATTCTGACAAAGAGTTTCCAATAAGAAGTGTTAGATTTGAAATGATTAAAAAGGTTTTCAAAATGACAGAAATTAATATTTCAAAAATAAAAGATTTAAATCTTACTGGAAAACCTAAAAAATACACTTCAAGAGTACAACAACGATTAAACAAGAAAAAGGGTTACAATTCTGGTTCTGGTTTTCAAAAGAAACCAAACCATAATGGTAGCTACAAAAAGAAAGGATTAGGTTTTATTCCGCCAGAAAATTATAAAAATGAGAAAAATTCTAAAACAAAAACAGAATTTGTTTCAGGTGGAAGTGCAGAAGAAGAGCAGAAGAAACCTTTCTGGAAACAATCAAACCAGGAGTTTCTTACTGAGAAGAAGAGAAAAGGCACTGGAGTTTTTCATCCAAAAGAAACTAGAACCTGTTTCAAATGCAATGAAGCTGGTCACATTGCATGGAATTGTCCGACAAATTCCAAGACAAAACAGGGAGTTTCTGAAAAAATGAAAGAAAAAGTTGTTGATGTCAAAACACCAACTGAAAGATTCAAAAATTTTGAAAACTCAACTTATGAAGTTGGTGAGTGTTCTAAAAAGAATTTTTACAAAAAGAAAGCCAAGAACAACCAAGTGTGGGTTGTTAAGAATGTTTCTGAGAAAGTCGGCGATGAATCTGGTTACACAAAGCCAGAAGAGCCACAAGGTGAAGTAAAAGAGGTAAAATCTGTACCTTCAGTGAATGATGATGAGTTTCCATCACTGAAGATTGAAAAAGTCAAACAGAAAGTTGGTAAAGTTGAAATTTCAAATCAATTCTTTTCTGATCAGAAGGAATTTGATATTGAGAAAGTATTCAATGGGAATGTTAAGAAAATGTTTGGGAAAATGCTTGATGGGAAAGTAAAAGGGGTTAAAGATTTTTATGCAACAAAGAAAGCAACTTATAACCCTACTGAACAAGAGCTGAAAACACCCAAGGTTGGTAAGACTTGGGTGGAAATTCTTTTTCCTTGAAAATCTGGACTTGCCGGAGATCCCAAGTTTGTAATCGTGGATCAGGAATCGGCATCATTCTTGAAAATAGTTTTTGTGAAAGATTTTAAAGTTGATAAATTTTACAGGTGAAGGACTATGCCGGAGCTTCCAGGATGGTAAGTGCGAAGCAGGAATCGGCATTCTAGTTGGTAAAATGATTGAGTGTAGAGGTTTTATTCCTACACTTGATACAGGTGATTGTGTTCCTACAACTGGTACATAGGTTTGATCTTACAAATGGTACAAATGATTCATCAAGGTCATTTATTTGAACTTGATGTAATCCTCATACATGTAATTGATGAACGATATGATGAATCATGCCCCTAACTTACAAGTGGTAAAAACAAACTCATTTTCCGGAAAAATCATTTTGATTAAAACAAACTTAAGTGTTTTGAAATCAAATTGAGAAAATAGTTTGTTGAAAGGGGGAGTTCTGATTGTTTATGCCAAGTGGATGGCCAATTGAAGCAATTCGATATCAGTTGTCAATTTACTTGTGTAGTTTGTTTTCAAAATTTGTTTTAAGTGGGTCAAGAGCTTAGTTGTGTTTTCAAATTTCGTTTAAATGTGTTTGCATTTTAGGGGGAGTATAAAATTTCAGAAAATCCAAAAAATTAGAAAATTTGAAAAAGCCAAAAACATTAGAAAATTTGAAAAAGCCAAAAACATGATAATATCAAAAATGAGTTTTGGTGTGTAAAAGAAGAAATGATAGTACATCAGTGGACTGTCACAACATGCTAAAGAAATGGAAAGTTAAATATGTGATAAACAATCTCTCTGCAGATATGCCAGTAGGTTTTTGCACATTTAGTAGATTATGACGAGATATAAACCTAAATTTTAAACTTGCTTGTTTCGTGGGTAACAAAACTTGGATATATGGCTAACCCACGAAATCTTGTTTGAAAGGTCCCTCTTTCTGAGATACTAGGTCTTTATACTCAGTGATATCTGGGGTATTATCCCGGAACTTCTGCTGAATGGAAATTCTAACCTAGTCCCCGTATAATACTTTCCACAATTGCTTGAAATAAGCACCGCCCTCAGCATAAAAAATGATGAAACATTGAAAAATGCTAATCATGTGCTGTTGAAGAAAAGATCCTCTAAAGGGGACACACCAAAAGTCGAGCCGTCATCTCTCTGCTGAACGGAAGTCTGACCTGAGCTCTCACGGTTTTGCACCTAACCCTTTCCAGATATCATCTGTGGTATACTCACCTGTAAGACTGAATATTGGGATCCGGATACGGGAGTATATTCAAGTAGTGGGACACGCAAATAAGTTTAAGTGCTTAAGACATCAATATCGTATCTCGAAACAGTTGAACTTTGTGTGAAAATTTAAGTGGACCAATATTCTTGTAACACCCCCAAAATACCACCTGCGGAAACTCCGCGAGGCGTGTTACGCATCAGAGTCTGAGCCACCAATCACACTGAACCAATGATAATTATTTAAATAAACATGTCATCAATTACCAATAGAAAATGTCAAACATAATATTAATTCCCAAAGAGTTGTATAGCGAAAGCATGTGATAAATCATTTAGCAATTGTTTCATAATAATTCTCAAAACCAATGTATCAAATATAAGTTAATCCAAGCGCCTCGATCCATGACCACTCCAGCACTCCCAGATAGCAAGTCCATGTCTCGTATTCTAACGACCTGCAAGCATGCAGACAAGTGTGTCAGACGACGCTGGTGAGTTCAAAGTTTAGTTAACGTGTTTTGTTACCAGGTATGTGTTAAGTCAGTTCAACGTTGTGATTTGATGCGGTTTATAACTTGTTGAGATACCCTAGGGAGTGTGCCCATATGTATCCGGGAAGTGTGTCCCTCAATAACCTGGAATGTGTCCATTCCCCAATGCCCCTAACCAAGCATTGGTAATGATCGATCCCATGTACAATACCCAAGACTCAGTTTCATTGTTTACCCAAGATTCCCTATTCCAAACGTTTACTAGTTGTCCCAAACCACCGGGACGCATGCTTGAGAAATGTAGTGAACTCACCTTGGTTTGCTCGGTAAGATTAACTACTCGCTCACACTTAATCAGTCAAGTCCTAAAGTAGGCACGTATACATAATCAGTTTATAGTCACGAAGTTGGCACGTAGGTATAATCATAGTGAACATCGCATCAATAAGCACCAAGTATCACATTGCATGTATTCCAGATCATACAAGTATTGGTTTATACTTGACGACAGTTAATTATTCCAGTTAATTTCTAACGGAGTCTAACTAGGTTACTGTGTAAGTTACCCAATTCGGCGAAACACAACATTGGCGAATCACAGGTTTGGCGAAACACATTCTGTTTCGTCAAACATCCTTTGGCGAAACACATTTTCTAATTCGTCGATGATCCTTGGCGAAACACAAATCCTGTTTCGCCGATTACTCTTGGCGAAACACAATCTTGTTTCGTCAAGGATTCCATTTCGTCAAACATTCAAATTCGTCAAGGCAGCAGTTACGTCAACATGTCAGTTACGTCAAACATTATCATCAGTTACAGAATTATCACAGAACCCTAATCTCAGCAACAGCCGTTACACCCTAACAATGAACCACCAGTTATCATACGAAAACAGGAACCAATGATCATCACGTATACAACCTGAAGTCTATGCGCAACAGTTTCAACACATCCCTAAAACGTACATCATCAAACCACATGCTCACTTGTTTTGCAAAGATCGGTTGGTTATTATCACAAGTATCATACGAAGATAATTAATCAGATCCTATTCTAGCAATCGCTAGCATGTACAATTGTTGCAAGATTCATGAAACCCTAGTCTTCGTCATATGATCGCGACTACTAGAACTCAATCAAAAACAAATGACAAATCATATATATATACACAGCCGTTTCATAATTCAGACATACACCAACAAGTATCGGTCAATCAAACAATCATGAAACCGATATGACAAACATGCACTAACCGAGATATTAGCAAAGATGAGTCGGATCGTTCGAGGGGCTAGGGAAACGCAGCTGCCGTCACACACAAGAGAGTTCTAGGATTTTCTGTTTTGCTAAAAATGTCACAACTGATCGGTTCCGTATAACTTATACGTGTATATGTGTTCTGGGCCCTTAATGGGCTTGGCGAATCAACGGGCCGGCGAATCACATTTGATTCGTCGAGATAGGATGGACGAAACAGGTCTCCTGTTTCGTCGAGCTATGTCTTGGCGAATCACTCTCTTGTTTCGTCGGGTTGCTCAAGTGTTACCAGATTAAGTTTAACAACCGACTTCAAGTTATTCAATCAAACACATAATCATGCAATCACAAAACACATTCATTTATCACAACGTGTACATTACAAGTCAATCAAGTCAAACACTTAAACAGTCAAAGTCAACGTGCATTCAATGCGGAGGTGAAAGTCGAAAACTCGAGTTGTCACATCATCCCCAACTGGAAAGAAATTTCATCCCGAAATTTGATAGGCCATCCGCAACACGATGCGATGCTAATCAAGATGACTGTGCATTTTCCGCGGGTGTCACATCATCCCCAACTTGAATGGGAATTTCGTCCCAAAATTCACTAGTTACATGAGATGTAGAATTGCTAGGCTTGGTCTTGTCTTTGGGAAACAAATGTGGATACTTACGTTCCATTTGGTCCTCGCGTTCCCACGTGAACTCCGGACCACGTCTTGAGTTCCAACGAACTCTCACAATGGGTATACGACTATGCTTACGCACTTTAACTTCCCGATCCATAATCTCAATTGGTTCTTCGACAAACTGCAACTTGTCGTCTATTTTCAGCTCTTGAAATGGTACAACTAGTGTTTCGTCAACCAAACATTTCTTTTACTGCGACATGTGAAATACATCATGGACACTACCCAACTCAGCAGGTAATTCCAATCTGTAGGCCACCTTTCCAATCCGTTCTAGAATTTTGAATGGTCCTACGTAACGAGGGTTTAGTTTGCCGCGCTTCCCAAAACGCACCACACCCTTCCAGGGTGAGACTTTTATTATAACGCGATCATTAACTTCAAATTCCAGAGGTTTACTACGCTTGTCAGCGTAGCTTTTCTGACGGTCGCGAGCTGCGGCCATACGTTCCCGTATCCGGACAATATTTTCCGATGTTTCAAGCACAAGCTCCGGGCCTGTGATTTGACTGTCACCCACCTCAAGCCAACAGAGAGGTGAGCGGCATTTTCGTCTGTATAGTGCTTCGAACGGAGCTGCCTTAATACTTGTATGGTAGCTGTTGTTGTAGGAGAATTCTATCAACGGTAAGTGCTTTTCCCATCCTTTTCCAAAGTCGATTACACATGCCCGCAGCATGTCTTCAAGCGTTTGGATGGTGCGTTCGCTTTGACCATCCGTCTGCGGGTGATAAGCGGTACTCATGTCGAGCTGTGAACCGAACGACTTATGCATTGCTTGCCAAAGTTCAGAAGTGAAACGTGGATCTCGATCTGAGATGATAGAAGTTGGTACCCCATGTCTAGAGACGACCTCTTTAAGATAAACCGCTGCTAGATGCGAGAACTTGTCTGTCTCCTTGATTGCTAAGAAATGTGCTGACTTCGTGAGACGATCAACAATCACCCAAATGGTATCGTTTCCAGCCTGAGTTCTTGGTAGTCCTGTCACGAAATCCATGGCGATCTGTTCCCACTTCCATGTGGGTATCTCCGGTTGCTGCAGTAGACCTGAGGGCTTTTGATGTTCCGCCTTGACTTTAGCACAAGTCAAACATTTGCTGACGTAAGTTGCTATATGAGCTTTCATGCTAGGCCACCAGTATGTAGTTTTCAAGTCGTGGTACATCTTATCTGATCCAGGATGTACGGAGTAACGTGACTTGTGTGCCTCATCCATTACAAGTTCCCGTAAATCACCATAGAGTGGAACCCAGATGCGTCCGGTTACGTAGTAAGCACAGTCTCCCTTTTGTTCTAGTCGTTGCCTTGAGCCACGTAAAGCTTCAGCTTGAACGTTCTCTGGTTTCAACGCTCCTAACTGGGCGTTTCGTATCTGGGAAGGAAGTTTGGACTGGATCGTGAGTTGCAACGCTCGTACGCGCCTAGGTGTATTATTCTTTCTGCTGAGGGCGTCAGCTACGACGTTCGCCTTGCCCGGATGATACTTGATGGCACATTCATAATCATTCAACAGTTCAACCCATCGCCGTTGCCGCATATTCAATTCTTTCTGGTCGAAGATATGCTGAAGACTCCTATGGTCGGTGTAGATAGTGCATTTGGTACCGTACAGATAGTGCCTCCAGATCTTCAAAGCAAATACCACCGCTCCTAACTCCAAGTCGTGTGTCGTGTAGTTTTTCTCACGAATCTTCAATTGTCGTGAAGCATAAGCTATCACCTTCTCGCGTTGCATCAACACGCAACCGAGACCCTGAATCGAAGCATCACAATAGACCACAAAATCTTCGGTACTCTCTGGTAGAGACAAGATTGGCGCACTGCAAAGTTTCTGTTTTAGTGCTTGGAAAGCCTCTTCCTGCTTCGCACCCCAAGAGTATGTCGTGTTCTTCTGTGTCAGTGATGTGAGAGGTTGTGCGATCTTCGAGAAATCTCTAATAAACCTCCGATAGTATCCAGCGAGACCAAGAAATTGGCGCACCTCCGAAGGAGTCTTTGGTGCCGCCCAATTCTTAACTGCTTCCACTTTTGCAGGATCTACATGTATCCCTTTTTCGTTAACGACGTGGCCAAGGAAATGCACCTCTCGAATCCAAAAATCGCACTTGAAAAACTTTGCAAACAATTGTTCCTTCCTCAAAAGTTCCAATATAAGGCGTAGGTGGCGCTCGTGATCCTCCTTGTTCTTTGAATAAACCAAGATGTCGTCAATAAACACTATAACAAACTCGTCGAGATATGTCTTACATACGCGGTTCATGAGATCCATGAAGACCGCTGGTGCATTCGTCAATCCAAACGGCATAACCAAAAACTCGTAGTGTCCGTAGCGCGTTCGGAAAGCAGTCTTGGGAACATCCTCTTCTCTAACCCTTACCTGGTGGTAACCCGACCTTAAGTCGATCTTTGAATAAAAACTTGACCCTTGCAGCTGGTCAAACAAGTCGTCGATGCGTGGTAACGGATAGCGGTTCTTAATGGTTACCTTGTTGAGCTCTCGATAATCGATACACATACGGAATGACCCGTCTTTCTTCTTTACAAACAGAACTGGGGCTCCCCAAGGCGAGGAACTGGGTCGAATGAAACCCCTATCCAACAATTCCTCTAGCTGATTAGACAATTCCTGTAACTCCCAGGAGCCAACCGGTATGGAGCTCGAGCAATTGGGGCCGCTCCTGGCGCCAGATCAACCTGAAATTCTACTTGACGGTGAGGAGGTAACCCTGGTAACTCCTCTGGGAACACATCAGCGAAATCCCGCACCACTGGCAGATCCTCGATCCTTCTTTCCTCAGACTGAGCGTTTGTAACTAAAGCTAACATTGCAGGATACCCCTTTTGTAGATACCTCTGCGCATGCATAGCCGAGATAATACCAACCATCGTCCCACTACGATGCCCTTGAACTATTAATGACTCCCCGTCAGGGAGAGGAATACGCACAACCTTCTCCTTACACAAAATCTCTGCTTGGTGCTTAGACAACCAATCCATGCCTACTACTATGTCGAAACTACCGAGCGTAACAGGAAGTAGATCAATATCAAACACTTGACCCACGAGATCTAGTTTGCACCCGAAAAGAACATTCAAGGCTTCTATCGTTTTACCGTCTACTAGTTCTACTACTTGTTTAACTTCTAAAGGCGTTGGGGTTATCCCCAATCGTTGACTAAACTCTAGGGACACGTAACTCCAATCGGCACCAGAATCAAATAACACAGAAGCAATATGATTGTTTACAGGAAACGTACCGGTGACAACATTGCCGTCATTCCTAGCATCCCCTGCCCCAAGCTGAAACACCCTACCCCGAGCACCATTACCCCCATTGTTGCCATTGTTGTTGTTGTTCCCAGCATTGTTGTTATTCGGGCGGTTGTTGTCGTTAGCGTTCTGGTTTAGTTGAGGGCAATCCCGCTTAAAGTGACCCTCATCCCCGCACTGATAACACCCCTTTCTGATGCCCTGATTCTGCTGGGGTGGTTGTCCCTGCTGTCTCTGGTTCTGCTGGTTCTGTTGCTGCTGATGTTTGGGCTGTGGGGCCCTACAGTCTTTGGCCTCGTGGCCCGCTTTACCACACCTGTTACACGTCCGTCCACACTGCCCGAAATGATGATAGCCACATTTGTTACATCGTGGCTTCTTCCCTGCATACGAACCCTGACTTTGGCCACTTCCCTGGCCTTGATTGACAGAAGACGACTGGCTGATGCTGCGATTGCTATAGTTGTCTGGCCTTTTCTGAGTCTGGCCCGTACTAGACGCTTTATCATAGTCACTCCACTTCCTTTTGTTATCGTTGGCGGACGCAGTGGCAGAAGGTGCAGCAGCAGTAGTGGTTGAAACACGCGGCGGTAACGAGTTACTCTCTACCTCTTGATCCACAATCTTGTGGGTCAATCGAACAATCTGCGTCAAATCATTGAGATGGGCTGCAGTGACCAAACTCTTCACACGCGGAGGCAGCCCCTTGATGAATAACTCAATCCTCCGAGACATAGGCCGAGTCAAGTTCGGGCACATGTCGGCCAATTCATACGATTGCTTCACATACGCTTCGACTTCAGATCCAACCTTCTTCAAGTCATAGTACTCGTTTTCCAACTTCTGGACCTCATCCCGAGGACAATACTCCTCTCTGATTAGTTCTTTAAAGTAATCCCAAGTTGTGGCATTCGCTACCTCAATGCCTAACAGCTGCACTTGGGCATTCCACCACGTTAGGGCACCATCCGCAAAGGTACCCGCAGCATATTTCACCCTGTCCCCAGCGGGACAGTTACAGATAGCAAACACGGACTCTGCTTTCTCGAACCATCTCAAGAGTCCCACAGCCCCTTCAGTCCCGGTGAAGATTTGTGGCTTACAGTCCATAAACATTTTGAACGTACACGCAGGCTGGTTGGGTTGGGTTGAGGTTGCGCTTGCTGACCTAAATGATGAAAGGAAACACGTTACAGGAGTGAAAAGACGTGTATGCGTTATAAGAGTAAGAGTACTTGGTACATTCCGTACCAGCTTGATAGGCTGCTAAAGCCTCAGCCACACGGGTGTTGATTAGGTCAGTCAACTCAGCCTGAGTCATGTTGATGTTTCCACGTCCGTGTCCTCGTCCACTCATGATTCTATATATAGAGATGAACCGATTCAGGAAATCGAAACGAGATGGATATCAAGTATCATGTCGATATCTACATACTACCAAGTTCACACATAATAAGGTAGAACCCTTCTCACGCTCGATAAGCCTCACTGGGACTTGCATGCACCCCACGTTATTATTAAGTGTGCACCCATAATAATAAGGCAATTTGCATGCTTATCTCAGTGCCTCTTAACTTGCGCTCGAAGTTTCCCCCGTTCACACAACACAACGAATGGTATCACAGGTTTACTATTCACATAAGTCGAAGAGTAGTGTCTCACTATCAAGTCACCGTAGTATCGAGTATATCGTGTCATGCAAGTTATGAGTGTGTGACTACTAAAGAAGTAAGGCATAAACTAAACAGGAGACGAACCTTGCGATCTGGAGCTGAGTGTCATGATCGATTCTTCGAAGGTATTTGGTTATAGTCTGGTTTTATAAAACGTTTTAAAACCTAGCTCACTATAACCAGTGGCTCTGATACCAAACTGTAACACCCCCAAAATACCACCTGCGGAAACTCCGCGAGGCGTGTTACGCATCAGAGTCTGAGCCACCAATCACACTGAACCAATGATAATTATTTAAATAAACATGTCATTAATTACCAATAGAAAATGTCAAACATAATATTAATTCCCAAAGAGTTGTATAGCGGAAGCATGTGATAAATCGTTTAGCAATTGTTTCATAATAATTCTCAAAACCAATGTATCAAATATAAGTTAATCCAAGCGCCTCGATCCATGACCACTCCAGCACTCCCAGATAGCAAGTCCATGTCTCGTATTCTAACGACCTGCAAGCATGCAGACAAGTGTGTCAGACGACGCTGGTGAGTTCAAAGTTTAGTTAACGTGTTTTGTTACCAGGTATGTGTTAAGTCAGTTCAACGTTGTGATTTGATGCGGTTTATAACTTGTTGAGATACCCTAGGGAGTGTGCCCATATGTATCCGGGAAGTGTGTCCCTCAATAACCTGGAATGTGTCCATTCCCCAATGCCCCTAACCAAGCATTGGTAATGATCGATCCCATGTACAATACCCAAGACTCAGTTTCATTGTTTACCCAAGATTCCCTATTCCAAACGTTTACTAGTTGTCCCAAACCACCGGGACGCATGCTTGAGAAATGCAGTGAACTCACCTTGGTTTGCTCGGTAAGATTAACTACTCGCTCACACTTAATCAGTCAAGTCCTAAAGTAGGCACGTATACATAATCAGTTTATAGTCACGAAGTTGGCACGTAGGTATAATCATAGTGAACATCGCATCAATAAGCACCAAGTATCACATTGCATGTATTCCAGATCATACAAGTATTGGTTTATATTTGACGACAGTTAATTATTCCAGTTAATTTCTAACGGAGTCTAACTAGGTTACTGTGTAAGTTACCCAATTCGGCGAAACACAACATTGGCGAATCACAGGTTTGGCGAAACACATTCTGTTTCGTCAAACATCCTTTGGCGAAACACATTTTCTAATTCGTCGATGATCCTTGGCGAAACACAAATCCTGTTTCGCCGATTACTCTTGGCGAAACACAATCTTGTTTCGTCAAGGATTCCATTTCGTCAAACATTCAAATTCGTCAAGGCAGCAGTTACGTCAACATGTCAGTTACGTCAAACATTATCATCAGTTATAGAATTATCACAGAACCCTAATCTCAGAAACAGCCGTTACACCCTAACAATGAACAACCAGTTATCATACGAAAACAGGAACCAATGATCATCACGTATACAACCTGAAGTCTATGCGCAACAGTTTCAACACATCCCTAAAACGTACATCATCAAACCACATGCTCACTTTTTTTGCAAAGATCGGTTGGTTATTATCACAAGTATCATACGAAGATAATTAATCAGATCCTATTCTAGCAATCGCTAGCATGTACAATTGTTGCAAGATTCATGAAACCCTAGTCTTCGTCATATGATCGCGACTACTAGAACTCAATAAAAAACAAATGACAAATCATATATATATACACAGCCGTTTCATAATTCAGACATACACCAACAAGTATCAATCAATCAAACAATCATGAAACCGATATGACAAACACGCACTAACCGAGATATTAGCAAAGATGAGTCGGATCGTTCGAGGGGCTAGGGAAACGCAGCTGCCGTCACACACAAGAGAGTTCTAGGGTTTTCTGTTTTGCTAAAAATGTCACAACTGATCGGTTCCGTATAACTTATACGTGTATATGTGTTCTGGGCCCTTAATGGGCTTGGCGAATCAACGGGCCAGCGAATCACATTTGATTCGTCGAGATAGGATTGACGAAACAGGTCTCCTGTTTCGTCGAGCTATGTCTTGGCAAATCACTCTCTTGTTTCATCGGGTTGCTCAAGTGTTACCAGTTTAAGTTTAACAACCGACTTCAAGTTATACAATCAAACACATAATCATGCAATCACAAAACACTTTCATTTATCACAACGTGTACATTACAAGTCAATCAAGTCAAACACTTAAACAGTCAAAGTCAACGTGCATTCAATGCGAAGGTGAAAGTCGAAAACTCGAGTTGTCACAATACTGACAATCTAAGTGAATTTTTTAGAACTTAAAATGAAATGAAGCTTAACAGTGTTAGTGGTATGTCTCATATTCTGATATGATCCTCTTACACAAATTCACAAAAATATTGTTTGTAAATATTTCTTTATTGCATTCTTGATTAAATTCAAAAATCCAAAAAGATTTTTGGTGTGTTTTAGCATAAACTGTTGAAAAATTCAAAAAGATTTTCGACAACTGATGTGGAAGAGGTGATTTTCAAAGTTCCAAGTGCTAAACATGATGACATTATTGTGTAGATGAATTTGTGCTTGAATCCAAATATGTTTTGATCAAATTTTAAAAGTGATTCATCAAAATTATTGAGTTAATGTTGAGGGAGAGTCATTGTTAGTGCATACAGATTAATATTGAATTGTTAAATATGTGAAATTTATTTTGAGGTAGAGATTGCGCAGGTGTAAATCTAAGCCAAGTGACGATCCTGAACTGGAAGAGAGCCAAATAACGATCTTGGAATCAAAGCTGAATGTTAGAGAGCCAGGTTGATCGATCCTGAAAATTCTGTGGAAAGAGCATGAGCCAGGTTCCGATACCTGAGGAATAGAAAGTTAAAGTCAGATCACGATCCTGAAACAGATGATGCTGATAAACTTAAAGAATGCCAGCACATTGTTAGGGGGAGTCTGAAGACATGCAAGAGAAGATAGAAAGAGTGAAGCCCCAAAGACTGATAGAGACTGAAGTTGCGAAGACTCGACATGTGAGACTCGTCAACATCTGAGGGGGAGTCTGTTAGTGCATGCATCTGTCGACTTCATCTTGTATCGAGTCTTGTACTAGATAGGTTAGATCAGGGCACGTAGATCGAGAAAATAGGAAGTTTACGTTTGCATTATTGCTGATTTCGCTTGAAGTGGTTATTCCGCTTGAAATGACTTTGGTCATTTTCAAGCGGAATCACATGCTTGCTATTTCGCTTGAACGGCGGTTGATATGTTTCAAGCGGAATTTGTGGCCTATATATAGAATGTCCAAGCGAAATCATTGTAATCTTTTGTGAATTCCATACCGAGGTGCTGCCGGTGTGAAGACTGATTGTAATTGCTGTTATTTCAATCAAATCAGTGTTTAAAGTGAAGATTAAGCTGTTTTTAAGTCAGATTCTTGTTTTCCGCACCTGAAACTGATCAAAACTGTCACACCCCTTTCTGCGGCGGAAGCACGAGGTGTGATCATGAAAGGTTCTCATTGCATACGAAAGGTAAACATACTATATGCTCGAAAATAACTTCAAACATTACATTGCCAAAACATAAGTCAAGTGTTTACAACACAAGATACCATATTGTCTTAAAGTTTACAACTTTATTTAACAATAAACAAAGCGACATCCACAAGCATAAGTAAGACCACGCGCACATCCATCCTAGTTACCTGAAATACATGTGAGTTTTGGAAAAACGTCAACATAATGTTGGTGTGAATTCATGCAGTTTTTGTATTTCACGTTTTTATACTTTATATGAAAACGTAGTTTGTGTCATGTATAAATCAAGTTTTCATAAATAGATCAAGTATTCATGTGTACACCACGTACTCATGTATAATTCACGTTTCTCTTGAGTACCCCACGTACTCAAGTATAATTTCCCATTCTCTTGAGTACCCCACGTACTCAAGTATAAATCAAGTTTTAGTATGGTATGAGTCTTTAAGTATACAAAGTATTCTTGTAAGTTAGCAGGATTGTTAATGGGTTGCAAGGCCATTAACATGTGACACGACATAGGAAGTCACCAAACCTTAGGCATTTAATTGGTATATTCAGAGACACAAAAGCACTACTCGAATCTCGCCCTCACCGAGAGTGTGGCTGCCCGGCACCCGTTAGATCTAACCTTTTGTTCTGCAGTCTAGGTATATTGTTGATTAATGGTGCTTATGTACCCTATTCGTGACACGATTTCTCGTATCATTTATCATAACGCATCCTACTTGGTTCTCGTTCTCACCAAGTGCGCCTCTCGTATTCTTATATCACAACACACTTGGTACTCGTTCTCACCAAGTGTGCTTTTTGTTATCATACCATTTGTTAAACATAAAAATATTTTTAACATGTATTTCACCCCCGAAGTTATAAAACTGAAAACAATTAAGAGAAAAGGGGGAGCATGAACTCACAACTTTGTGTTCCTTGCGTCGTAAACTTCACCGGGTTTGCTTTACCTAGCGTCGTGACCTAAACGTGTTTTCTTAACGTTAGTCTCTAGACTTGTATCGCACAAGTACAGTCACTCTCTTTGGTGTTTATATTCTTGTGTTAAAAATATTTTATATTTTTAACTAAGTATCATACTTATATTATTTTCTCTAAAATTAATATAAGTATCTCGTGTTTTGCACTTTGCACCCGAATTATGTATCTTGTATGTTGTATGTGTATTTTTGTTACAAAAATTATGGCGACGTTTGTATTCGAAAAGCATAGTTTAGAACACACTAGCAACATTTTTCTAGAAAGTATTTACTAAGTGTTAGGATTTTTAGAAAATTTCGCCATAGTCTCCTTTGTAAATGGAGGTGTCCATGCTAAGTAGCACATCATTTTCTTTAACATATAACACTTTAGATCGTTCTCAAGTAATCAACCCGACATTCTGACATGCAAGATACTACTCTTGTCGTTTCAGTTTTAATATATAAAACTGGACTGTTTTCGGACATTTTAATAAAATGGTTATCTTATTCCAATAATACCCAATTTTTTACAGAATGTCTTATCCGAATCAAGTATTATTGTGTAAAAATATCGGGGTCCAGTTCATCATCAGTATTTTATAGAAAATCCTTTACCGAACTGCAATCAGATTTGTTACTTTCTGACCACAGCCTACGGAATAATTCGTTTAAAATTTTTCGTAAGTCCGTTTTACAAAATTCCAGTTGGAGGGTCACACTGACATCAGTGACCATCTACTGTATGAATTTCAAGGGCTGGTTCTACTCAGGTTTCAAGTTATGATGAAAAATATAACACATATTTTCAGCAGGAAAATGAAGCTTGAGCTGCTGTTACGAAACGGCCCTTAAAAAATAGTAAACGACTTCGAAAAATTACGATTCCAGTGCCATTTGATCTATTTTTCGATTTAGGCTTCAGAAATTCTATTTTTCGATTTATTATGGTCTGTTTACAGCCATCTGAAGTTGGCTGAAAATGTAATTCAGCATGTTTCTTTATAGTTTAAATGTTACTAAATCGTATCAACAAATGTCCGAACAACGGGTTTATCAAGAGACCAACGATCAAATATCATGCATGATTTAACCAACCCTCATCCAACAAGATTTCATCTTCATGTCTTATTCTTATGTAAACATCATGTAAAGGTTTAAGTAAACTTTATGTTCATGTTTTTGGTGCTCTTGTATTTCATAAGATCCCATCATAAATAATCTTTCACTACTCAAAATAGACATAAACAAGAGTAAACCGAGACTTACTACTAGCACAAAGCTAGGGTAGGATCTAGTGAAAAGACGATGAGAAAAAGATGAGGAATCAAGCGAGAACAAGGCTCCTTTGAAGCTCCACAAGTTGCAAGCTCCTACAACCCTTCTTCTACACTTGAATGATGCTCCAAGATGGATGAATATGGTGGTTGTGTGGTGGTGATGGTGGCGGTTTGGGGGTGAGTCGAAAGAGGGAGAGAGGGAGTGAGGAGAGAGGGTAAATCTTGTGAATGATGGTTGTGATCTTTGGCCTTGCTTCTTATAGATATGATCATATATTATGGCAACTCCAACAAGTAAACAATCTATTAAAATAATAGGATAAAATATTGCACAAGATTTGGGCATGATTGTGATGGTCCTTGTAATCTTTTCATATCCTACAAGATCCTTACAAAATCAAATAAAATCCAAACAAATCCAAGGAAAATTAAGATAGATCAAATGGGATATGGTAGGATTTGGAGAAATATTTGGTGGGTCCATCATATGACCGTCCATATGCAATGTGGGGGGGGGGTTAAGTGTAAATTTTGAACCATGTAGTTACCTTGTAATCATATACCAAGTATCTAGTTAGTGTAGTTAGTTACTAGATATTTTAGTGTGGGTTAGGGTGTTAAGGGACCGTGAATACCTCAGAAATAATTAAACAATGCTTTTAATAATATTTTGATGTTCCGGGTTATGTCCGGTTGTTTGGTTAGATACCGGTTCGTTAAGGCGCTAAATTGCACCGTTTAGTGTTCTTTATGTTTCCTTTTGTAACCCTTTCAATTTCCAACACTTAGGGAAATATTCCGGACAATAAAACGTAAATTCTGCATGATATTTATATGTTTAAAAGCTGATTATAGCTGAATTTAATAAAATTATGCACTTAAAGTGCGTTTCGGGTGCTTTTTAGTGCGTATTTTAGCTTCCGCAATGTACATATATTAACCCTTGCATGTATTCTTGGGTTTTAATGTATTCTTGTCATTGGACCTACACCTAGGCTCCAATTTTTATTGTTTGGCTGCTTTCTGCAGAGTCGTTGGCATATTGTGTTTTACCTGTGAGTTTACTAGTATTTCTGCCGCAACGCTCTCGTTTTTGCATAAAGCAATATTTTGTAGTATACAACGTGCATGAATTCACTTGTTTAGCATCTAATCAGTCAATGTTAGCATTTAGGCACATAATTGCAGTCATTAAATAATAATTAAAGTGTACGGAAGTTACCGGTTTTGTGCCAGTTGTCACAGTCTCCCCCCGTTAAAAGAATTTCGTCCCGAAATTCAGACTGAACTAACTCTCGCAGGAGTCTTCTTGAATAGGTGGGGATACTTTTCCTTGAACTGGTCTTCGCGTTCCCATGTGTATTCGGGCCCATGCTTAGAGTTCCAACGTACTTTGACAAGTTTCACACTACTCCTCCTGGTCTTGATGACTTTCCAGTCAGTAACCTCAACGGGTTGTTCTGTAAATCGGAGGGCGTCATCAATACGCACTTCATCCGCGGGGATGATCACGTTCTCTTGTGTTGGACTTTTCTTGAGGTTGGACACATGAAACGTATCATGTACTCCATTAAGTTCTTCCGGTAACTCCAACTTCTACGCCACGGTACCAATTCTCTCCAAGATTCTGAATGGTCCAATGTATCGTGGATTCAGCTTCCCACGCTTTCCGGATCTGGCTACGCCCTTCCAAGGTGAGACTTTTAACAACACTTTGTCTCCCACCTCGAATTCTAATGGTTTTCGTCTTTGATCAGCGTAGCTCTTCTGTCGATCTCGAGCCGCCTTAATGCGCTCTCGGATCTGCGCAATCTTGTCGGTTGTCTCTTTTACAAGTTCAGGACCGACCATGCGTTTATCTACGGCGTCTGCCCAACATAAGGGCGATCGGCACTTGCGGCCATACAGAGCTTCGAACGGCGTGGCTTTTATGCTTGTATGATAACTGTTATTGTAGGAAAACTCAACTAAAGGTAGGTGAGTATCCCAGCTGCCGCCTAGATCCATGACGCATGCGCGAAGCATATCTTCTAACGTTTGTATGGTCCGTTCGCTCTGGCCGTCTGTTTGTGGATGGAATACCGTGCTCAGATCTAGCTGAGACCCAAAGGCTTCTTGGAATGATTGCCAGATTCTTGAGACAAAGCGTCCATCTCTGTCTGAAATAATGGAGATTGGCACTCCATGACGCATGACAATTTCTTTTAGATATATCTCTGCAACCTTTCCAGTGCTATCCTTCTCCCGGATTGGTAGGAAATGCGCAGATTTCGTTAGTCGATCGACTATCACCCATATCATATCATGCCCTCTAGGGGTCCTAGGTAACTTCGTTATGAAGTCCATCGAGATTTGTTCCCACTTCCATACGGGAATCTCTGGTTGTTGTAGTACGCCAGACGGTTTCTGATATTCAGCCTTAACCTTAGCGCAGGTCAGGCACTTTCCAACATAGACAACAACGTCGCTTTTGAGTCTTGGCCACCAGTAATATTCTTTTAAGTCTTGATACATCTTGTCCGACCCTGGATGGATCGAGTATCTTGACTTGTGCGCTTCATCAAGGATGACTTCTCGTAGGCCACCATAGAGCGGAACCCAAATACGCTTTTTAAAGTATAAGGCTCCCTCTTCATTTGGCAACATGTATTTCAATGCACCCCGGAGGTATTCAGCTTTGCGGTTTTCCACCTTAAGGGCTTCTTGTTGTGCGTCACGAATACGTGAAGTGAGGTTCGTTCGAATAGTCATTTCCAATGCTCGAACCCTTAGGGTCTTAACCCTTTCTTTTCGGCTTAACGCGTCTGCTACAACGTTTGCCTTCCCAGGATGGTACTTGATCTCACAGTCGTAATCATTTAGCAGCTCGACCCATCGCCGCTGGCGCATATTCAATTCCTTCTGATCAAATATGTGTTGTAAACTTTTGTGATCTGTGAAGATTGTACATCGAGTACCATATAGATAGTGTCGCCAGATCTTCAAGGCAAATACCACTGCGCCCAGCTCCAGGTCATGAGTGGTATAGTTTCTTTCGTGCACCTTCAGTTGCCTTGAAGCGTAAGCGATGACCTTTTGGCGTTGCATGAGCACGCAACCCAGTCCTTGTCGCGAGGCGTCGCAGTATACCGCGAAGTCTTCCGTGCCTTCGGGCAGTGACAGTATTGGTGCATCGCATAGCTTGTTTTTGAGCAACTGAAAGGCTTCTTCTTGTTTAACACCCCAGTCATACTTCTTGTCTTTCTGTGTAAGGGCAGTTAGCGGCTGAGTTATTTTTGAGAAATTCTCTATGAACCGCCGATAATAGCCCGCTAAGCCCAAAAATTGCCGAACTTCAGTCGGGGTTTTGGGAGCTTCCCAATTCTTTATGGCTTCAATCTTGGACGGGTCTACATGAATGCCCTTCTCATTCACCACGTGACCAAGAAATTGTAATTCGCGAATCCAGAATTCGCACTTTGAGAATTTTGCATACAGTTTCTCTTTCTTCAGTAGCTCTAAAATGGTTCTGAGGTGTTGCTCGTGCTCTTCTTTCGTCCGTGAGTAGATCAAGATATTGTCGATAAATACAATCACGAATTTATCGAGCTATGGTTTGCATACGTGGTTCATCAGATCCATAAAGACCGCTGGTGCATTCGTCAGCCCGAATGGCATCACAAGAAACTCATAGTGTCCATAGCGTGTTCTGAATGCCGTCTTTGGTACGCTTTCTTCTTGTATCCTTAACTGATGATATCCTGATCGAAGGTCGATCTTGGAATAGTAGCTTGATCCTTGCAACTGATCAAATAAGTCATCAATCCTCGGTAGTGGGTACCGATTCTTGATAGTGAGCTTGTTCAGTTCTCTGTAATCGATGCACATTCATAGAGTTCCATCCTTTTTCTTCACGAACAATACTGGAGCTCCCCAGGGCGAGAAGCTTGGCCTTATAAATCCTTTATCCAACAACTCCTGGAGTTGTGTAGATAACTCGCATCTCGGATGGTGCAAGCCGATAGGGTGCCTTGGCTACAGGAGCGGCTCCTGGAACCAAGTCTATACGGAATTCGACTTGCCGTTGCGGAGGTAGTCCTGGCAGATCTTCGGGAAAAACATCAGGGAATTCCTTCACCACAGGAATGTCTTCGAGTTTTGGCTCCACAGCCTTCTTGTCTATAACGTGTGCTAGGAAAGCGACACATCCTTTCCTCAAGCACTTCTGTGCCTTCATACAACTGATGATTCGAAGAGGCACGTCTCGTTTTTCTCCATGCACGATGAGAGTTTCATCATTCGCCAGAGGGATGCGAATGATTTTCTCATGACATACAACTTCAGCTTTGTTCTTGGATAACCAGTCCATTCCGACTACCACATCGAAGCTACCCAATTGAATAGGTAAGAGATCGATGCTAAATCTTCGTTCACCAAGTTCTAGCGTGCATCCTCTAACAACTTCGTCTGACTCAACAAGTTTACCATTGGCTAGCTCTATAGAATAAGGAATATCTAATCTACTAGACTCTATCCCAAGCGTACGTTTAAATTCCACAGACATGAAACTATAATCGGCACCAGTGTCAAATAATACGGATGCAAAGTGATTGTTAACGAGAAACGTACCGGTGACCACGTTAGGGTCCTCGCGTGCATCCTTTGCTCCAATCACAAATGCTCGAGCCTGAGCATTGTCTTTCTTTGGGCAGTCTTTCATGAAATGATCATTGCTTCCACAACGGAAGCATCCTTGGTTCCGCCCCTTCCCGTTACCATTCTTGTTACCAGCACCGTTTCCATTTCGATTCTTTCCCTTACCCGAACAGTCTTCCGTTTGATGACCCAATCTACCACATTTGTCGCACCTTGGAATGCGACAAGCTCCATCATGATGATACTTACATTTTTGGCACTTAGGCATGGTGCCTTGGTACCCTTTGGCTGCAGCATTTGCCTCCTTAGAGGGGTTGGTGTCACGTTTCTTGTTGGAACCCTTGTTGTTGCGAGTTGCTTGATTCAGGTTTGCATGCTTCCTTTTCTTGTCACCGGACGACTCAGCATGCGTCACGGTGTTTTCTGTCGGGTTCAGAGATAGCTTCTCCATGCGAACACAGTCTTCAGTAAGGCTGACAGCCAGAATTACAGCCTCAGTGATTGTTTGGGGTTTGGCTGAAGTCACCATGCCGTAAAATTCCAGGGCCAGTCCCCAAATGTAGCGTTCAACGCGCTTAAATTCCGGAGTCACCAGATAAGGAATTACCCTGGACAAATCATGGAACCTTCGAGTATACCCAGTGATGTCAGCACCCACCATAGTCAAGTGCCAGAACTCTGTCTCCAATCTTTGGAGTTCGGCACGAGAGCAATACTTCTCTCGCATTTTCTCTTTCAGTTCATCCCAAGTCATGCCGTACGCGGCTTCATCACCCAGCGTTTGAACTTGCAAATTCCACCATGTCAGTGCTTCATCGACAAACAGTCCCGTAGCGAAAGTGACTTGCTGATCCGCGGTACACTTTCTCATGCGGATAGTGGCCTCAGTTTTCTCCGTCCAACGCACAAATGCTACTGCTCCTCCAGTGCCATCGTAGTTCATCGGTTTGCAGTCGAGGAACTGCTTGAAGGTGCAGCCTTGAGCTGCGTTTCCTCCAGACGAATCTCCATGCCCGTCACGTCCAGCATTGCTTGGTCCTCCACTGTCTTGAGTACGGTTCGCCTCGTACTGGGCGATAGCAGCAGAGATCCTCTCTTCTAGTAGAGCGTTCAGCTCTTCAGCAGTCTTTGGTAGTGGGGGAGGAGGAGGTTGATCACCATTCTGAGCATTCACAGTTTTCCTGGGTGCCATGTTCTGACAGAACATAACACAACAGGGTTAAACGTTTGTTTGATGTCGTCGAACTAAACAGTAGTAGCACATATATTCACAGGGATATACCACATAAGTGACATCAAACAATTATCATTCTAGCAGAGTACTTAGTAGGCCTGCACTGAGGGAGTCTACACGTGACCAGACTTGCTGTGGTTTCTGTGCACTGAATTCCATAATTATGTATGCATCCATAATTACGTAACTCCTTGCACAGTCCGCACAGTTCGTTTCATCCTCGTATTTCTTCCTTCAGATGGGCCATTGTTTTCAGGTAAAGTCACGTATACTTGTGACATCCTACACCTAGCATGTGTAAATATCAATTATCACACATAATTGCAAGTAATCCATAATCATAGACAAGTGCTACCCCAGTGCACCCTAAGTCATGTAGCGTCTTTTATAGACTCATGTAAACAGTTTCAGGCAGTGGATGTCGCGGGAAGTTTTATGCAATGAAAACTCTTTGAAAAATTGTTTTCGTGATAAGATCCTAGAGATTGTAGACTAGACTCGAGAAGGAATCTTGATTCACTACAATCGCAGCTTTGATACCAATCTGTCACACACCTTTCTGCGGCGGAAGCACGAGGTGTGATCATGAAAGGTTCTCATTGCATACGAAAGGTAAACATACTATATGCTCGAAAATAACTTCAAACATTACATTGCCAAAACATAAGTCAAGTGTTTACAACACAAGATAGCATATTGTCTTAAAGTTTACAACTTTATTTAACAATAAACAAAGCGACATCCACGAGCATAAGTAAGACCACGCGCACAACCATCCTAGTTACCTGAAATACATGTGAGTTTTGGAAAAACGCAACATAATGTTGGTGTGAATTCATGCAGTTTTTGTATTTCATGTTTCTATACTTTATATGAAAACGTAGTTTGTGTCATGTATAAATCAAGTTTTCATAAATAGATCAAGTATTCATGTGTACACCACGTACTCATGTATAATTCACGTTTCTCTTGAGTACCCCACGTACTCAAGTATAAATCAAGTTTTAGTATGGTATGAGTCTTTAAGTATACAAAGTATTCTTGTAAGTTACCAGGATTGTTAATGGGTTGCAAGGCCTTAACATGTGACACGACATAGGAAGTCACCAAACCTTAGGCATTTAATTGGTTTATTCAGAGACACAAAAGCACTACTCGATTCTCGCCCTCACCGAGAGTGTGGCTGCCCGGCACCCGTTAGATCTAACCTTTTGTTCTGCGGTCTAGGTATATTGTTGATTAATGGTGCCTATGTACCCTATTCGTGACACGATTTCTCGTATCATTTATCATAACGCATCCTACTTGGTTCTCGTTCTCAGCAAGTGCGCTTCTCGTATTCTTATATCACATCACACTTGGTACTCGTTCTCACCAAGTGTGTTTCTTGTATTCTTATATCACAACACACTTGGTACTCGTTCTCACCAAGTTTGCTTTTTGTAATCATACCATTTGTTAAACATAAAAATATTTGTAACATGTATTTCACCCCCGAAGTTATAAAACTGAAAACAGCTAAGAGAAAAGGGGGAGCATGAACTCACAACTTTACGTTCCTTGCGTCGTAAACTTCACCGGGTTTGCTTTACCTAGCGTCGTGACCTAAACGTGTTTTCTTAACGTTAGTCACTAGACTTGTATCGCTCAAGTACAGTCACTCTCTTTGGTGTATACATTCTTGTGTTAAAAATATTTTATATTTTTAACTAAGTATCTTACTTATATTATTTTCACTAAAATTAATATAAGTATCTCGTGTTTTGCACTTTGCACCCGAATTATGTATCTTGTATGTTGTATGTGTATTTTTGTTACAAAAATTATGGCGAGATTTGTATTCGAAAAGCATAGTTTAGAACACACTAGCAACATTTTTCTACAAAGTATTTACTAAGTGTTAGGATTTTTAGAAAATTTCGCCATAGTCTCCTTTGTAAATGGAGGTGTCCATGCTAAGTAGCACGTCATTTTCTTTAACATATAACACTTTAGATCGTTCTCAAATAATCAACCCGACATTCTGACATGCAAGATACTACTCTTGTCATTTCAGTTTTAATATATAAAACTGGACTGTTTTCGGACATTTTAATAAAATGGTTATCTTATTCCAATAATTCCCAAATTTTTACAGAATGTCTTATCCGAATCAAATATTGTTGTGTAAAAATATCGGGGTCCAGTTCATCATCAGTATTTTATAGAAAATCCTTTACCAAACTGCGATCAGATTTGTTACTTTCTGACCACAGCCTACGGAATAATTCGTTTAAAATTTTTCGTAAGTCCGTTTTACAAATTTCCAGTTGGAAGGTCACAGTGACATCAGTGACCATCTACTGTATGAATTTCAGGGGCTGGTTCTACTCAGGTTTCAAGTTATGATGAAAAATATAACACATATTTTCAGCAGGAAAATGCAGCTTGAGCTGCTGTTACGAAATGGCCCTTAAAAAATAGTAAACGACTTCGAAAAATTAAGATTCCAGTTCCATTTGATCTGTTTTTCAAAAATACATAATTTAGGCTTCAGAAATTCTGTTTTTCGATTTATTATGGTCTGTTTACAGCCATTTGAAGTTGGCTGAAAATGTAATTCAGCATGTTTCTTTATAGTTTAAATGTTACTAAATCGAATAAACAAATGTCCGAACAACGGGTTTATCAAGAGACCAACGATCAAATATCATGCATGATTTAACCAACCCTCATCCAACAAGATTTCATCTTCATGTCTTATATTTATGTAAACATTATGTAAAGGTTTAAGTAAACTTTATGTTCATGTTTTTAGTGCTCTTGTATTTCATAAGATCCCATCATAAATAATCTTTCACTACTCAAAATAGACATAAACAAGAGTAAACCAAGACTTACTACTAGCACAAAGCTAGGGTAGGATCTAGTGAAAAGATGATGAGAAAAAGATGAGGAATCAAGCGAGAACAAGGCTCCTTTGAAGCTCCACAAGTTGCAAGCTCCTACAACCCTTCTTCTACACTTGAATGATGCTCCAAGATGGATGAATATGGTGGTTGTGTGGTGGTGATGGTGGCGGTTTGGGGGTGAGCCGAAAGAGGGAAAGAGGGAGTGAGGAGAGAGGGTAAATCTTGTGAATGATGGTTGTGATCTTTGGCCTTGCTTCTTATAGATATAATCATATATTATGGCAACTCCAACAAGTAAACAATCTATTAAAATAATAGGATAAAATATTGCACAAGATTTGGGCATGATTGTGATGGTCCTTGTAATCTTTTCATATCCTACAAGATCCTTACAAAATCAAATAAAATCCAAACAAATCCAAGGAAAATCAAAATAGATCAAATGGGATATGGTAGGATTTGGAGAAATATTTGGTGGGTCCATCATATGACCGTCCATACGCAATTGGGGGGGGGGGGGATTAAGTGTAAATTTTGAACCATGTAGTTACCTTGTAATCATATACCAAGTATCTAGTTAGTGTAGTTAGTTACTAGATATTTTAGTGTGGGTTAGGGTGTTCGGGGACCATGAATACCTCAGAAATAATTAAACAATGCTTTTAATAATATTTTGATGTTCCGGGTTATGTCCGGTTGTTTGGTTAGATACCGGTTCGTTAAGGCGCTAAATTGCACCGTTTAGTGTTCTTTATGTTTCCTTTTGTAACCCTTTCAATTTCCAACACTTAGGGAAATATTCCAGACAATAAAACGTAAATTCTGCATGATATTTATATGTTTAAAAGCTGATTATAGCTGAATTTAATAAAATTCTGCACTTAAAGTGCGTTTCGGGTGCTTTTTAGTGCGTATTTTAGCTTCCGCAATGTACATATATTAACCCTTGCATGTATTCTTGGGTTTTAATGTATTCTTGTCATTGGACCTACACCTAGGCTCCAATTTTTATTGTTTGGCTGCTTTCTGCAGAGTCGTTGGCATATTGTGTTTTACCTGTGAGTTTACTAGTATTTCTGACGCAACGCTCTCGTTTTTGCATAAAGCAATATTTTGTAGTATACAACGTGCATGAATTCACTTGTTTAGCATCTAATCAGTCAATCTTAGCATTTAGGCACATAATTGCAGTCATTAAATAATAATTAAAGTGTACGGAAGTTACCGGTTTTGTGCCAGTTGTCACAAAAACTCCTCTGAACGACTCGTTCGGGTCAATTACACGATCCTAGAAAACTGGATTCAAGACTAGGTAGTCGTTAATCTCATCTGAATTAAACCTTAGCTCTTATTCGTGTCTTAGTCTAATTTTATTTTAATATCAATTTTAGGATTTTAGTAAACCCCCCCCCCCCTTAAAACACAAAAGTAATTAAGTCGTGTCAGTGTCTAGTCTAAATAAAGTCGTTAACGTAATTAATTAGAGTCCTTGTGGCTTCGACATCCGGACTTGCTTTTCTTTGCTAGAGTCGACCGGTTCACTTGCCGGTGAGTAGTTTAGTCAAGTAAGAGAGTCTAGATTATTATTACTTGAGTCTAAATTTAGGTTTATTTTAATTTATTTAGTTAAACCACTTAATCCACATCAGTAACTTGTTCAAATTTTCATTTCTGTTTTCTCGGTCGGGAAATTTCCCCAAACTAGCGTGTAATATCCCCCAATTACCCAATTTTTCCAGGTATAACCGGAATTACTCTGGCTTTCCAACTATCGCCAATTTAGTCATCAGTCAGTTTACAAGTTCCGTTAGGTTCGTTAAACCTTTAACTTGCCGGCTTGTATTAAAATAATACAATTTAATTACACAAATTCCAAAGTTGTATTTCCAGCTTTATTAAAATTCTTAAAGTTTTTTATATAAAATTTTAAAAATATGTATCTTTCAGGAAAAATATTCTTAGAATTTATTACATTAATTTATTAATTTTAATAAATCCGTTGTAAAATTGTATTTAACCAATAATTTTGTGACTACGACAATCCAATTTTAAAAAATTCCTAAAATTTTATAGAATCCTTCTTATGTAACCAGGAACTCCTTGGAAATTTTTTAGATTTCTCTGAATTTTGGATTTTCGGCTGCCGAAACATTGCAAAAACGTAATTTTTAAAACCGCATGTAAACTCAGCCAACGATGTCCGAATTTTTCCAAGATTATTCCTATACCAAGCCCAACATCTCTGCAAATTTTGGTGATTTATTGAATCCGTTTGTTATTTTTCCCGAATTAACGCCATTAAACAGTATAAAATTCACTAAACATTCTAAAAAATTCTAAAAATTACCAAATTTTGTACGAGTATTATATTCATCATATATGATCAGCTTGTAGAGTTTCAAGTCTTAACAATACCACCACAAATAATTATGCGAAAACAAAGTTTACGACCCCTATTTCTGTTTTCGGGTAGTATACCTCGCGTTTCACATCGTGTTTAACATAATAATGTATTAACCATCATCAATCAAGCCCTGTTACTAGTCTTTTTCGGTTAATGTCTTATATGCACTTTTCTTGTCGTAAATCCGAGTTTTTGATCCATATTCCGAAGTTATAAATCATTAAACCTCATGAACCATCATGTTACATCTAACTGGAGTTTAAATAGCCTTTGGGCTAAGTAGTTTGGTCGAATTGCCCTTCTAGTTAACAGAATTACATATAAAATAACTGAATTACCCTTCTCGTTAACATAAAAAATGGATAAAGTTAACCTAACGGACTAAAATGGCAATGGTGAAACCTTTTTGGACCCACAAACAAAAAATGAAATTTTTGAACTAAACTCACAAAATAACTCAAAACACATATACTAAAATCACATTTAACTCAAGATTTAATTTTAATCTTAGGTTGAAGAATGGTGGGGTCAGATGCCTTCTTGAATGATTTTGTCATTAAATGTGAGGCAAAGGCATATTGGGGAAATCCATGTTGGTGCTTTATAATACAGTTTACAAACATGAATTAAGAAAATCATTATATGTTTTGCTTTATAATACAGTTTACAAACAAGAACTAAGAAAATCATTGTATAAAGATGGTAGCCATTTAGTTATTTGATAAAAATAATTTGATACAATTTATATAATTAACTTATAAATATTTCTAATAAATTCTTTTTACTTGAAAAAAATACAAAATAAATCATATTTCAGTTTCTCTTTATGTTGATAAATTCAATTAAAATGCCATTTTTAAATTGCTTACCGTGAATTGCTTATTCTAATGTTAATTCGTTTATGTGTAGTCGATTGGTCATTCTGAATTGGTAAATTAGTTGTAGTAGCAAATTAGTTTGAAAAGTACATGAGAATACCAACTGATCTTATTACGGATGAAACCTGTCGCGAAACGCGGGGTTCGTTACTAGTTAGAAACAAATTATTAGTTTGACGCATTTAAATATGTCTCGTGTACCCATAAGTTAAAGGTCTAGCAGTATCATGTTTGCCTTATATAGGTATGATATGAGTTCAAATTAACATTGTAATATTAGATGGTATTCATCAAATGTAAAAAAAGTTGTTGCGAAAGAGGTGTGTCATTTTTTAACTTAATTTTTTTTCAAATATATTATTTTGTAACTATTTTTTGTAATCATATTTAATCATGGAATAAACCAAGTAAACATAATTGACTGTGGGTAGGAGTTGGTACTATTGGCAAAGTCATTTTGTGTAATTTAAGCCATTAAAAAATACATATTTCTTACAAAAATTTTAAGGTAAATACCAAAAAATTTAATATACTTTCTTATTTTTCTCATAAAAGTCCTTTAATATTTTTTTTACACGTAAAAAACCAACATACTTATGGTTTTATTTCACAAAAGTCTCTTAATAATTTTTTGAACATTAAAGTCTCTTCACATGTTAAATTTGAATAAAATTATGACAAAAACTTCATTTAAAACTTGCTACATGAAATTATATTTCAACCTAAGATACGTATGCAAATTCATAAGTTATTGCTAAAGAATCGAACACAGTTAAAAACGAAAATCGAGCAAAAAACGATTAAACTCGAAGCAAATAAAATGAATTCGGTTTATATGTATCCCAATAAACCTAACCAAAGTAAACCATACTTTATATTTAGTCGAATAAACCTAATTATATGAATTCATTGTATTCGGTTAAAACAGAAACCGAAACCAAATTCAAATTCGGTTTGTGATTCAGTTTTGAAGTACTTAAATTTTGTTTAGCTTGGTTCGATTTTTGGTTCAACCCAAAAATTTTCAAACCGAATAAAAGGAACCAAATAATCGAATAAACCAAAAAGACCCGATGGACACCTCTAATGGTTCCAAGTTGTTGAGAGATTTTTGTAATATCACATTTAATATATGAAGGGACTTTAATGTTCAAAAAAAAAAAAAACTGTTGAGAGATTTTTGTGAAACAAAACACAAAGTATGTTGGTTTTTCGGGTATGTTTGACATGGAACTTTTAGGAGCTTTTAGAAGCTTCTAGCTTTAAGCTTTTAAGAAAAAGCTGCTACTCAATAAAAAGTCTTGTTTGGTTGAAGGAACTTGAAACTTTTAGGTTAGGAGCTTGAAGCTTTTGGTTGAATGCTCTTACTAGTAGTAGCGTTTAGAAGGAGCTACAAGCTTTTAGAGAAAAATGACTATTTTAACCTTTAAATATAATGATTTTTTATTGCACAAACTTTTTAAATTTTTAGTTATGTCCATTTTGGTCATTTTATACATTTTATTAAAAACTTCAGCTACTCTGCCAAACACCAAATATATCTAAAAAACTACAGCTACTAGCTACCGAAAACAAATTCAAATTCGGTTTGTGATTCAGTTTTGAAGTACTTAAATTTTGTTTAGTTTGGTTCGATTTTTGGTTCAACCCAGAAATTTTCAAACCGAATAAAAGGAACTAAATAAGCGAATAAACCGAAAAGACCCGATGGACACCTCTAATGGTTCCAAGTTGTTTAAATTATTTTTGTCATAATTTTGTTTCACATTTAATATATGAAGGGACTTTAATGTTCAAAAAAAGTTTGTTGAGAGACTTTTGTGAAACAAAACACATAGTACATTGGTTTTTCGGGTATGTTTGGCATGGAGCTTTTAGGAGCTTCTAGCTTTAAGCTTTTAAGAAAAAGCTCCTACTCAATAAAAAGTCTTGTTTAGTTGAAGGAACTTGAAGCTTTTAGGTTAGGAACTTGAAGCTTTTGGTTGAACGCTCCTACTAGTAGTAGCGTTTAGAAAGAGCTACAAGCTTTTAGAGAAAAAATGATTATTTTAACCTTTAAATATAATGATTTTTTATTGTACAAGCTTTTTAAATTTTTAGTTATGTCCATTTTGGTCATTTTATACATTTTATTAAAAGCTTTAGCTACTCTGCCAAACACCAAATATATCTATCTAAGGAAAAATTACAAGTTTTATCTTTTATCTACCACTTTTCAGGCGGTGTCCTTTTTAACGAATGTTGACAGGCGGTGTCTTTTACTAGGTATTTTGTTGCAAGTTTAGTCCTTTACACCCAACCCAGTTAAAAAACCCTGTTAATTGTTGACAGGCGGTGTCCTTTACTAGGTATTTTGTTGCAAGTTTAGTCCTTTACCTAGGTATTTTGTTGCAAGTTTAGTCCTTTACACCCAACAATTTACAAGGTTTTTTAACTGAGTTGGGTGTAAAGGACTAAACTTGCAACAAAATACCTAGTAAAGGACACCGCCTGTCAACATTCATTAAAAAAGACACCACCTGAAAAGTGGTATAAAGGTAAATGACAAAACCTGTAATTTTTCCTATATCTAAAAAGCTATAGCTACCAGCTACAGCTACAGCTACCAGGTTCCAGCCTTCAGTCACCAGCTAATTTTGCCAAACATACCCTTCATATGAAAAACATTGTTGAGGGACTTTAAAAGAAAAATTGAAAAGTATATTGGATTTTTATGATATTTTTCTAATTTTTTATGTTTTGAATATCAAGAAATATAAATTATTCAGAAACTAAAAACATATAGCCACATATTGTTACGTGCACTGATTTGTAAATGTGCCACGTACCGGTCATTAAAAAGTTGGCATGGCCCTTTCCAGTGGCTTCCATTATATTTGGAGTTAATTATTGTTTCGTATATGTAGTTTGTAAAAAATCATTATTTTAGTCCATTAGTTTAAAAGTTGTGATTTTAGTTTTTGTGGTTTCACTTTCGTAACCATTTCAGTGCATGTGGTTTCACTTTCGTAACCATTTCAATCCATTATTCTGTTAAGTACAGGGACAGAAATGGTTACGAGGTGGACTGAAATGGTTTTGAAAGTGAAACCACATGAACTGAAATCGCAATTTTTAAACTAATGAACTGAAATAGTGATTTTTAACAAACCAAAGAGACGAAAACAGTAATTAATTCTTATGTTTGTATGGTATTATTTCTTTGGCGTCGATAAAGGGCTCCACTTATGTGGCAGTCTGGTGGGTTTTTTTTTAAAGAAAAGTTAACATAAAACAGTTTCGTATAATAATTTACTGGATCTTATCACAAATTTTCGTGGTTGACAAAAACGATGCAAATAAATAAAACGCTAAACAAAAAACAAAAGTACTCCATCTTGTTCAAAATATATAGCCTATTCTAATTAGAACTATACACGTGTCACTATTCTCCAAATATAGTTATGATTATGGATGATTACCATGTGTGCTCAACCCTGACCTCATATTTGCACCACCAAAATTAAATAGTTTCTCAATTATATTCGAAAACAACGACCCTCCATTCTTTAAGCTGGGTTCCAACATTCAATTTTAAACCTAACATGTGTTAAGTTCCAACTAGGTGGAAAAAACCAAGACCGTACAAATGAAACCCACGTCTCCTTATTTAAGTAGATCTAAACGCAAAAGGTTTCCTAGGAGCTCATCCAATGAGTCAGAAAATAGTTTATATATATTAAAAAGAAACAAAAAAAAAAACTTAAAAACTTAAAAAAATGGCTTTGGAGGGGGGAAAGAAGAAGAAGTATACAGTAATCGCCATTGCGACGATGCTTGTGGTTGCAGCTGTTGTTGGCACCATCTTCCACGTTAGAAGAAGTACCAAAGAAATTGAAATTCACACCGAAGAGAAAACTGGAGCGGTCATCTTGCTCGCTGCAACGGTTGTCACAGCAACAACTATAATAATTCTATGCAAATACACCGATTTCCGTGATATTTGTAGAGAAACATTAGAGAGAATAAAGGCCGGAATAAAGGCCCCTAGCCAGCTCATAAAAGCTAGTTTTGCCCATGCAGTGGAACGTATCCAATTTGCGATTGATAAATCATCAACCATTCGACAATCAGAGAAGGATCCTCGGGCCGTAGTCGCCTTGGACCAATGTAAAGAGCTTCTCGGCGTCTCGATCGATGATCTAAAAAGATCAATTAATAAGGTTAGTCTTTTTGATGTTCCAAAGCTAAAGGATAACACAATTGAGCTTAGAGTTTGGCTTAGTGGTTCGGTGACATATCAAGAAACGTGCATTGATGCGTTTGACAACACGACCAGCAATTCAGGACCCGCGATGGTGAAGTTGTTGGATCTCGGGATCAAACTCACACGAAACAGTCTTGCGATGCTTGATGGAATTATTGAGTTGGCTGGTGGTAAGCCACCAATTAGTAAAATATTTGTTCCTAGAGTTCCGCAGGAGCCGGAACCCACAACCACTGTGATTGACATAGATAATAACCAGCCTGAGCTTCCCCAGCCCGAGGTTCCCCAAACAAAGCCAAAAGGCTTTATTTTCGATTGGAGGATTAATCGAAAAGGGCCTCAGCCTGAGGTTCCCCAACCCAATCCCAAGACCATCAATGTTGATATTGACCAGAATATTCCCCAACCCAATCCCAAAACCATCAATGTTGATATTGACCAGAATATTCCCCAACCCAATCCCAAAACCATCAATGTTGATATTGACCAGAATATTCCCCAACCCAAGTCCAAAACTAAAACCATTAATGTTGATGTACAAGGGAATGTTCCCCAACCCAAACCCAAGACCAAGACCATCAATGTTGATATTCAAGGGAATGTTCCCCAACCCAAACCCAAGACCAAGACCATCAATGTTGATATTCAAGGGAATGTTCCCCAACCCAAACCGAAGACCAAGACCATCAATGTTGATATTCAAGGGAATGTTCCCCAACCCAAGCCTAGAACCACTGTTTGGAAGAAAGAGGTTACCATAGTACATTCACATGGTACAAAGCCAGTGGAAGTCACCGGTCGAAGGATGCTTGACCAGACACCGATTGATGATCAGGAGCCAGAATCTCAATCAGAAAACGAACCAATCATGTTGCATGAAACAGACACACCTTATCCTACGTGGGCTGATACTTCAAGGCGGTCGTTGATTAATGCTGATCCGGGCACGTTGAAGCCGAATGCGGTTGTGGCTCAAGACGGGTCAGGACAGTTCAAGACGATCATGGAGGCGGTTAATACAGCCCCAAAACGATCTCCCCAGCCGTTTATCATACTTATCAAAGCGGGTGTTTACAAGGAATATGTTACGATTCCTAGGGGTATTGACAATGTCGTGTTCCTTGGAGAAGGTCCGACAAAAACTAAGATCACCGGAAACAAGAACTACATTGACGGGGTCGCTACATTCCATAGTGCCACTGTTGGTGAGTTTTCTAATTAGTAGAATCACCTCACATGATATCTTATTTGAATAGATCAAGTTTGAGCAATTAATGAGAAACCTGCTTAGGAGTTATTCAAGATCAGCTTGGTAAAAGCTCGAAGCGAGTCTAGCTTAAACGAGCCCGATCTGGAGCCTAGTAAATAAGGTTGTTTAAAATAAGGAGCCCAGAGTGTATTTATTTATTCGACCCCCCAAAACTAAAAAATTAATCAATAGCCAAGCTCGATTCGAAACTATCTAGATCGACTCTTTTATAGCTAAGTATGGCTACATTTGAAACGAACATTAACCACATAGCTAAGTTTGAGTAGATTTAAACCCCATTTTATATTTTTGTGAAATGCCAACAAATTAATTGTTCATTAAAAGAGTGAACACCACTAATTTTGCAAACCAATATATAATGTTATTTAGGAGTTAGGAAATATTTGATTCATCTACCATCTCACATTTATGTAATGATATTAAATGATTACTATATTACTGTGTTTACAGCGGTTAACGGGGACGGGTTCATGGCTAGGGGCGTAGGGTTCGAAAACACTGCTGGACCCGATAAGCATCAAGCGGTAGCTTTGCGAGTATCCGCGGATATGTCTATCTTTCATAACTGCGTGATGGAAGGTTACCAGGACACCCTATACACCCACTCGTACCGCCAATTCTACCGCCAATGCAGCATAAGCGGAACCATCGACTTCATCTTCGGTAACGCAGCAGCCGTGTTTCAAGACTGCAAAATGATAGTCAGGAAGCCAATGAGCAACCAAGCATGCATGGTAACAGCCCAAGGCCGCAAGGACCAACATTCTGTTGGCGGTCTTGTTTTCGATGGATGCACCATAACCGCGGAGCCCGACTTCTTGAGCGCAGCGCCCATGCCCAAGTCTTACCTCGGACGTCCGTGGAAGGAGTTTTCTAGGACCATAATCATGCAATCGTTTATTGACAAGAACATTGACCCGGAAGGATGGGCCCCATGGGTTGGGACATTTGGTCAAGACACATGTTATTATGCTGAGTTTAATAATAAAGGTCCAGGTGCTGACACTTCAAGGAGGGTTAAATGGAAAGGGGTCAAGAAAATATCTCAACAAGAGGCTGCAAGTTTTGGTCCGGGAACATATATACAAGGAGATACATGGATCAAAGCGTCTAGCGTGCCTTATGATGCTGGATTGATGAGGATATAAAGGTCTTGGCTCGTATATATATGCTTCTTCTTTCAATTTAATTTCTTAAAGATAAATTATTCTTATTTATCAAGTGTAATCTCATTGTTTATGAGCTTTTGTATTTAGTCTCTATGTGTCCTTCAATAAGTGATGCGCACGTTGTAATACGTGTAAATTTTAATAATAGAATCTACTTTAGTTTGTGAAATATTTGAGATTGTAATTGTGTTAAGAGTCTCACTGGTTACTGATTATGATTGTATCTTTTGTTGCTAAGGAATCTCGAAACAATGGTGAAATTGTTTTATAGATGTCGTAATGGTAAAATCACTTTGCTTCGAAGCTCAAGCATGCACCAAAACAAACCTAGGCTGTTGAGTATTGCAAATACAAGGGTATGGATTGTACGATACGAGGATAAGAGAAATTGCACGGTTAATGGGCATTTATGATATGCAAAACCATAAAAGGACTTTACAAAGTTCCTAAAACTAACTTATAACAGATGGTGTAGTGGTAAGAATCTAATCCTTATCTAGCAGAGCTCTAAGATTCTAATATTTCTTTTATTGGTTTCAAACAATAATCTCATGACGGCCACCCACCCAACATAAGCTACTTCCAATATTGCTTTCACTGTTTCCAACAATAATCTCATGACGACAACCCGCCTAACATAAGCTACAATTGACCTGATCGAGTTGGCTAGCAGGGTATTAGTAGTGTTCATAAGGTTGATGGTAACGAGATCTCATGGTTAAAAAAATGCAAAAGTTGTCAATAAAGCAAGGATGATGCATATACTTCAAATGCACAAAATGAATAAAGATTTTAGCTTTCATTTTATTTTACTTGAAAAATCCTAAATAGAAATTATAAAAATCTTTTTTTTAATTTTTATATGATAGGCAAAAAAAAAATATCAATCTTTAAAATAGAGAACTTTGTGAATAGATCCATGCGTCTTCAGATGCTATATATCAGCTCTTTATTTGTTAATGGTTTTCCTTTATTTACCCCCTTTTTCTCAGCTAGATCCACACGTCTTCACCATGTCGACACTGAACCATCCATATGCACGCGTCTTCAACGCATCTCTACCGTCTCCACGTTTCTTCCCTTCATCAGCGGTTTTCTCCGCTACAGACATAAAAAACCATCAACATCGAAGTCTAATGCAGATGAGAAGTGGGGAGATATCCGGCCACTTTCTCCTACAATCTCCAGTGGACATCCGATAACTGGTTCCTGGCGTGTGGACCAGTAACATGTCATAAAACAGGAGGCATGGAAGCCTTTGGTGGTGAAGATTTAGGATGACAAGTGGCGTTGGTAATGCCACACCCTGCTCGTAGCGATAGCGCATTAATGTGACCGTGAAAGGTTTTTATAGAATTCGATAGTGTAAACATTCTACATGATTAAAATAAACAACCACGCCACTTCCAAATATTATATGAAAGCAAGACACAAGATTTAAGTATATTGTTTACAAACATATCCTAAAATATCAAGTTCACAAGACAACTTTTAAACAAAATAAAGTTTGTAATTCAAGGCTTTGGCTCCTATATTTCTGCACGAAGGCAATATATAAGAGGCAAACCCTTCAAAAGATGGCATCGCTACTTGTTTCCTTTGTTTCTTGACTTCCGAACATGCAACGCCTAACTTTACTGAAATACATGTTAATTTAAAAAGTCAACAGTAATGTTGGTGAATTCACGTGTTTTGTTTTGTCACAAATGAATCTTTAAAACATTTGAATAGCTTTGTATTGAAAACCGGTATGCATGGCGTCTATGAAATTCGTGGATCAATTCATGTGTGGCTAATACATTAGTATATGTGCCGACATAAATAAGCAACCAAACCTAGATGATTTGTTTGTCGTTACTGGGCCACTAAATCCATAGTGATACCTAGACTTTGGACACAAAAGCACTCAAATAGGATCTCATAGACCAAGAGTGGAGCTCGCCCATACTCAATAGATCTACTACATTTGTTCCTTGGTCTGTATTGTGATTAATGGCTTCTCGTGTTTTTTGTCACACCCTGACCACGTAGAACAACAAAACGTGGCGGAAACATCGGGGAGTGTTGTAACAGAATCATTGTTTCACAACCATGGATTTAAACAGTTTCGTTTTATTGAATTAAATGAGTTACAATGTCTTAACAACAAAGAAACATAACATAATTAACTAGTCTTGCATCTTTTAATGTCACTAAGGCCTCGTCCATTCCTATGTGAGCATACACCAATATCATCATCATCATATGTCACCAACTATTGTACCTGAAACACATGTGAAAATACGTCAGCATAAAAATGTCGGCGAGTACATAGGTTTTATGTGAGTGTCAGATTCATGGCTCGTTTTACATGTTGCAATACTTATTTAAAAGCCTTATTTTGAAAAGTATAGCATTGCTCATAATTAACCAACTCAAATCAAGTTGATTATAATTTAAAAAATCTCGTAGCCATGATTCTTAACTCCAAAACATTTGTTTATATAAACCCAAATTGTAAATCGTTTTTGAAATAAAACTCAAATGGTATATATATGCATTCATAGAAAACCTTGTATTATAACTTTGTTTTGATAACATTTGCCCAAGTGATCTCGATAACGCAACAATGTATAATGTGTTAAAAGCACTTATATATAGGAAGTACCAGCGGTGTATCCACCATGCTTTTAACACATTATACCCGCCCCGATACCTAATCACTTCCCTTAATCCCAATGGTTCAAACAGTTATAAATGGTTCACATAAATGAAAAGGTTACAAATGGTTCACATAGATCAATCAGCTTCAAATGGTTCAAAATGTATAAAACAATGCGTCCATATACTAGACAAGCATATGCGACAAATGAACATTCATAGCGTGAAATGCAATGTAAAACAATGTACTAAGTATGCTAAGTTAACATACAAAGCATAAAATGTAATGTAAAACAATGTACTAACATGCTCAGTCAACATACATAGCAGAAATGTTGTGACAACTCGAATTTCCAAGATTTCTATTTTGTATTTATTGCACGATCATGTATTGATTGCCGTGAAGTTATTTATGTGTTGATTGTTTGATTGTATTTGTGAAACTTGTCAAATGTGTAAACTTGGTGGTGAAATTGTGTAAGTAATTGGAATGGTGCACTATTGTAAAATATAATACTTGAGGATGTAGAGGGCAATTAGTGAAATTCTAGTAACACTTAACCCTAATCCCCTCCCTAATCATTCACTAATCACTTTCACCAAAACCAAAGAACGTACTCTCATTTCTTGGGCTCTAGCAATCATCACCACCATCATCACCAAGATAATCATCACGAGTTTGATCACTTTACTCATCTAGAATCATTCAAGGTAATTGTTTAATCATTGTTGTGAATAATTGTTGATTGTTTATTGATTTCTTGATTCTTGTGTTCTTGGAAAACCCTAGTTCTTCATGTGATAGGTTGTGATTTTGATTTGATTCTGAACTATTGATGATAATGAATAGTCGTATGATTGATAGATGATTCCTATAATGATATAGTTTGATTGTTGTTGAGCATGAGTGGATTGATTATGATTCTGCCGTCACTGTGTTTGATATTAGGGTTTGTTCGTATGATTCACGTAACTGCTTTGGTTTTAACGAATGAATGATTGAAATGTTCTCTGAGTTTATGTTAAAATGTTGCCTGAGTTTAATTGTGGATTGAAAGTCTGAGTTTAATCTCAACCCTTGTCCGAATATAATGCTTGGTCCGAGTTTATTTAGCTTGCAAGTGGTCCGAAGATAATCAACTTGATTCGGTCCGAACATAATGTTTTCATGTGGTCCGAACTTAATTGAAATTATTATGGTCCGAATATAAAAGTCATCACATGTCCGAGTTTATTGGGCCTTAATGGTCCGAGTATAAGAGAATCATGTGGTCCGAGTTTATTGGGCTCTAAATGGTCCGAGTATAATTCTGTGATGTAGTCCGAATTTAAATGGAACACCTTAGGTCCGAGTTTAATTGAATTGCTAGTGGACCGAGTTTATTGAACATGTGTTGTCCGAGTTTATATTGGATGGAATATTGGTCCGACTTTAATGAAAACATATGGTCCGAACATAATATGCTTCAATTGGTCCGAGTTTAACTTAATCAAGGCTGTCCGAATTTAATTGATATGGTTATGGTCCGAGTTTTTCAATGGATGAATGGACCGAGTTTAATTATAAGGGTCCGAGTATATTGAACTTATTTGGACCGAGTATATTGTTATATGTTGGGCCCGAACTTAATGAATGTATCAAGGGTCCGAGTTTGTGTGTGTATCATGATAGTCTGAGTTTATTGTATGATGATTATATGTACCACCTGAGTTTTGAACAGGGGAGCCCCCCCCCCCCTACTTGTCTGAGTTTTGTGAGCTGCATGATCCTGTATATATTCATATGAATTACGTGAATTGCATGAATGGGTTAACTGTTACGTGATACATGATTGATACATGATATTGGCTGTCAAGCACCATACGACATTAAATTACATGCGTATCATTGTGAACATGAACTGATTTGTATACGTGCATACAATAGGACTTGGTTAATTACTTGTGAGCGCATAACCTAGCATACCGAGCAAACCAAGGTGAGTTCACACTCTTACCAAGGCATGGGGTTCCCGGGGTTGGGAATGGGATTGGAAGGTTGATTAGATACTCTATTGACACTATGACTAGACTACCACATCACTATCCTCGGTTGTGAAGGATACCTATAATTACGAGTAGTCTAGTGGTTAGGAAACGTGGAACACCACCACAGGAAACGTGGAACACCACCACAGGAAACGTGGAACACCACCACAGGAAACGTGGAACACCACCACAGGAAACGTGGAACACCACCACAGGAAACGTGGAACACCACCACAGGAAACGTGGAACACCACCACAGGAAACGTGGAACACCACCACAGAAAACGTGGAACACCACCACAGGAAACGTGGAACACCACCACCAGTAACGTGGAACACCACCACCAATAGAATATGCAACGGCCCAGTAGAGCCACCTATTACAAACGAACTTATTGTTACGCATTTCCTTTATGTGAACTCGCTCAACTAGTTGTTGATCATTCTGTTACATGCCTTGCAGATCGCTAGGTACTGGGAGCTTGCACTGGAGAAGCGGGTCGTTGTGGACAAGGATCGTGGCTTTTCCATTGAATTATTATGACACTTAAACTGTTAACTATTACTGGTTATTTACTATGCTTCCGCTACACTTTGAAACGATTTATTGTTGAACACCTTTTGTATTGAATGGATGGTTTTCATTTCTTTTACTTAATATTAAATGCATGTTCAATATGATTGGTGGCTTGATCCTGGTCAGTCACGCTCCCAAGCGGTGATACTCCGCAGGTGGATTTTGGGGGTGTGACAGATTGGTATCAGAGCCATTGGTTATAGAGAACTTGGTTTTAATATGGGAAAACGTTTTTATTAAAACCAGACTATAACCAGAACAGTGCTCTCAAACAATCCACAACGACGCTTCGCTCCACGTGCAAGACTCAACTTCCTAGGTAATAAGGTTTATGTTTATTGCCTACATGCTAGAATTTGCATAGAACTTTGCTCGTAGTATGCTTACATTACCTTGCTCACAACTTGTCATTGCATGAGAATACTTATGTGCTTACACTCTTCTGTCATCGCACTATTCGTGAACCATTCTTACTTATGCTACCTTTACTGTTCGATCATGTCTGGACGTGTTGATATGACTCAAGCCCAGTTGACGGCTCTCATTAACGAACAAGTTGCTGCGGCACTTGCAGCCGCACAAGCAGGAGGTATAACCTGCTATTCCAGACCTATTCTAGGATGTTAGATCCTACTCTCGTGACCCAACTCTCGCGCTTAACCTTGACCTATCTTTCTCGCGCAACGGGTCAGAACGCATAGCAACATGCCTGCACATTCAAAAACTTCATGGACTGTCGTCCAAACACATTCAGTGGCCCAGAAGGAGCAGTTGGACTACTCCATTGGTTTGGGAAGCTCGAGTCGGTATTCGAGATGTGTGAATGCCCTGAGGCTCGCAGGGTCAAGTACGCCACTGGTACTTTGGAAGAAATCGCGCTAATCTGGTGGAACGCGCAAGTACGGATACTAGGGTTGGCAACTGCTAACGCCACCCCATGAAACGAATTCAAAGAACGCATTAAAAGGGAACACTGCACACGTTATGACATCCACAAGTTGGAAGTGGAGCTTTACCATTTGAAAACGACGGGGTCAGGAATTGATGCTGATACGAAACGGACGAACGAATTGGCCATCTTGTGTCCAACCATGGTGGACCCTCCAAGCAAGTGTATCGAATTGTACCTCAAGGGTCTAGCCTCAGAGATTCAGAGCCATGCTACATCGGCTAACCTCGACAAAATCCAAGACATTCAGTGTCTTGCTCATCGCCTCACGGATCAGGCAGTGGAACAGAACAGGCTGCCTAGTTGTATCAGCGCTATTACTACCGCTACCACTTCTGCTACTCCCGCTACTCCTAGTGACAACAAGCGGAAATGGGATGGGTATTCCAGCAAGGGTTCAGCTACCGTTCGGTCTCAAGCACAACAGCAGCACAAGAATAGTGATCGCCAGAGCACAGCAGAAGCTAAGGATTCAGGAGCCCACGGCTTGCAAATCGGAATCGCCAGCAGCAACAGCAAGCAGAAATCCCATGCAAAGAAAAGAAGTTGGAAGACCATCCAGCTGTACGCGACTTTCCTCAGGTGTCTCGCAAAGATTTACCTGGACGAACTTCAAATCGAGCTCGCTCCAGGAGCAGCACCCATAGCTCGAGCACCGTATCGCTTAGCTCCACCAGAATCGGAAGAAACTATCGGCGCAGCTACAAGAACTCTTGGATACCAATTACCTGTGAAAAAGAAGGATGGCACCTTCAGGATGTGAAATTGATTACCGTGAACTGAACAAGATCACAGTGAAGAACCGTTATCCTCTTCCACGCATTGACGACTTATTCGCCCAGTTGTAAGGGTCGAGTTACTACTCCAAGGTTGATCTACAGGCTGATTATCATCAGCTGAGAGTCCGGGATGAGGACGTCTCCAAGACAGCTTTCAGAGCTCGCCTGCAGTTTTTCATGGATCTTATGAACAGGGTGTGCAAACCCTACCTTGACAAGTTCGTCATTGCCTTCATCGACGCCATTCTGATCTACTCCAAGAGTCAGGAGGAACACGAGCAGCACTTACGTCTTATCTTGGAACCTCTTCGAAAGGAACAATTGTACGCCAAGTTTTCAAAATGCGACTTCTGGCTTCATGAAGTCCACTTCTTAGGCCATGTGGTGAACAGGGATGGGATCCATGTTGATCCATCCAAGGTAGATTCGATCAGGAACTGGCCAGCACCGCGTACACCGACTGAAATACGCCAATTCTTGGGTTTGGCGGGTTACTACAGGCGATTTATCAAGGACTTCTCCAAGATCGCGCAGCCGCTTACTATGCTAACACAGAAAGGTGTCGTTTACAGATGGGGTAATACGCAAGAGACCGCTTTTCAGTACTTAAAGGATAGGCTTTGCAGCGCACCTATTCTCTCACTACCCGAGGGCACGGATGACTTCGTGGTTTATTGTGACGCATCGATACAGGGGCTTGGTTGTGTATTGATGCAGCGGGATAAAGTGATTGCATACGCTTCTCGGCAACTCAAGGTTCATGAACGGAACTACACGACGCACGATTTAGAGCTGGGAGCTGTCGTTTTCGCGCTTAAGATATGGCGACACTACCTGTACGGTACCAGGTGCACGATTTACACCGATCACGGGAGTCTCGAGCATATTCTTAAGCAAAAGGATTTGAATATGCGTCAACGGAGATGGGTTGAACTTCTAAACGATTACGAATGCGCCATCAAGTATCATCCAGGCAAGGCCAATGTTGTGGCTGATGCCCTCAGTCGGAAAGACACTCTACCTAAGCGCGTGCGAGCGCTACAACTTACTATTCAGTCCAGTCTTCCTGCACAGATACGAACTGCTCAGTTAGAAGCACTGAAACCCGAAAACGTCAAAGCTGAAGCCTTACGCGGCTCAAGGCAACGCATGGAACAAAAGGAAGACGGCGCCTACTATGTAACGGGGCGTATTTGGGTCCCACTTTATGGCGGTTTGCGCGAGCTTGTAATGGATGAAGCCCACAAGTCTCGCTATTCGGTACATCCAGGGTCGGATAAAATGTACCACGACATTAGCACTACTTATTGGTGGCCTAGTATGAAGGCTCACATCGCTACATACGTTGGAAAATGCTTAACCTGTGCGAGAGTCAAGGTTGAGTATCAGAAACCAGCTGGTCTACTTCAGCAGCCTAAGATACCACAATGGAAATGGGAAGAAATTTCCATGGATTTTGTTACCGGTCTGCCTAGATCTCAGCGTGGGAACGATACAATATGGGTCATAGTTGATCGACTCACCAAGTCTGCACACTTCCTACCGATCAAGGAAACGGATAAGTTCTCCACTCTCGCAGACGTATATCTTAAAGAAGTTGTTTCGAGGCACGGAGTGCCCACCTCTATTATTTCGGATCGCGATGCACGATTCACGTTAGAGCTTTGGCAAGCGATGCACAAATCCTTCGGCTCACGATTAGACATGAGCACAGCATATCACCCTCAGACGGATGGGCAGTCTGAGCGCACGATTAAACCCTAGAAGACATGCTTCGAGCGTGTGTTATCGATTTCGGCAACGGTTGGGAAAAGCACCTCCCTTTGGTGGAGTTCTCGTACAATAACAGTTACCATACCAGCATTCAAGCCGCTCCATTCGAGGCATTGTACGGACGTAAATGCCGGTCACCTCTCTGTTGGGCAGAGGTGGGGGATAGTCAGATTACGGGTCCAGATATTGTAGTGGACGCCACAGAAAAGATTGCACGGATACGACAACGCATGGCGGCAGCACGCGACCGTCAGAAAGCCTACGCGGACAAGCGTAGAAAGCCATTGGAATTTGAGGTCGGGGACCGGGTTTTATTGAAAGTTTCACCCTGGAAGGGTGTGGTTCGATTTGGTAAACGAGGCAAACTGAATCCGCGGTACGTCGGACCATTCGAAATCTTAGAAAAGATTGGCAAAGTAGCCTACAGATTAAACCTACCTCCTGAACTCGGTGCAGTTCACAATGTATTTCACGTGTCGAATCTGAAGAAATGCCTATCAGATGAGACCCTTATAGTTCCTTGTAAGGAACTCACTATCGACGAGCGGTTGCAGTTCGTCGAGGAACCAGTTGAAATCACGGACCGGGATGTTAAGGTCCTCAAACACAAGAGAATCCCTCTTGTTCGAGTTCGTTGGAACTCCCGACGTGGTCCAGAGTATACCTGGGAACGCGAAGATCAAATGAAAGAGAAGTACCCCCAGTTATTCGAAACCAATGCATCCACTACTGAGGCTGAAGCTACTACTACTGAATTTCGGGACGAAATTCCAAATCAACGGGGGGATGATGTGACACCCCAGGAAAACCAGTGAACGATGTAACTTACCTAGCTTCCTCAGTGAGTGCGTACCAAATTTCGGGACGAAATTTCTTTTAAGTTGGGGATAATGTGACAACTCGAATTTCCAAGATTTCTATTTTGTATTTATTGCACGATCATGTATTGATTGCCGTGAAGTTATTTATGTGTTGATTGTTTGATTGTATTTGTGAAACTTGTCAAATGTGTAAACTTGGTGGTGAAATTGTGTAAGTAATTGGAATGGTGCACTATTGTAAAATATAATACTTGAGGATGTAGAGGGCAATTAGTGAAATTCTAGTAACACTTAACCCTAATCCCCTCCCTAATCATTCACTAATCACTTTCACCAAAACCAAAGAATGTACTCTCATTTCTTGGGCTCTAGCAATCATCACCACCATCATCACCAAGATAATCATCACGAGTTTGATCACTTTACTCATCTAGAATCATTCAAGGTAATTGTTTAATCATTGTTGTGAATAATTGTTGATTGTTTATTGATTTCTTGATTCTTGTGTTCTTGGAAAACCCTAGTTCTTCATGTGATAGGTTGTGATTTTGATTTGATTCTGAACTATTGATGATAATGAATAGTCGTATGATTGATAGATGATTCCTATAATGATATAGTTTGATTGTTGTTGAGCATGAGTGGATTGATTATGATTCTGCCGTCACTGTGTTTGATATTAGGGTTTGTTCGTATGATTCACGTAACTGCTTTGGTTTTAACGAATGAATGATTGAAATGTTCTCTGAGTTTATGTTAAAATGTTGCCTGAGTTTAATTGTGGATTGAAAGTCTGAGTTTAATCTCAACCCTTGTCCGAATATAATGCTTGGTCCGAGTTTATTTAGCTTGCAAGTGGTCCGAAGATAATCAACTTGATTCGGTCCGAACATAATGTTTTCATGTGGTCCGAACTTAATTGAAATTATTATGGTCCGAATATAAAAGTCATCACATGTCCGAGTTTATTGGGCCTTAATGGTCCGAGTATAAGAGAATCATGTGGTCCGAGTTTATTGGGCTCTAAATGGTCCGAGTATAATTCTGTGATGTAGTCCGAATTTAAATGGAACACCTTAGGTCCGAGTTTAATTGAATTGCTAGTGGACCGAGTTTATTGAACATGTGTTGTCCGAGTTTATATTGGATGGAATATTGGTCCGACTTTAATGAAAACATATGGTCCGAACATAATATGCTTCAATTGGTCCGAGTTTAACTTAATCAAGGCTGTCCGAATTTAATTGATATGGTTATGGTCCGAGTTTTTCAATGGATGAATGGACCGAGTTTAATTATAAGGGTCCGAGTATATTGAACTTATTTGGACCGAGTATATTGTTATATGTTGGGCCCGAACTTAATGAATGTATCAAGGGTCCGAGTTTGTGTGTGTATCATGATAGTCTGAGTTTATTGTATGATGATTATATGTACCACCTGAGTTTTGAACAGGGGAGCCCCCCCCCCCCCCTACTTGTCTGAGTTTTGTGAGCTGCATGATCCTGTATATATTCATATGAATTACGTGAATTGCATGAATGGGTTAACTGTTACGTGATACATGATTGATACATGATATTGGCTGTCAAGCACCATACGACATTAAATTACATGCGTATCATTGTGAACATGAACTGATTTGTATACGTGCATACAATAGGACTTGGTTAATTACTTGTGAGCGCATAACCTAGCATACCGAGCAAACCAAGGTGAGTTCACACTCTTACCAAGGCATGGGGTTCCCGGGGTTGGGAATGGGATTGGAAGGTTGATTAGATACTCTATTGACACTATGACTAGACTACCACATCACTATCCTCGGTTGTGAAGGATACCTATAATTACGAGTAGTCTAGTGGTTAGGAAACGTGGAACACCACCACAGGAAACGTGGAACACCACCACAGGAAACGTGGAACACCACCACAGGAAACGTGGAACACCACCACAGGAAACGTGGAACACCACCACAGGAAACGTGGAACACCACCACAGGAAACGTGGAACACCACCACAGGAAACGTGGAACACCACCACAGAAAACGTGGAACACCACCACAGGAAACGTGGAACACCACCACCAGTAACGTGGAACACCACCACCAATAGAATATGCAACGGCCCAGTAGAGCCACCTATTACAAACGAACTTATTGTTACGCATTTCCTTTATGTGAACTCGCTCAACTAGTTGTTGATCATTCTGTTACATGCCTTGCAGATCGCTAGGTACTGGGAGCTTGCACTGGAGAAGCGGGTCGTTGTGGACAAGGATCGTGGCTTTTCCATTGAATTATTATGACACTTAAACTGTTAACTATTACTGGTTATTTACTATGCTTCCGCTACACTTTGAAACGATTTATTGTTGAACACCTTTTGTATTGAATGGATGGTTTTCATTTCTTTTACTTAATATTAAATGCATGTTCAATATGATTGGTGGCTTGATCCTGGTCAGTCACGCTCCCAAGCGGTGATACTCCGCAGGTGGATTTTGGGGGTGTGACAAATGTGATGTAAATCAATGTACTAAGTATGCACTGAATGGGAATACATAGCATAAAACATAATGAAATCATGTACTAATAGTGTACTATGAAAATAGCAAGTCTATGATATGAAAACATGAAAAGCACGAAAGTAACAAGTAGGCACATGTGTTTCACCCCAAAACAGTTTGAAAACAGTAAAAGAGGGGTCTATGTACTCACTTGAGGGTGCTTAGAAGTCTTGAACAACAACCAAGCAAAGCTAGAGGGATCACAGAATCAAACGGCACCTAATATAGGTAACTATGTTAATAAACGGACCTAATCGAAGGAAAGGGTAGCATGAGGGTTCGTAAACCAAATGAGTGTAAGAACTCATGCAATATTGTTTAACAAAGCCTACATACTAAAACGAAACATATGCTAAGTGCTTACGACCCATTACGACTCGTTAAGATAGCTTACGCTACGTTAACGCGTCGTTCGCGTAAAACGCGTTCGGAACGCGTAACTAGTCCTATGACAAGTATTACATGCCTTAACATGTCTAATAATGTTACCTAATCAGTTTAGATGTCAAAATTTAGGTTACATATGCTTAAAATGAATTTATGCGCAAAAAGGGCATTTTGGTAATTTTCCTAAGGCATATAAATTACCTATCATACCACTAACTAAACGAAGTGACCATAAGGTATAACCTCGGAAGGTTATTCCCTATACAACTATGGTCACTAAACATGTTTGGTTGGATCCTAATGATCGACCAAACGGGTCTAGTTCGAAAGTCTAAGCGGTTGTTTAGACCGCTTGACTTACGACCCAACATAAGCACTAAACCTAAAGTGACGAGCTAAACATGTTAAAACATGTTTAACAAAGTTAGAAAACAGGTTTGGTATGAAAACAAACGGTTTTGATACCTAAAAGTAGTTTGGTTACAAAATACGCAAGAAGACACATTTTGGCCGAAACTACGACTCGCCACTATGCCTGGATAACGTGGTAATCAGTAGGTATAGTCATAAGAGACTAAAACCATCGTGATTACACTCACGTTATGAAGTTCAAATGAACTTCATATTGACCATAAACTGGTCAATGTAGAAAGTCAAACAATGTTTGACTTTCACGCTAAAAATGCATAAAAGAATGAAAGAGGACTTACAAAAGGTCCAAGGAGGTTTGATCCAATTTATTCTCAGGTATGAAGTGCAAGACTTCAACTTAGAGAATGAAAATAAGATCAAATGTGAGTTTGAGAGCAAAGGGGGTGGGGTTTATATAGTTTTTGCACAACCGTTAAGATCGTTAATCGTAAAACGAGCTTTGATCTCATCCGTACACGTGTGCCCATGGTTTTGTGAAACCATGGGAGCCCCTAGTTTCATTAAAACCATGTGCAAATGATGGGAACAACTGGAACAAGCTGGAATTTAGATTTTTCGTTTTGGTCCCTTCCTAAGATAACTATGGCATAATGTCAATTTTGGTCCCTGAATGTGCAAAACATGGTTTTTGATGCATTTTTGACACGTTTAAGCCCCGTTAATCCCATTTCAAGGCTCTAAAATTAAGTTAAAGTATAGGGAACATGAAACATGCTCAAAAATATCTCGGATGTCGGTTCGTTTGGTAGTACGGTTGCGTTGTTCGGTTAATTACGACGAAACACGAACGAATGCGAAAAACGATCCAAATTAGGCGACGAATGGTATTTTATCATGCCAATCACTAAAAATAAAATATTTTAATGATTACATAAAGTTTTGGATGTCTGGATGTATTCAGAACGTAAGACATGTGCGAAAATGCAAACTTATGCACTTTTTGACGCTTTTAGTCCCTGAATGACCAAAAAGTTTATTTTAGCACACTGAACCCCTCAAAGCCTATTTCTAAGCTATGTAAAGGATATTTAGGGTATGTTTAACTTATGGTCATGTTCCGGAATGTTCGTTACAGTACAAGTCGGCATACTTTCGCAGTTTGTCGAAATTAGTCCCTGTAAGCGAATAAACTTGATTTCGCCACACCAAACCCTCCAAAACTTATTTCTAAGTTATGTAAAGGTTATTTAAGGTATGTTAAGCCTATTTCACTATTACGGAGTGTTCGTTGCATTAAACTGGTTATATTTGTGCACCAGTGTGCGTATAACCTTCTAGAAAGAGATTTAAAGCTTGAAATCGAACAAGAGTTGATATGTGCAAAAGATACACATATTTATACAAATCCCAAGTATGAAATGCAATATTTCATTAATTTGGTATTTGTTTCATGGCCATGGAGGCACAGGTGTCACAGTCTCCCCTACTACAGGAAATTTCATCCCGAAATTTATTTTAGAGGAAACTTGTGAGGGCTTGAAACATGAAGTTGAAAAGATTATACAACACTGGTTAGAGTCCTGAACTTCTAGTAACTTTAAATAACATGATGCTTGCAATGTGAGAGGGTCACTTATATACAAGTATATAAAGCGTTATTGGTGCGTCCACCATACCCCCATTACATTGTTCACGTTTCGTTATTGTTGCCACTATTGGTTATTACACATGATAAATCTTGTTGGGTTCCTGTGCACTGAATTTCATTATTATGTATGCATCCATAATTACGTAATTCCTTGCACAGTCCGCATAGTTGATCTTATACTGTGTAGGGGAAGAAAATCAAACGAATAATCCTGTGGTGGTTTAACTAGACTACCATAGAGTCTCTTTAACTTGATCAACGGATAATCTCTTGAACTAGACCACCAGAGGGCCTCTTTAACTATATCAACACATGATATCTTTAACTAGATTGACGAATCAATCTCTTTAACTAGACCAATGAATGATCTCTTTAACGAGACCACCAGAGGCCTCTTAAACTATATCAACACATGATATCTTTAACTAGATTGACCATTCAATCTCTTCACCTAGATCGACGAATGATCTCTTTAACTACATCCATGGAGGATGTCTTTAACTAGATTGACGAATCAATCTGTTTAACTAAACTACCCAAGAGGAATCTTTAACTACATCAATGGAGGATGTCTTTAACTAGATTGATGAATCAATCTCTTGAACTAAACTACCCAAGAGGAATATTTAACTACATCAACACATGATGTCTTTAAACTTTGGAATAGTACTTTATAATCCAAGGGTTTTAACTATAACGTTGAAGCCCATTAAGGATTTAAGGTAGTACCTTTGGATATCCTACTATGAATCCCTTATACGAAGATATGGAAGATTCTACGAGGATTTGGATAACAAAAATTTGGATCACACAAAAACATAAAAGGGAGCACATAAGCACATAATCACATAATTGTTTAATTTGAATTTTAATTTGTTATCTTTGGACGCGGTTACTTAAAGCACACCAGGAATCCAATCCATGGATTTCATTTGGCACTTTAATCATTTTTAAGAATCTATCTATGAAGATAGGATGATCTACCAAAAATTCAATTTCGTTTTCAAGAAAACGTAATATTCGAATTAAGGTACACAATAATTTAGGACATACAGAAATACCCTTGGGTACCCTATTAAGAATTTATAGTGGTACTTTGGGTATTCGTACAGAATTATAACTTGCCCCTTGTACTTCGTTTCCTTGGAAGAAACGGGTACTTAGGATTTTTGTGGAAAACACAAGAGATTAAAAAATGGAAGAATTTTGGGGGTAGTCTGTTCTTGAAGGAATACGGCTCCTTGATTATCGGTTTTGTAGGGGATACGTTGTTTATACATGCCATCACATTTGTACATTGCAATGTAAAATAAAAAGATTTATTTATAAACAACAACAACTGTTTCATGGACCTTGACAACAAAAGAAAATAATACATAAGGCTTGATTATTTCTAAACAACATTGTCTTCTAGTCGGTCCGATGCTCATCCCTGCGCTGGATTCGCATTAGCAAGCTTTGGGCAATTTCTTCGGAAATGGTCCATCTCGCCACAGTTGAAGCAAGAACCTGGTGGAAAACGAGCTTGAGCAGGGTTGACTTGAGGTTGGTTTGGACCACCTTGGTTCAGGATAAATTGACAAGCATTTTCCAGGTGACCGAGTCGCCCACATGATGCACATAAACGACACTGTAGGTGAGCTAAGTGGTGTGCATTACATTTGTTGGATATCGGTGCAGTACCGGCATAAGGTTTCCTTGCAGGAGGTTGAGTTGGTTGGTTGTGGGTGTTTTTGTTGGGTTGAGCAGCAATCGCACAATTCTGTGAAGCCTTACGCTTCTTAGAAGGTTTGGTTTTGCTTTCCTTGGTTTCCTCCTGGGCATTAGCTGCTTGCTTCTTGTCGCCTTTTCGGAAAAGTTTGCCCTTTCTGATCTAAGATTCGGTTAGGGTAGTAGATAATTCAATGGCCTGTCTAACTGTGGTAGGATTACTACCAGTAACAATGTCCTGAACTGGGTCAGGGAGACCATCAATGTATTTTTCGATCACCTTATCCAAAGGCGCAACCATGGTAGGACACAACAGGTTCAGCCCCTCATATCGATCAGTGTAAGCTCGATGTTCACCGCTGTCTTGCTTAAGATCGTCGAATTCCCTTTCCAAGGCCCTGATCTCGTGACGAGGACAGAATTCCTTCATCATCAGAGCTCGAAGCTCTTCACATGTTTGAGCCAGTGCCACATTGGCACCCCTATCTCTCATCTCACCATTCCACCATGTTAAAGCTCGTTTCTCAAAGACACTAGATGCGAAATCTACCTTTCGCTCGTTTGGACATGCGAAATCTACCTTTCGCTCGTTTGGACATTGAACATGTCTAAAGTCGCTCCTTGAGACCCAAAAAACTTTGATGGCTTAGCCGAGTTGAACGTCTTGAAGTTGCAGGGGACATTATTGTTGTTGAGAGCTTGGTTACATTGAGTAACGATGTTCAGGATTGTAGCAGTCATTTGCTGCGTAATGATAGCTGCCAGCTCTTCATTAGGTACCTGGTTTTCGCGTCGTGGAGGAATTCTAAAAAGGGGAAACAAGAGAGAAAACAAATGAAATGGCATTGGGTAAGAATAGGATGTTACAATTACCGACCAAAATCATGGGTGATGGTCATTTGTTTGAACCACGAAGCAAACAAACGACACACAAAGGCTGAATCAAAGTAAATAGGTCCTCATAATGTATCGCGAAGACATGCTCGCTATAAGTGGACACTCACCCTATGAGTTCCTAGGTAAGAGTGACTGGTCCAATACTGCGGATTTGTACGAACACTCTAGCCTTAGACAGAAAACTCAGGGTACAGGCACCCACCCTTCCAGTTTGCACGTGTTCACATTATTTAGACCCAAACTCTGACGAGATTTTGAAAACTTTAAAGGTTCGAAAACTTATAATAAATCATACTAGAACAGATGATTAGTTTTCAAAGAAGATTCAAATTTATGTTCTTACTGTGGTTGTCACCTAAGGATAAGTGACGGTATTGTTTTAAAATCTAAACACAAGATAACTTGTGTTAGGGTCCTAGGAAGGTTATAGTCTAGGTCAAAGCATTACTAATAACCTAATTCCCTATAACCATTGGCTCTGATACCAACTTTTCTTTCACACCCCGACCACATAGAACAACAAAACGTGGCGGAAACTTCGGGGAGTGTTGTAACAGAATCATTGTTTCACAACCATGGATTTAAATAGTTTCGTTTTATTGAATTAAATGAGTTACAATGTCTTAACAACAAAGAAACATAACATAATTAACTAGTCTTGCATCTTTTAATGTCACTAAGGCCTCGTCCATTCCTATGTGAGCATACACCAATATCATCATCATATGTCACCAACTATTGTACCAGAAACACATGTGAAAATATGTCAGCAGAAAAATGCCGACGAGTACATAGGTTTTATGTGAGTGTCAGATTCACGGCTCGTTTTACATGTTGCAATACTTATTTAAAAACCTTATTTTGAAAAGTATAGCATTACGTCATAATTAACCAACTCAAATCAAGTTGATTATAATTTATAAAATCTCGTAGCCAGGATTCTTACCTCCAAAACATTTGTTTATATAAACCCAAATTGTAAATCGTTTTTGAAATAAAACTCAAATGGTATATATATGCATTGATAGAAAAACCTTGTATTATAACTTTGTTTTGATAACATTTGCCCAAGTGATCTAGATAACGCAACAATGTATAATGTGTTAAAAGCACTTATATATAGGAAGTACCAGCGGCGTATCCACCATGCTTTTAACACATTACACCCGCCCTGTTACCTAACCACTTCCCTTAATCCCAATGGTTCAAGTAGTTACAAATGGTTCACATAAATGAAAAGGTTACAAATGGTTCACATAGATCAATCAGCTTCAGATGGTTCAAAATGTATAAAACAATGCGTCCATATACTAGACAAGCATATGCGACAAATGAACATACATAGTGTGAATTGCAATGTAAAGCAATGTACTAAGTATGCTAAGTTAACATACAAAGCATAAAATGTAATGTAAAACAATGTACTAACATGCTCAGTCAACATACATAGCAGAAATGTGATGTAAATCAATGTACTAAGTATGCACTGAATGGACATACATAGCATAAAACATAATGAAATCATGTACTAATAGTGTACTATGAACATAGCAAGTCTATGATATGAAAACATGAAAAGCACGAAAGTAACAAGTAGGCACATGTGTTTCACCCCAAAACAGTTTGAAAACAGTAAAAGAGGGGTCTATGTACTCACTTGAGGGTGCTTAGAAGTCTTGAAC